>NC_042617.1:411704964-412010833 GCF_901001135.1 Rhinatrema bivittatum
ATAAATACCAAAAAGTTTCATTCAGCCTGCCCACTGAATATCCATGACAAGTTAGTCACCTAAGTTTGGTTGCATAATATATCCGCATACCACTTTATAAATATTGATCTCCGTATTCTGTAAGGAAAATAAAACTCTGAAAACTTAATTTTATTTAACCAACTAAATTCTGGCACAAGCTTGTTTCCTAGTTACTGTAGTTTTAAATAATAACTTTCTACAGTTGTCAGGTCTTTGGAATGCAGAAGAGTTATTGAATGGGTTGAAGTACTGTCTTCACCTGCTTAAATGCAGAAACCCTGTAAGCCGCAGGTTATGCATTCAAATGCTGTTCTTTCTGTGACTTTCTTCCTTGATTCTCTTAAAAGGTTGATTCATCAAGATCTTTTCCCAGAGACAGGGGGATTGAGAGAAAAGCCTTGGGAGTCAGTTTTCAAAAATTGCACAGCACTTCACTTTAGGATAATTTGAAGCCAAATTTATAGGTTCATTATTCAAATTGCGATGGGCCGTTATTGCGTGCGCACACGATAACTACCACGTCGCGAGTTGAAAATTCAAATTAGGGAAAGGGGATGAGTTTGGGCGGGGGTTTAGGAAAGTTAGGGGGTTTTTGTAGCCCTGTGGGCGATAATGTATCGCGCATTATCTCCTGCAGCTATTTCATTGGTGCTACGAGGACGATAGTGTGCAGCGAGGGTGAAAACGCACCGCCGTGATGCGGCTGCCTGCTCACTATCGCCCCCCCCCCACCCCTTTTGTCCCTAATGGCAAGAGAATGGTAATGAAGTACCGGGCTACCTTCACTAAGCAACAGTTGTGGCTCAGAGCAGCAGTGATATGGCTGTAATGTGCTTCCAGGAAGGCAGGCGGTAACCTGCACTTAGCAGCAGTTGCACCCCTAAAGGAGACACAGTGGGAATTTGGGGGTTGAGTTCCATGTGGGAATTTGATCTACTTTGGATAAATGCACATAAAATCACTGCTGGGCAGAATAGATGTGGCTTTTTTTTTACATTTATCTGCCGTCATTTACTATGTTACTAAATTTAAGTCTGCAATTAATTTGCCTAGATTTAGGGACCTAAAAATCAGCACTAGGTCCCTAACATTTTTCTCCATCCTAAGTGTGCCCCAGAGATATCTAAATTTAAGTTCTCAGCCCTAGTCAGTTTTTAAAGAGACCAATTTAGGCCCCAACAATCTTTGAAAATTGACCCCCTTAGGAATCAGGCTGAGCTTTATGTGCCCATCATGCTATCTTTGAAAACCATCTAGCTGCTATCTTCCTTGGTCCTGCAGGTCTGCTCAGCTGGAGACTGTCAGCTAGTTAGACCTCAATCCCTATGATGTTAACAGCTGGTTGAGGACTCAAGGCTTCACTTGCCAGCAGTAGGAGAAGAAAAACTGTTTAGTCACTTGCTATCTGCAGCCCCATTGCTGCTTTTATTGCCCTGCAGCTCTGCTCTAGCTGGTTAGGACCCACTTCCTATGATGTCATCCCCAGGAGCTTTTTCTGCCTGCCTGCTGAGGGACAGAAAGTAGCTGTTGTTGGGTCGCTCCTGAAGGGCAAACCAAAGGGGACTCACTCTTATGGGGGATCCTTCAGTAACAACTGGGAGGGTTAGGAAAGTACCGGTTTAGTTTTGCTCCTTCCAGTCGGTGAGAGAGAGGAGTGAGGACAGGAATTATATTGAAGTTTTTTTTTTATTGTATTTTGATATTTCAACTGTTTAGATTGTATTATATTTTATAGCTATATGTTTTGAATTATATTCTTTTTGTAATTTGCTACTGCTGTAATCTGCTTTGAGATTATTTGGGAAAGGTATTCAAACACGTTCGCGCGCGTCCAGGTGCGCGCAGTTCTCGGAGTGTGCAAACGGAAGCACTGATTTTATAACGTGCGTGCGTCACTGCACTTGTGCGGGCGGGTTGCGACACTCGCATGCAAGGGGAGTGATTTTCTAAAAAAAAACAAAAAAAAAACGCGTGATGACGTAATCAGACCATTTCCAGTTCCCTCCCGGTCTGATTCAATTAAGGAGCAGACTGAGAGGGAATTTCCCTATCCCCCTACCTACCCTTTCTCCCCTTTCCCCTCTCCTCCCTGACTCCTAAACCCCCCCCCCCACAACTAACCTATTTTTTTTGTTTTTGAACTTGCTCGCTCTCCTGAGCTGTAGTAAGCTCAATGTGCTGGCTGGCTGCCGGCGCACACTTCCCCAGGACAGGGCCTAATGGCTTCTGTCCCAGCTGGCCCCCCAACTCGTCCCCGCCCCTTTTACAGACCCCAGCATTTCTGCGTGTACCAGGAGCTATGCGCATGGCCGGGCCGTTTTGAAAATGTGCTCGGCACGCATGGCCCAGCCACGTTCATATCTCCCGGTATTTGCGTGCTTTAAAAATTTACCCGTAAATGCAAAATAGAATGGAATGTTTTGCTAGTAATCAAAGTGACCATTGTTTCATTGTAGACGTTCATGGAAGAAATGACTAGAAAGCAACCCGATGTGGATAAAGTTACTAAAACATACAAGCGGAAGGCAGCCGAGCCTACTCCCATGCAGTCTCACATTCCCGTTCTGGACAAAGGCAGAGCTGGAAGTAAGTAAAGGAAAAAACACGTTTCGGGCAGAGAGGGAAGCACAACACTATTCTTTGAACTGTAATGATTATACACATTACACTAAATCAGATTATCATTTGAAAAAGCTGGTAAAGCAGGTAAATCACTACTTAATGGATATTTCTGTCTAACAGCTGAGATGAAAATGTTAGTGTCTTTAACAAATAAATAGGGAAAGCATGCAGAAGCATGACTTAGGGGAAATGCTTTCCAACATAGAGTTGTAGAAGAGAGTGCTGGAGGTTTTACATTACATACTGAATATATAGGATACTTCAGTATGAATTTTCCACTTGTTTCAATATCTTCCACTTGTTGTAGCCATAGGGTAGGGAGGTGGGGGAAGGAGAGGGAATGCTGCTTGAAAGGTGCCTTTGTGTGTATGTGTATGTTTGTGGGTACATAAGCACATGTGTGTGTGTCTGAGCGTGTGTGTGTATATATATATATATGCATGTGGCCTTAGGTAGGATTGTGGTGCTTATGGGAGGCAGTTAGATGTTATAGAATATTGGCAAGCACTCTTGAGGTCCATATTCAGCCGCCATCCGGCTGAGAAAGTTAGTGAATAGATGTCCTAGACATATCTGGCTAACTGAGCCGGATAAGGCTGAAAATTGGCACTTATCTTAGCTTACAGGGTCATTCATCAAAGCATGGTAGGATATTATTGCAGGCGTTAGGACCCTAACACCCGCGATAAAAAAAAAAAAAAAAAAGCACATCCTGAAACGTGTATGCAAATTTTTCAAAATTTAGTCAAAGGGAGGAGTTTATGAAAATTAGGGGTGTTTAATGTTGGGTGCGATAGCATGTTTTAACTGCACCTTTTTTCCTGGCATTATGCTGTGCGATATGCCTGAAACGGGATTTGTGATATTTATTGCAAATCCCGTTTCAGGGAGAGAAGAGGGGAAGAGAGAGCCTCTGGGGTGGCACACATACTAGTCAACTAGTAACTCAAGGTGAGGTTTTGATGGTGGTCTAGGCTTTGGGGGGGCAGTTTTACACGCACAGTCAGATGTACGACAGCACAGTACACATCAGTGAAGATTTGATGTGATTTGTACAATGCACATAAAAACGGTGCACTAACAGATACTGTGCCTTTTGACAGGGCCCTAACATGAAATGATAAATGACCCTGTAGGTTTCTAGTGTATAGCACAAAAATTCAATCTCAGTAATTACATTCTGAATGATTATTTGTTGATGTATTACTTGTCCCCTTACTCCACCTCACTTGGTAACACTTCCACATGTGCCCCAAAAGAGTGGAAGGGAAAAAAAAAATGTGAAAGCAGCATTTCAAAAGGGCCTTTTATATTTATCTAAGGTATAGTTTTCTGTACTTACATTTATTTTTAAGTGTACAGAAGTACAGGTGCACTTTCCCAAAACAATTCACTGTAGTTGAAAAAAAAATGAGTTTACCACTAGTTATGTATGAAGGTGGGACGCCAAAGCCAATAGTAAATAATTGTTCAGGTTCCAGAGAGCAGCACTAATCATATAGGATTTTTTTTATTTCTTATTTTATTTTTTAAGGAAAAATAATTTAAATTTAAATTAAAATAAAGGTCCTGGATGATTAGTGCTGCTCGCTGAAATCTAAATAATTAGTTGATATTTGTTTTGGTATCCCATAGTGGCCAATTATAGCTTGTGCATCATTGGGTTTGTTACAGATTGGTTCTATTGAAAAAATTAGTTTACTCAGACCATGGAATGCATCAGGGTAGTTAAAAGATGCACTACTGTTGTGTGATAAGAACATAAGACATGCCAAGCTGTATCAGACCAGTGGTCCATTGAGCCCAGAATCCGGCCTCCAACAGTGACCACTCTGGTTCACTGCTACCCGGCAGATCCTACTGGAGAAGTCCATCCACTGTTGCTCATTGCTGGAAGTGATAATTTTGTAAGATCTTTTTGAGAACAAAAGAGTATTTCTCAATTTTTTCTGAATTATCTTCCAACAGGAAAACGTTCTGCAACACCAAGTTTGTACCCCTCAGGAGCACAGTCACAGATTGAAACCAAGAATCCAAGGGTGAACCTGTTAGTTAGTAAATGGCAGCAAGTCTGGCTTCTAGCGTTGGAAAGAAGAAGAAACCTGAACGATGCCTTGGACAGATTAGAAGAGGTATAGAAAAACATGTACTATTTATGCTAATTAGTCCAGGGCCTCCCAAACCTGCCCTGGTGATGCCACAGCCAGTCAAGTCTTCAGGATATCCACAATAAATATGCATGAAAGGAATTTGCATATCCTAAGTCGCCAGTGTATGCAGATGTATCTCATGCATATTCATTGTGAATATCTCGAAAATCCAATTGGCTGTTGGTTCACCAGGACAGGTGGTTTGGGAAGTACTGAACTAAACATTGCTTGTACTTGCCCCATGGGTGAATCCTTAATGTAATGATCACACTTCTACCATTCATTTTGAGATGGGGGCAGGGCTTAATGTGACTAATTCTTAGGGCATTTTGTAGACTTACGTTTCTTACAATGTATGCCACCAGATTTATTTAAAATTGTTCCCAAAGATAAAGATATGTTTATCTCCCCGATGGCATTAAACAAAGCTGCTATGATTATTCTCACCAGGTTTTTAATAGTTTATTTTGGATTATTTTAGATTGCTTAAACACTAATCCTTTTTATGGAAGTATTCCCAGGGGAGCTAAACATTTTAGATTATTAATCATCTAAAGTAGATAAAAATGAACTAACTAAATAAAACACTTTGAAAATAGTGCCCGTCGAAGTTTAAGAGTGGATCCAGTTTCCCTCAGGCTATTTATGTCATGATTATTTGGCAGCAGAATTAAATATCATCGTGCTGTAATCATTGTAGGCAAAACTCCCCTTGTGTGTTGTCTCTTAATTAATATCAGTTACCATGGCAACAAATGCATTTGAGCATAGCTTAGCTAGGGTTTATCTTTCCTCTTATTTTTCCAAAGTGAACAAACTGACTGCTTTCCATACTGCATAGTGATGCTTCTCAGTCTGGTGGCAGTAGAAGGTTAGGAATCTTTGATAATATTTTGGGTATCTTGTTGCATAATTAATCTACATCATTAGTTCTCAACCTGGCTCTTGGAAGCCATCCAGCCCACGTTGGTTTTCTGGATATCCACAAAGAATTGTTCATGAGATATATTTGCAGTCATGGAGACAGTGCATGCAAATATATAACATATGCATATTCCTTATGGATATCCTGAAAACCAAACTGGACAGGTGGTTCCCAAGGGTTGCATTGAGAAGCCACTGATCTATATGACTTCAGTGACTTAGTGCTAGATTCCAGAGATCAAAATATCTATGTTCATGAGCTATTTTCCAGATGTTTTTGTATGTTGCCATTTCATAGATATGCCTGTAACACACTTAGGCCTGGATTTTCCATTCTCACAGAGAATGGTGAATCCAACGGAAACGGGGGGAGGGGGTCGAGGGGAGGGCAGGCCTGTGAAAGCCGGCAGCGATCGCACCACCATGGTATTATCGCTACCGGCTTTCACACCCAATAGCGCCACCAGCGACGATAACATAACTTACCTTATCGCCACCAGCGAAGATACCACCGACTCCGGCCCCGGCAAACTATCGCACATGAAAAGAGACTTTTCGCGTGCGATAGGCTTAGAAAATGACCCCCTTAATTAGTTTATTTAAGCAGTCAGTTTGTTCACTGTAATCAGGCCCCCAAATCAGTGTATATGATGACAAATTAGGGACTTTTATGTGTGTGATGTAGCCCATGTGGCTTGATTTTTGTCATTCTGATTGTGGTCTCTAAGAGTAATTATGAAAGTAATTTGCATGGGTGCTTTACCTGAGGAAATATACTTTTAGAAAATTGCCCCCACTCCCCCTTTGTGCGGGTAAACTTACATGCGTACTACTACTGCAATTCTTCATTTATGAAGCACTACTAGACATGCACAGAGCTGTATACATAGACATAAGAGGCAGGCATTGCTCCTTGGAACTTACAGTCTAATCAAGATAAACATATAAATAACAGACAAGAGTCTATTGAAAATGTATTTATTGTAGAGAAGTGGTTAGGCATTAAAAGCTGAGCTTTTAGACTTGATTTGAATGTGGCCAGAAAGGGAGAGTGACACACTGTCTCAGGAAGTCTATTCCATGCATATGGCATAACAAGGTGTAAAACACGAAGTCTGAAATTGGTGGTGGAGGAGAAGGGCACAAATAAGAGCAACTTGCCCAATGAACAGGGTTCATGAGGAAAGGTGTAGAGGCAGAGAAGTGTAAACAGATAATGAAGAGCTTAAGAGTGAATACACTTGCAGGTTAATAAGAGAAGCTTGAGCTTTATACGGAAGTGGACAGGGTCACAATGCAGTGTGAAGAGGAGTTTCATGATCATGGTGATGTTGAAGGAGGGTAGGCCCATGCAGTGGAATTTTGAATTGATTGCAGTGGAGAAAAGAGATTCAGCAAGAGGCCTGTAAAAAGCAAGTTGCAGTAGTATAAACAGGGAGTGATAAGAAAGCGGATTAACATTAGAGATGTGATTCGGCCGAGCCTTTTGGTTCGGCCTTCATTATCGGTCCACCACGGGAAATTTCATTTTCCCACAGTTTGGGCCAATTTTATTTTTGATGCCCCCAAACCCAAACCCACCCCAACCCTTCAAATTTAATTCATTGCAACCGCCCCCCACCAAAACTTGCCGAAATTCCCTAGTGGTCCAGCGGGGGTCCTGGGAGCAATCTCCCCTTCTCGGGCCGTCGGCTGCCAGTAATCAAAATGGCGCCGATGGTCCTTTGCCCTTACCATGTGACAGGAGCTATCGGTGCCATTGGTCGGCCCCTGTCACATGGTAGGAGAAATGGATGGCCGCACCATTTTTTAAAATGGCGCCAGCCGTCCATTGCTCCTACCATGTGACAGGGGCCGGCCAATAGCACCGATAGCCCCTGTCACATGGTAGGAACAATAGACTGCTGGCGCCATTTAAAAAAAATGGTGCAGCCATCCATTGCTCCTACCATGTGACAGGGGCCGACCAATGGCACCGATAGTCCCTGTCACATGGTAAGGGCAAAGGGCCATCTGCGCCATTTTGATTAGTGGCAGCCAACAGCTCGAGAGGGGGAGATTGCTCCCGGGACCCTGCTGGACCACCAGAGACTTTCGGTAAGTCTTGGGGGGGGGGTGGGCAAGTCTGGGGGGTCGGGAGGATGGAGGGTTGCAATTAAATTTAAAGGGTTGGGGTGGGTTTGGGTTATTTTTTTTAATGTGCCCTTTCTCCCCCCCCCCCCCCCCCTGAAAATGATAAGAAAACCACACAAAATTTCATGGGTTCTCTTATCGTTTCGTCGCCCCCCCCGAACCGCGACGAAATAGGAAATATCGTCTCTATTTCCTTGCAAATGAATGCGCATCCCTAATTAGCATATTAGCATGCTGCGAAAGAAAGGGAGAAATTTGTTCAGGAACTGACGAGAGAAGGAGCCATTTTGTATCTAATACTTAATGGAACTCAGGATTTGATGCGAGAAGTAACAGTGATGGGGGCCACCAGGCGGTTAACCGTGATCATAACACGAGCAAATTTGACTTAATGACTGGAAGGGGAACAATAAATAAATCTACAGGATCCAAATGAAGAAAATAGGAAAAAGCATTAGCACTGACAAGTTAAATGTAAAACATTGATAAGACAGTTTAAGAGAGAATTTGAAAAAAGCTGGCCATACAGGAAAAAACTCATAACAAAAACTTTTAAAAATATATCCAAAGCAGGAAGCCTGCGAGGGAGTCAGTTGGACCATTAAGTGATCAACGGATTAAAGGAGCACTTAGGAAAGATAAGACCATTGCGGAAAGACTAAATGAATTATTTGCCTCAGTATTTACTAATGAGGATGTTGGGGAGAGAGCCATTCCTGTAACGTTTTTCAAGGGTATTGATTCAGATGAAGTGAGTCAAATCACAGTGAACCTGGAAGATGTAGTAGGCCAGATTTACAAACTGAAGAATAGCAAATAGCCCAGACCAGATGGTATACACCTTAAGGTTCTGAAAGAACTCAAAAATGAAATTTCAGATCTGTTTACTAGTAATATGTAACCTGTCACTAAAAACGTCCATTGTACCTGAAGATTGGAGGGTGGCCAATGTAACCCCGCTATTTAAAAAGAGCTGCAGGGGTAATCCAGGAAGCTATAGACCAGTGAACCTGACTTCAGTGCTGGGAGAAATCATGGAAACTATTCTAAAGGACAAAATCACAGATCATATAGAGAGACATGATTTAGTGGGATACAGCCAGAATGGATTTACCCAAGGGAAGTCTTGCCTAATAAATCTGCTACATTTTTTTTTTAAGGGGTTGATAAACATGGATAAAGGTGAGCCAGTAAATGTAGTGTATTTGGATTTTCTGTATCACGTCATGGTGAGACTGCATCTTGAGTACTGTGTGCAGTTCTGATTACCATATCTCATATCTCTAGTTGCACTAGAAAAGATACAGAGAAGAGTAACCAAAATGATAAAGGGCATGGAATGGCTCCCCTATGAGGAAAGGCGAAAGAGGTTAGGCCTTGAGAAGAGAAAGCCGAGGGGGAATATGATGGAGGTCTATAAAATCATGAGAGGACTAGAACAGGCAAATGTGAATTAGTTATTTACCCTTTCAGATACTACAAAGACTAGAGGGTACTCCATGAAGTTACTAAGCAGCACATTTAAAACAAATCGGAGCAGATTCCTTTTCACGCAACATGCAATTAAGCTCTGGAATAAATTGCCAGAGGATGTGGTAAAGACAGTATAGTTTTAGACAAGTTTCTGAAGGAGAAATCCATAAACTGCTATTAATCAGGTTGACTTAGGGAATAGCTACTGCATATTACTGGCATTAGTAGCATGAGATTTATTTAATGTTTAGGTATTTGCCAGATCCTTGTATCCTGGATTGTTGGAAAGAGGATGCTGGGCTTGATGGACCCTTGGTCTGGCTCAGTACGGCAACTTCTTAAGAAACGACATGCTTTAACAGTGTTTTGGATGTGTGTACCAAAGGAAAAAGAAGCATCAAAAAATGACCTCAAGGTTATGGGCCAAAGAAACCAGGAGGATGAGAAACACTATCCACAGAGATATAAAAAGAGGGGAAGAGGAGAAGCAGTTTCTTTAACCACAGCAGGGGAAGGCACTCCTCAGGGTGAGGTTGGGGAAGGGTTTGTACCAAACCTTTGAATTTTTAAAAGTATGTGCATATTTTTTTTCAGGAAAATGACCTGCACAAATGAACATGTACAAATGCGTGCAAGTAGTTTTCCTAGATAATTTTCAAAGTAAAAGGACACATGTAATTTCCCTTTATACACCACTTTTCAAAGCTTGCAGGTAAAAGATACCAACAGACCTTGCACTAGATGTGGACATTTACAAAATTATTTTATAATGCTATCCATATTTAGCCTCATTCTGTTTTAGAAAGCCTTGTTTAAATCTTTCTACAGTTTCTGGATTGTCTGTATTTAGATCACTGTCATTGTAGGTTTATGGGAGAATTCCTTAGTGTGTTAAAAAGATTATTTGTGAAACAATGAACAGCAAAGAAGTGCTGATCCATGTGATACCCTTCTGGGGACTTATGATGTGTCAGACTCTTGGCAAGAGTAAGAGACCAGCAGTTTTCCATGATAAGGGTATGACTTCAACCATTTGAGTGCACCATTACTAATTACATTTTCTAGAAGTTCATGTGAAAAAGATCTTGTGGTTTACCAAATCAAAATACGTTTGGCAGATTTACAAAATCTCTTGCCACACAGAATTTATTTACTAGTGCTGTTGATACTGAACATAAAAAGTTGCCATATTGGGTCAAACCGAGTGTCCAACAAGCCCAGCATCCTGTTTCCAACAGTGGCCAAAATTCCAATAAAGCAATAGTTGTAAAATGGAGGGGACTGAGGGAATGTTCCAATTTTCAGTTTACATTTTAATGCTTTCTGAACATATATGTAGATAGAAATAGATAGATATAGATATATATAGATATGTATAAAACAACATTGATGATAAGACTCTTACAATATTATTTAGTCTTTTTCTTGGCTGTTCCCCTATTTTATTTATGATTTTCTTTGCCCTTTTTTTAAATTTTTACAAATTATTGTCTTAAATTAGGTATATAGTATTTGAGAAGAAAGTTAGAAATCTTAAACATATCTGCCATTCATCTCTGTCAGATAAGTAAGGTGAACTCACTTTTTCCTTCTCAATGCTTATCCTTTATTAGTTATGGTGACAGAAAATAATAATGCAAACTAGCAAACAAAACTGTAAGCTGCCTCTCAAATTATTGTAATAATATAAATCCAATTAGAGACCAAATAACTGCTTACTGAAAATATAAAAAATTTTAAATTTAAATGTAAATTTTTCATATTTTAAGTAAGCAGTCATTTGATCTCTAATTTGAATTATGTCAAAAAAAATAATAGGCATCAATGAAAAATAAAAGTCATGGACTTGAAGGACAGATCAGATACAAAGAAAAATGTATTAAAAATGGAATTTGTTTTGTTATGGGAAGAAAGGAGATATGGTTCTTTTGCTATCTCAAATAATAATTCTTCCCCCAGCTCCCCTTCAGCTAAATAACTTTGTAACATTTCTGCTCCTTTATTTATTTTTATTTTTATTTATTTAACGTGTTTTGTATACCGTCATTCGGTTTCACCATCAGAACGGTTTACAGAATTATGTAACAAGTTGTATAACATCATCAGAGTATCTTATCATGTAGTGTCAGTTGATTACATATGAATCCAGATACTTCAGGGACCTTTTCCAGCAAATCCAAGACTTAAACTCCAGGCAGTGGACTTGGTTTCTTTCACATGTACTTGGATGAGTGATTTAATGAATAAGTTCGGTTTACTTTCACATTGATTGGAGGAATAAATTTACCTTTAGATTTATTGGGGCAATTATGCATAATCATAACCAATTAGAATTGTAAGAGTTTGCGTATTTCAATAATTGAATAGAAAGGCCAGCGTGGAAACTCAGTGGCAAATGCTGTGAATGTCCATGCAGAAAGTCCCTGGTTTGATTCCCAGATTGGGTCCTTCTGCGCCCAAGGTCAGCCAGGGCTGGCGATGCTACAGAGGCAGTGGGGCAAGGGAGTTGTGGGCGTGATTCAGTGCAGCAACTCATGGCAGAGTTTAGAGTCCATAGTACAGGGTTCCAGAAGGAGCCTTGATGCATAGCTCCTGGCCTTGGGATCATTGCTACAATGACCAGGCTCGAAATAATGAGAGAATCTGCTTATAGTGTTTCTGAAGCCAGTCCTGGTGTATTCCCTCGGCAATCTGGTTTTCAGAGTATCCAAAGTAAATATGCAGCTTTGCATACAATGAAGGCATGTATATTCAGTATGGATATTCTAAAATGAGACTGGCTAAGGACCAGCTTGAGAGAAACACTGCATTAAACTAGGAGAACAATCCCAAGTAGTTGTGAATGAAGCCTCATGGTACCAGAATCCCAGCCCTGGCTCCAGCTGAGCTGGAAGAAAAAGAAGAAAGGAGGAATATCAGGCCCCAAAAAATTAAATAATTGAGCAGAAATAAAATAAAGATGCCTGTGTTTATCTTGAAGCTCAGGGAATTCGCCAATTTTGATTTTGACGTCTGGAGGAAAAAGTACATACGGTGGATGAATCATAAGAAATCTCGAGTAATGGACTTCTTCCGGCGAATCGATAAAGATCAGGATGGGAAGATTACAAGACAAGAATTTATTGATGGAATTCTTTCCTCAAGTAAGTTCTAAAGTAGGATCTTGTGAGACATAAACACACTTTATGATGTCAGAGTGGCCCTACGGTATTTATTTATTTATTTAAAAATTATATTCCACACTATAAGCAAAACTTAACTTGGGTAAATGGGCTTTTGAAAATTGCTACAATAGTATAATATTTTTACATTTTCCTTTGAAAATTACCTCCTTTCAGGTGAAGTTTCAAAGGAGTTACGCATTTAAATGTAACATACAGCAATTTTGAAAAGCCATTTATCCACATTAAGGGCCGGATTTAAAAATCTTACTCACGCTGGGCCAATTTTCAAAGGGCCCGGCACGCATGTAAACCCCCAGGTCGCGTGTGAGTCCCGGGGTTAGCGAAATGGGCAGTCCAGGGGGCGAGGCTAGAGGCGCCCGGCACAGCGGCCATTTGCTGCTGTGCCGGGGGATCGCACGCCGGCAAGGTGCCAGTGCGTGCAATTGGCTCCTGCTCTGAGGCAGGAGCAAAACCTGAGTTAATGAAATGGGGAGGAGGGGGGGCGGCGCTAGGATAGATAAAGGGGAAGGGAGGTTAGGCTGGGAGGGAACTGGGGAAAGCCCCGATGCCTCGCCACGCATACTTGCAATACTCTACTCCCCCCTTGCGTGCGCTGACACAGAATTTTATAACATGCTGGCGCCCAGCATGCACATGTTATAAAATCACATGTCCATGTCTGAGCGCTGGGTAGCGCACGCACATGGACGCACGTGTGTAACTTTTGAAAATCTACCGCTAAGTGCGCTTAGCATGAGTAAAACCTATTGACAAATCAATGGCATGTATCATAGCAATTTCAAAAGCCCACTTACATGCTTAAAGTGCATTTACACAGGCACAAACCCAGTTTTAAGTGTGTAAATGCTTTTGAAAATCAGGCCCTTTGTGTCTGTTTATATATGACCCAACATCGGTTTACTTAGTTGTACCTATAAATTGCATCACCCTTCTTTTTTAACAAAATTGAGCTGCAATTGTGATTGGTTTTACCATAAATTCTTTCATCATGTTGAGGCTTAGAAATTGCCTGAGTTTCATTACATAGCCAATACATCTAATAAACTTGCAAGCTAGTTCTCTTGGTATTAATGTTAATTTTACTTTTTTTTAAATTTTTTAAATTTTAGAATTTCCAACCAGCCGACTGGAGATGAGTGCTGTAGCCGATATATTTGATCGAGACGGAGATGGCTATATCGACTACTATGAATTCGTAGCAGCACTTCATCCTAACGATGCTTATAAGCCTGTTACAGATGCTGACAAAATTGAAGACGAGGTATCCTTTTCGTTTTCTCTTTGGAATATTTCCTGTTGTCATTATAAAGCACCAGAAGATAATCAACCAATAAAATGGTTTGATTGGTTGAAATGCCCCACCGTTTCTTCTACAGTACTGGAACACACAGGAGAACAATAGTTGGAGAATGATGCTCTGGGCTGCGGGAGCACATTTACCCATGACACATTTTCTTAGGTGCCTTACAAGTTAATTTGTGCCGATAGCAATATCTTATGAATGTTTAGTGTTCTCTCATTTAGAGCCTCAATTACTGAAGCTTTTCCCCCTCATTTTATTTCTGTGGGGAAAAGGCGTGGAGGATAAACTTCAGGCAACTGCACACAACGCATCTACACATGTATGTGGCCGCACATCGATTTACTATAGTATTTTATAAACATAAGCATATGATACGCACGCGTGTTATAAAACACATGTATCTCTACCCTGCAACGTACATTGGTATATAGGCTTATGTGCGGATACATGCAGTGCATTGAAATCACAATCATAGGGAGGATAACTTTCAAAACTGCTCGCGTGCACCCATTTACACGTGTATATGGGCACACGTAAAGTTGCTTCTGTATTTTATAATCTGTGTGGCTACAATATGTACAGATTATAAAATAAAAATATATATATATGCACACACAAATGCTCGCATATGAAAAAACCATGAGCCGCATGAGTCTGGAAAGCTCTACTTGCCTGTCTAAGTATCACTTTTTGGAGTTACCTGGATATGTAAGATAGCTTGATAAGTCTAAAAACAAGTGCTACTTATAGGATAAGTTAAAATGTGTCCCTCTGTGTAGCAGCAAGGTGCTACTTTGCCACATAAGTCAGAATTTATCCACATAAGTGTGCGCAAATGATATAACAATGTATTTTTACTTCAAATTTTAAAGGGATAATCAAGTAGATATTAGTTATGTTATTTAGACACATTTATCCCGCGTACATGCACAAGTTGGGATTTTTTGACGTGCGTGCGGTAATGAAATAACCAGTTTTACCAATTTGGCTGTTCTCACAAGCATTCCCCAGATGAGACACTACCCAACTAGCAATGTATCCTCCTCCGCTCCCATCACCTTCCCTCCTCGCCTATAACCTCTTCCCCTGCCACTACCCCATTCCCGGCCCAGGTCATCGCCCCATTATGATGCCTCCGCTGCCAAGTATCTAAAGGAACTGTTATGTTCGAATTACTTATTTATATTAAATGTTAATTGAGCTCCCCATTCTAATCAATTGATTTGTACTATCCTGCATTACTTTTAGGTATGTTGTGTTAAACTTTTTTCTGTCTCGCTTAAATATCCTGAATTGTACTCCCTGTTCATTGTAACTTTCTCTCATGTAGTTAAATGGTTTCCCTTGGTTCTACTGTAAACCGGTACGATAAGACTTGTCTTGAGCATCGGTATATTAAAAGAATTTAAATAAAAATAAATAAATAAATAAATTTAAATAGTCTACTAGTTTACCCAGTCCATCTGTATCTCATGAAGACCCCCACCTGGCTTTTCAATCTGAAGTCCCGCATTTCACCAAGACACCCCCACCCAATCATTTTTCCACTTTTAAGATGTTTATATTCACTTGTGCCAGATATTGTCAACATGTTAACATGCGTCACTTTGGGAGGTTGTAAAATAGCAAATTACTTATGTAATGTTGGCCTTTCCCCAGAACACCCATGGCTTGCCCCTTTTTTACACATGCAAATTTATTGTGGACTATGATTTATGCATGTATGTTGTGGATTTTAAAAAGCAGAGTTGCTTACCTGTAACATGTGTTCTTCCAGGACAGCAGGATGTTAGTCCTCACATATGGGTGACATCATCAGATGGAGCCCTGTCACGGAACACTTTTGTCAATGTTTCTAGAACTTTGACTGGCACACTGAGCATGCGCAGCATGCCACTAACCCTGAAGCCACCAGAGGTCCCCCTTCAGTCTCGTTTGTAGCAAAAAGTACAAGCGAAAAATAAAATAAGAAAATGGTATCGAACCCAACTCCGTGGGGTGGCTGGCGGATTTCGTGAGGACTACCATCCTGCTGTCCTGGAAGAACACATGTTACAGGTAAGCAACTCTGCTTTCTCACAGGACAAGCAGGATGGTAGTCCTCACATATGGGTGAATAGCAAGCTACAGGCTGACTGACAAGAAGCAGGCCAAGCAGCACACAACATGTGCAACAGGCACAACAACTGGGGTGCTGTTGGCAATAATGAGGCAGCCTGAAATTCACAGTAGGTCGAGGTAGGACGAGTTGGGTTTCTATACTGGAAATAAGTTTCATAGGACACACTGGCCAAAGACGGAGTCTTGTCTTCCAGCCTTGTCCAGGCAGTAGTGGGCTGCGAAGGTGTGGAGAGAACTCAACGTCGCAGCTCTGCAGATGTCGGCAATCGGTACTGAACGATAGTGTGCTACTGATGTTGCCATGGCCCTGACTGAGTGTGCCTTCACTTGACCCTGAAGTGGAAGGCCTGCTTGCTGGTGCAGAATTCAATGCAGTCTGCCAACCAGTTGGAGAGGGTCTGCTTGCGCACCGCAACTCCAAGCTTGTTTTTGTCAAATGAAACAAAGAGTTGAGTGGACTTCCTATGGGCCACAGTGCGATCTAAATAAAATGCAAGTGCATGTTTACAGTCCAAGATGTGCAGAGCTCGCTCACCCGGGTGAGTGTGAGGTCTTGGGAAGAAAGTGGGCAAGACTATGGACTGATTTAAATGGAAATCAGTGACCATCTTAGGCAGGAATTTAGGGTGAGTGCGGAGAATCACCCGGTCATGGAGGAACCTTGTGTGTAGGGTGAATAGGTCACAAGGGCCTGTAACTCGCTTACCCTGTGAGCAGGCTGAAGAGGTTAGGGCTGTTCAGCTTGGAGAAGAGACTGCTGAGGGGGGATATGATAGAGGTCTTTAAGATCATGAGAGGTCTTGAACGAGTAGATGTGACTCGGTTATTTTCACTTTCGAATAATAGAAGGACTAGGGGGCATTCCATGAAGTTAGCAAGTAGCACATTTAAGACTAATCGGAGAAAATTCTTTTTCACTCAACGCACAATAAAGCTCTGGAATTTGTTGCCAGAGGATGTGGTTAGTGCAGTTAGTGTAGCTGGGTTCAAAAAAGGTTTGGATAAGTTCTTGGAGGAGAAGTCCATTAATGGCTATTAATCAATTTTACTTAGGGGGAATAGCCACTGCTATTAATTGCATCAGTAGCATGGGATCTTCTTAGTGTTTGGGTAATTGCCAGGTTCTTGTGGCCTGGTTTTGGCCTCTGTTGGAAACAGGATGCTGGGCTTGATAGCCCCTTGGTCTGACCCAGCATGGCAATTTCTTATGTTCTTACTAGGAAAATAATTTTTCATGTAAGATATGAGTTCGCAGGAGTGCAGGGTCTTAAAAGGAGGACACATGAGCCGTGCAAGTACTACATTGAGGTCCCATGCCACGACCAGTGGTCATAGAGGAGGCTTAAACTGTAGTAAGCCTCTCATGAAGTGACTCACCAGGGGTTGAGCCGTTATCGAGGCATCCCCTAAACTTTGATGTTACACAGAGATGGCACTGAGGTGTACTCGTATAGAGGAAGTCTGAAGACCAGATTCCGAGAGCTGCCAGAGATAGTCTAATAGTTTGGATGTGGGGCAAGAAAAGGGATCAAAGCCCTTCTGTGTGCATCACAAGGTAAACCTCTTCCATTTACAGCAGTGAAATTTCCGTGTGGAAGGCTTTCGTGAAGCTGCGAGGACTTGAGAGATGCCACTAGAAAGATTGAGTGGTTGTAGAATCAACCTTTCAACATCCAGGCCGTCAGAGACAGGGTCTGGAGGTTCGGGTGGCGTAACATGCCGTGATTCTGTGTTATGAGGTTGGGTTCTGTGCCCAGCCGAATGGGATCCTGGGCAGAGAGGTCAAGAAGTATGGGAAACCAGACTTGGCGTGGCCAATACGGGGCTATGAGTATCATGGTGCCTCGGTCCTGTTGTAGCTTCACGAGAGTCTTGCTTATCAGCGGAATCGGAGGGTACACATATAGCAGACCTATGTTCCAGGGACGGGCAAAGGCATCCATGGCTGGTGTTGTCCGGTCCCTGTGCAGGGAGCAGAAGCGATCCACTTTGCAGTTCTGTTTGGACACAAAGAGGTCAATGATAGGTTGACCCCATCGGTGGAAGATTCTGCTCGCAACGGAGGGATCTAAGGACCACTCGTGGGGCTGGAAACGTTGGCTGAGGCAGTCCACCAGTGCATTCTCTGTGTCTGCCAGATAAGTGGCTCGCAGTAGAATTGAGTACGACAGGGCCCAGGCCCAAATCTGCGCCGCCTCCAGGCAGAGCAGAAAAGAGCCTGTGCCCCCCCTGTTTGTTCAGGTACCACATTGCAACTTGGTTGTCTGTTTGGCTCAAGACTATCTTGTTGAAGAGGCATTCCTTGAATGCATAGAGGGCATTCAAGGAATTGCCCGAAACTCCAGGAAGTTTATCTGACAGGTCGCTTCGGTTCTTGTCCAAGTCCCTTGAGTTTGAAGGCTTTTGACATGGGCTCCCCAACCTAGGTTGGAGGTGTCTATGGTTAAGGTCACCCGAGGAGCTGGTTGCTAGAAGGGTAGACCTGTTTGTAAGTTGGCCTTGTGCATCCACCAAGCAAGAGACAAACAAGGGACATAAGTGACTGAGTAGCTTGATGCCATTGACATTTTAAAGTCCATTGTGTCAGTCTCATGGCTAAGTGTGCCATTGGGGTGACATGGACTGTTGATGCCATGTGACCGAGTAACGTGAGCAGTTGGTGAGCTGAGGCTGTTTGTCAATCACGGATAGAGCTGGCTAGGTTGGACAGTGTGGTTGCACGGTCGTTGGATAAGAGGCCTTTGGCTACTGTGGTGTCTAGGTCTGCTCCTATGAAGGAGAGATGATAAGATGGTATCAAGTGGGATTTTGGGTAGTTGATCAGAAAACTCAGTGAATGCAGGAGCCGGATAGTGAGACCGAGGGAGTCGAGGGCTCCTTGTCTGGACTGGCTTTTTATGAACCAGTTGTCCAGATATGGAAAGACTTGTGTGCCCCAGCGGCGTAAATGTGCAGCCACTACTGCCAGGCACTTGGTGATCACTCGGAGAGCCGAGGCCAGGCCAAATGGCAGTACTCTGTATTGATAATGCCCGTGTCCCACTACAAATCGTAGGTTCTCGCGATGAGGAGGGAAGATTGCAATATGGGCGTATGTGTCCTGAAGGCCCAGAAAGCAGAGCCAATCCCCTTGATGTAGTAGAGGAAGCATGGTGCCTAGGGACACCATCCTGAACCGTTCCTCGCAAAGAAATGTGTTCAATGCACGGAGGTCCAGAATAGGCCGGAGGCCGCCGGTCTGTTTTTGGAATTAGGAAATACCTGGAGTAGAACCCTCTCCCCTATTGGGTCAAGGGAACCAGTCCTACGGCCTGGCACACAGAAGGGTTGAGAGTTCTGACTCGAAGTGTTGTGTGATCGTCCCAGCTCCACGCTAGACTGGGTGGGGAGTCTGGGGGGGTACAGTTAAAGAATTTAGACGGTAACCGTGGGCTATGATGGATAGCACCCACTGGTCCGTGGTAATTGGATGCCAATTGGTTGCAAAGTGACAAAGACGGCCTCCCACTGGTGGATTGAATTGCAGGATCAAGGGGGGATGGTTGCTGCTCTCTGGAAAGGAGTAAAACACCGGTTGCAGGACCAGCTTGTGGAGCTGGCTGCGCTCTAGGGGCCAAATTTTAAGAGGTGCGCGTGGTCGTAAATTTGTTCTTGCGAATAAATCTATGCCCAATTTTATAACATGCACGTGCTGCCGCACGCATGTTATAAAATCCAGGGTCGGCACGCGCAAGGGGGTGCACAATTGTGCAACTTGCGCGTGCCGAGCCGCGCAGCCTTCCTCTGTTCCCTCCAAGGCCACTCCGAAATCGGAGCGGCCTCGGAGGGAACTTTCCTTCTGCCTCCCCCCAGCCCTACCTAGAACCCCCCTTACCTTTGTCAGGTAAGTTGCGCCTGCCTCCTGGCAGGCATAGCTTCCACGCGCCGGCCAATGGCCGGCTCGCGACCCCGGGCACAGCAGGAAATGGCTGCTGTGCCTGGAAGCTCCGGCCATGCCCCGGGACCCGGGGCTTGCACGCGTGGCCGAGCCTATGCAAGATAGGCTCGGCGTGCGCAGGGGCAGCTTTTCGGGGGTTACGTGTGTATGTTACGCACATAGCCTTTGAAAATCTGCCCCCAGGTGTCCTCGTTTGGTGAGTATGTCCTCTCTGAGAGGCCCGAGCTGGTCGAGCATGGGACGCAGGAGGATAATATCTGCTTGGTCTGTAGAATTGCGTTCTGACGTCCCTGCGAAGCCCCTGCGGGCTATGGAGGGTGCATCTGAGGTGACAGTTGATAGTTGACGCAGGGTCTCATGAGGGTCTTTTAACTGGGCCACTGCGTCTTGTATTTTGTCCCCGAACAGGTTTTCTCTTGTACAGAGGAGATCTGCAAGTTTATCATGCACCTCCGGCCGTAAGTCTGAGGCCTTGAGCCATGCCCAGCGTCTAGCACTGATGCCCGCTGCCGAGACTCTGGATGCCGTTTCCAAAGAGTCATAAGCAGCTCTGACCTCGTGCTTACCTGCTTCCAATCCTTTCTGTAGGATGGAGGACAAGGTGTCTTGTTGTTGCTGTGGTAGATTCTCTGCAAAATCCTGGACTTGTTTCCAGAGACTTCTGTTATATTGGGTCATATGTAATTGATTTGCTGCTATTCATGCTATCAACATAGACCCTTGAAAGACCCTACATCCCAATGCATCCAATGTCTTCTGATCCTTTCCAGGAGGGGCAGAGGAGTGTGGATGGGATCTTTTAGCCTTCTTCTGGGCTATTCCACAACCACAGAATGGTGGGGCAGTTGGCTCTTCTGAAAACCTGGGGCTTGTTGGACTGGGTAAGTAGCATCTGTCTTCCTGTTTACTGGAGGAATAGTACTTGGATGGTCCCACAGACGGTGCAAGAGTTCAACCAGAACTTCATGAACTGGTATCGCCATCACCTCTTTTGGAGCTTATACAAATTGTAAGACCTCCAACATTTTGTGGCGAGCGTCCTCCTCCGTTATTAGTGGGAATGGTATGGACTCAGACATCTCTTTGACAAAGCCTTTCCTCCGGGAGCGAAGGCTCTGAAAGCAATTCCTCGGAATCCTGTGAGGAATGGTCTGAGGATGCGTCCTCCCATGGATCATAGGGAATGTGTTCCTCACCCGCCGGGATTCCAGACGGAGGAAGGATGCCAGAATCGAGAAGATGAGAAGGCATCGATGGATGTCGTGGTGGCATCGAAGGCGGCAGTGCAGGCATCGAGGCGGATGTGGTGCACTTAGGCATCGATAGTCCTGATGACTCTGGAACAGACTCCGGCATTGGTGGATCCCATGCTGGAATCAGGCCGGTCGTCCCTTTTTCTTCCTCCGAGGAACTCAGTATGGGAATTGGGACCTGCGGAAGCCTCAATGTATGACTCGGTGCCAGCGTGTCCGATGGCAAGGGCTGAGTCGACAGGGCACCGATGAGGGTATCAAGATGCTCGACGAGCGATGTGAACATAGAGGATGTCGGTTCTGGTACTCGTATGGGGGCTGGCACTGGTGGCGAATGGAAGCCCTGAAGGGCATTCAGCACTGCCTCTTGGACCATGCGGTCCAATTCCTCCCGAAAAGCCAGCATGGATGGCAATGCAGCTGGGGTGGGAGGCAGGCATTACTGGCGCTCCACAGCGATCTGTGGAGGTTCAGTTACCCGGCACCGATATCTGTAGGGAACGCTTCGGGGTCCCAGGTCCAGAGGAGGATGGGGGCTCCTCTCCCCGGGCCCTCTTCACAGGTGGCTCAGTGGAAGTCAATGCCGCTGTGGTATCAGTACCGGCACCAGGTGGGGATGCACGTCATTTCCGGTGGCAATGTTTCCCTTGGTGCTCGGTCCGGTCCTTCTCCAGCACCAATGACGATGAAACCGATGCTTTCGATGGTGTGGGTGACAGACGGTCACCCACTCCCTGATGTTCACGGCGGGGCATCTTCGAGGTCGATGAGCCCTCTCCAGTCGGTGGCACTTGAACTGGAGTCAAGCAACTGCTCCCTCTTGTCCAGATGAGCACGCCGGCCTTTGGGGGTCATTTGTGCACAATTTAGGGCATCGACAGACGTCGTGCGAGGGACCTAAGCACAAAGCACAAACGGTATGCGGGTCTGTGATGGACATGGTCCTCGGACACTCGAGGCATTTTCTGAACCCGGTCGCCATTGAAAAAAAGGCAGGCGCGCGGTCGATGACCGTCGGACACCTAGGAGAATGCCATTGGGAATCGACCGCAAACCGCAGGGAAACACTTATCGACCGCCAGAGGGAACGGAGTGCGATGGGGGACCCCGGTGAGGGTGGTTTTAGGAAGATTAAACTTCAAAGGTTCCATGAGGAAAGTTGTGAGAAATTTCTCACGGAGCTCCTAACCGCGAGGCAACTTGCATGGAAAAAAAGACTGAAGGAGGGGTCCCCTGGTGACTACAGGGTTAGTGGCATGCGGGGCTTACTCAGGTACCAGTCAAAGTTCTAGAAACTTTGACAAAAGTGTTCCATGACAGGGCTCCATCTGATGATGTCACCCATATGTGAGGACTAGCATCCTGCTTGTCCTGGGAGAATAGCATATTCTTGCAAGTGCTATTTTTTGTGCATGCAACTTTTGAAAATTTACTATTCAAGATGTGTACTTTACTCACCTGTTTTAAAAATATACATGCGTACATTTTACGCATTAAAGTAAAATAGGATTTACCCGTGTAAATCTTGAATTAGATGTGTAAGTTGGTGTACTTTATAACATGCGCGCGTTGATGAAATTATTAGCTTTACCAGTTAGTCTGCCAGTTTGCCCAGTTCTTCTCCAGTTCATTGAGACCTTCCTGTTTCTTCAACCTGAACCCTCTCCAGTTCACCCAGACTTCCTGCCAAGTCAGTACTACAAAATAACATGTTTAATATCACTTATACCAGATAATTAGGAGCCGTAATAATGCGTAAATAAGTTGGAAAATATAAGCATGTCTTATAAAATAGCAATTTATGCGCATAACTATTTGTCATCCCGGGAACACCCTAGAACGTTCCTTTTTTACATATGTAACCTTTTGAAAATTCACCTTGAAGTAAATAAGGCCATTGGTTTGCTAAAATTGCTCGACTTCTAAAAATCACATAATAATGATTATTTCATGTCCTATACTTATAATAGATTTTAATAGCTCATTAGTATTATGAATATGAGATCGCCTTTGTTATGCTTTGTACAGGTGACCCGGCAGGTAGCGAAATGTAAGTGCGCAAAGCGATTCCAAGTTGAGCAAATTGGGGACAACAAATATAGGGTAAGTCAAGAAAACATTATCTTTGCTAATCTGCTGGAACTTGGTATGCAAAGCTTTACAGGAAATTTTAGACACAGTGGAAATGGAATGTTCACTGTGAATTTGTTGTGATGGAAGTAAAATATTTGAAATTTAGCTTCATAAATACCACATGAAATTAGCTTATACTGTGCTAACAGTATTGGTTTAGTTGCATTGAGTAATCGGTTCATATTTAATCTTGAATTCCCTCCTAAGCATGAGATTTTTACCAATTTGCTAGAGAGAATAAAGTAGTTTGCTTCAAGTTCTGGCAAGCTCTAAGTTATATTAAATGATAGCTAAAAAGGTTATGATCATCAAATCTATAGTTGCATCAGATGGCTATCATAGAGATTAAATAGCTTTAAAAAATCTCTATAAGTTGAGAAAATATGTAACTAAGTCATTATAGGTCATCAGAGCGGAAGTAAATATGTCCACAATCTGCTCAATTCAATTAATTTCTTTAACAGTGGTTGTTGAAATTTTCTATTGGAGCAATAGTTCTTTTAAAATTAGAGTTTAAATAAGTAGCTGCCGTATGCATTGTGTTGATACATGAAATGCTGGTTTGCAGTAAAATAGCCAGAAACATTTCTTTATTTATCCAGATCCTTCATTAGTGGAGGTAATAGGTTTCAGTATTAGCACTTGGCTGCATGATTTGTTTGGAAGAAGAACTGTGTGCATCAAGCTCAGTCTTCTTTAAATGACCTAATTTGGGGGCCACTGTTTGTGGTAATCCAGAGATATGTTGGAATCCTGCCATGCATATAGTCCATGTACATTATGGAATATGAAGACAAGAATTAAACTGCCCACGTTTCTGCAGACCCCAAGGGTAGTGTTTAGTCATGGTGTATGTCGGCATAGTCAGAACAAAACTGCCTGGGTACTTTTGATTATTGCCCCACAGAAAAGGATCCACACACATTTTCACCTGCTTTTTGTGCAGGTACTTTTGGAAGGCAAAACTATGTGGGCAGCCCTGATTATTCAAATTTACCCATGCAAGTGCCTCCCCTGACTAGTCCCAGCCCTGGGAATGTCTCTGAACATACAATGGGTACATGTAACTGTGTTGTTGACATACAGGGGAATTTTTACCCTTTATAGAGGGTGGGCAATAATGAAAAAGCCCATTTGTGCCGGTAAATGCAGAAATGGCTTTGATTATTGCCCTCTATGTATTTTAAGAATGGACTTTGTGTAAGGAAGCTTTCATTAAACTAATTGTATGTTGTTGTTTTTTTCCCATCTCTCATTCTTTATTAGTTCTTCCTGGGAAATCAGGTATACACCAGTGGAGTGTGTTATGACATTTCTAATAGTATATTTGTTCATAATCATTTGAGCTTGCAGTGCCCAGTCTTTGCCACCTTGCTGTCCACAGCTAATTCAGTGCTGCTCATCTGTGCTGCTTCTGTAAATGTTTAATGGGGTTTCTTGCTTATTTTGTTTTCTTTCGCTTATTCCTGGGATTCCTTTTTGCCTTTCGTTTCACTAAGGAAATTACTTTTAGGGGAACCAGATAAATACCATGAAAGACATGAGCACAAATGAAAGCTTTTGTTGTGCATCTGTCAATAGTATTACTTCTGCCACTATCTGGAATGAATGTAAAGGTGGTAGAGCAAGCCTGGGAGTTTCACATGCTGGTAGAATATTCACTCACTGCTGCCTCATTTCACGTTCTGCCAAACAGCAACATTCTGCATTCTGAGATTTGAAAAATCCCACTGCGTAAAGCTAGAAAATGAAACAGTGCAGATCAGATTCTGGTGACTGTCGACGTTAACACAGTGCTAAAGCATCCAGCTGGTTACATGGGATTCAGTAGCAGCGATGTGAAAGTGGGTTCTTTGCCAGTCACTACCATGTATCGTTAAAGGTATTATCCCAAAATGCTGTGCTTGAATTTTCCAGACCATGTAAGTGACTTCTAAAGCTCCTATGAGCTGTCTTTGAATTAATTCCTGTTTTGGCCCAGTAAAACTATTATAACCAGTAAGGACGCCAGTTTCTGCAGAACTAGTACTGCTACTGTCACTCAGCAGTACTTATTTCAGATTCAACTCTTGAGCACCCTGCTTTCTGTTACAACCAGATAAAACTTTCTGCAGAACTAGTACAATAATGTAGAGTATGAAGCTGTAGCTGTAGACTTAGTTTTTGGGTACTTGCCAGGTTCTTATGGCCTGGATTGGCCACTGTTGGAAACAGGATGCTGGGCTTGATGGACCCTTGGTCTGACCCAGTATGGCATTTGCTTATGTTCTTATGTGCTGTCTTGTGAGACAGTAGAGCTGCAGCTTTTGTCAAAATATCAGGTCAATGTTCTATTTATTTAACAAGCATCCTTTGGGAGAAGTACTCTACGTTATAGAAAAGAGTCATAAGACGTTACTGCATATACAGAGATTCTGAGATCTTAAGATCTATTCTTTGTAAGCAAGTCTGTTCATTTTTGTTGAAATGTTTAGATTAAAAAAAAAAAAATTAATTTAAGGGTATTTAATCAATATCAATCAATGTTAGCATTTATACTTACCTAACAAAAATCAGGACTAGACAATATAGCCATTCGAGCCAGTCAAAACTATTATAGAATATGTAAAAATGCGTGAGGATAAGCAGATAATATATTGCCAAAATGCCTAAAAAGTGATTACTTATATATTGGGGTAATTTTGTAACTGCCTACATTGGTATAAGGTCTGCGGATCCTTTTTACCCATGGTCTTTCAGAGGGGACGTATACATATGCTTTCCATTTGAAAATGATTCCACCAAAACCCCAGCACGCATTTAAACCTGCTAATGTGCACGCGCACTATTTTTTTCAGGAAAAATTGCATGCATGCTTTTGAAAATGCAAAAGCATGTGCAACATTCCAAATCCCTAAGCCCACCAATAACAATGCCTCTCTGCACTGCGGATGAAAGTAATGCGCCTACAGGCCCTATACCCAGACTTTTACCAACCTAACAGTGGGCAGTTTTAAAAGTCCGTTCCCACGGGTAAATTGCTGTTTTACCCATGGAAATGGTTTTGAAAATTACCATCCCTGTTGCTTCTTTTGCAACGTAAGCATTCAAGGCTGATTTTCCTCTTCAGTATTCTCTCTGATACTTGAAAGTTTTTTGCAAACCCATAAGCTTTCTGATTGCTTGGTCCCTGAAAGTATTATTCCTTCAGCCCTTTGCTGAAGCCTTTTTAACAACAGTGAGCGACTTGGCATGATTTTGCTTTAAAACCCTCAATCACTTGGCTTGAGCATGTACTGCTGTTGCAATTGAAGTAATGTTTTTAAGCTTCACGTTGCGATTGTGATTATAAGCATTATGTTAGCTAGTCTACAAAACTAATTTAAATGGTATATAACATAACACATTAAATGATATAATTCGGATTTTGATTGTTCTTTGCCTAAGATTATCTGACGTAATCATTGTGTCACTGAGCAAAATTAACTCAATACAGATTCAAGCAATTGGATTAACCAATAGCCCAAGGCAGAGCTCTAGACTCAGAGTGTGTCTGACACAAGGTGGAAAGATGACACACTGGACAATGGGTTTACTCAATTGGACTTTTTCCAGTGGGAGAGAAGTGTGCTGGCTTTAAAGGCTTGCTTCAGACTGGAATCCTCTCATTTGTTTCTGCATCTTAACAATTTTCTTTGCCTTAAGTTTCCAAAAATCTTGCTGCATCTCTACTGCAGCTTGCTCTTGAAAATTGAGAGCAGTGTGTGCCGTACATTGGAAAGGACCACTGAGAGTCTTGAAATTTCATTTTCTGTTTGTAAAGTTCGGTGACTCCCAGCAACTGCGCCTGGTCCGCATCCTGCGAAGCACGGTTATGGTTCGTGTTGGAGGTGGATGGATGGCCCTGGATGAATTTTTAGTAAAAAATGACCCCTGTAGAGGTACGTAATAACATTTCTGTTCATGGATTACTGTCTATATAGCAAAACATATGTTGTACATAACTAATTGCTTCTGTTCAAACAGTTCTTTTTATTTTTGAACATTAAAAAAATATAACAGAAAAGTCAGGCATGCTGGATATGTATTTAAGAGTTCTTTTTGTTTAAAAGTAGGATCCATCCATGGCATGGATGGTTCGTTGAAAACAGTTGGTCCTTCTATGGAATTATTCAAAGGGGTACCACTTTGTCGTGTCAGTTAAACCTAATCTATGACAGTAGGCTTGAGGTGTAGTCTAATTGTGAAGCGTTTTTCTTTAAGGTCTTATTTAAAGCTTCCTTAGCAGTGCCCACTCATTGAGTTAGTACAGTAAATCTAGTGGTACACGCTGTGAGCCTTTTCTGTATGTAAGTGCTGCACTTGTGTTCTTCTCCTGCTAAAGATTCCTCCTGGTTTCCCTAATTTGACTGGTATTCTGTCATTTTTTCTAGTTCACCATCACGGGAGTAAAATGTTACGTTCCGAATCAAATTCTTCAATTACCACTCAGCCTCTTATAGGTCGGCAAACGTCTCTCTTTATCTTTCCTGCTCTCTCTCTCGTTCTCTCTTTCTCTCTTTTTCTTGCTCTGGCTTGCACTTGTGTGTGTGATTTTTCAGTGTGTGGGCTTTTTCTCTGTGCATGCCTTAGCTAGAGTGCACTTCAGCTGGTTATTAAAATTTAAGTTACATTTCACAGGTGCATGCATGAGGAATATTTCAAAAAGCAAGAAGAATTCCTTCTGATGAGATCACATTTTAATACTTTGCATATGTGATTCTTTTAAAGGGTAATTTTCAAAGGCATTTCAACAGGTAAAATAGTGCTTTACCTGTGGAGATGGCTTGTTATAAAATTGCCTGCCCAATATGTGACTAAACTTGATTGCGTTTGTCCTGTATGCACATACATTTACCCAGACTGAGTGGAGGAGTTTGCACTTAGATTCATACTTTTGAATTTTCAAAAGTATGCGCATCAATTTCCCCCCAAATTTCCTGTGCACAAATTAGTGTAACTGTGTGTGGGTAATTTTGGTGGGATAATTTTCAAAGCGAACATAAATGTTATGGCTCAGGTCTTGGCTGGATGTAGGGAACACCACCTTCTGAGTGGTGCAGGACTGGAGGGCAAGGCTAGGTCCAATCTTCCACCTAACCAACCCCCTCCACTGCAGGTTGCGCCCTTGAGTTCTGGGACCAGCAGTTCTCTGCAGAGGCAGGCCATCACGGTGAGTCTGGAGCAAGGCTTGGACAGGCTGGTAAATCTGGAGCAAGGCTTGGATAGGAACAGAGTTAAAGTAAGATCTGGAACTGGAGCTTAAGTGAAGGCAGGAGCTGGAGCTTGAATGTAGGCAAGGGCTGGAGCTGGAGCTTGAGTGCAGGCAAGGACAGGAAGTGAAGCTTGAGCGCAGGCAAGGACTAGAGCTGGAGCTTGAATGCAGGCAAGGACTGGAACTGGAGCTTGAGTGCAGGCAAGGACAGGAAGTGAAGCTTGAGCGCAGGCAAGGACTGGAACTGGGGCTTGACAAGACAAGGACAACACAGAACATGGAACATAAAGGCCCTAAAGCAAAGTTAGGCAGGGAAGACCCCGAGGGGTAAGACAATGGAAAAACCTAGATAGGCCACAGAGCAAGACAAGACCTAGAAAGGCCAGAGGTCAAGAGAAGGCCTAGAATAGGCCGCAAGGCAGGGAAAAGAGCAAGAAGGTCTTTAGGCTGCAAGGCAAGACAAGGACCAAGAAGGCCCTTAGGCTACAAGGAAAGGCTAGGAGCAAGAAGGCCTTTAATGCCACAAGGCAAGGCAAAGAGCGAGAAAGCCTTTAAGCCACAAAGCAAGGCAAGGAGCAGGAAGGCCCTTAGGGCACAAGGCAAAGCTAGGAGCGAGAAGGCCTGGAGGCCACAAGTCAAAACAAGAATAGACCTTCGTAGGCTGCAAGGCAACAGTGGCTAGGGCAAGGAGCCAAGGGAGACTCAATGTGAAAGCGAGAAGTGTTAGACAAGGCTGGATTATGTAGGACTGAGGCTTGGGTATGGTGTAGGCAAGGAGAAGGAGCTTGGCAAGGCTTGGAGGCTGCACCATAGGATGAGCTGATGGAGACAGCATGAAACAGCACTTCGAGAAGACCTCTGCTGGTGGGGAAACGAAATAGTCAGGATATGATGAGATTGCATAGCAGGTGAAATTGTAACAATAAACATGTGAGTTCGCTTTGAAAATTAGTATAACTTTTATGTGCATATTTGCTGATTTTTCTCATGCAAACTGTTACAAAATTACCCCCTTAATGATGTCTTGTATGTGTGCACAAGATTTTATGAGTGCTATAGTAGTGGTTCACTGCTTATTTTAATAAATTTTGAGTCTGGTTTGATATTATATATTGCAACACATAATTTTGAAAACGTTAAAGGTTTAGCTTTACCATTTTATTTGCTCAAAATAATTACATTTATTCTAGGTTGCATTTTTCTGAGCTACTAAAATGAATGCTATCATGCTACTTAGATTTAGTATCTGCTTTATGCCAAATGCAGCTTCCAGAGATAATGCAAAAATAATCAAATAAACTATCAAACTGGTTTTATAATAGAAGTTTTTTGGTTTTTTTTTTTGCATGGGTAGGGGAGCGATTTTGGCCAAACTAAAGTAGTAAACAACAGAAATATATGCTTTTTTTTTTCTTTGTTTATCCAGTTGTAATAGTGGTAGTGTAACATAGTTCTTTCTCCCCTATTGCTTTTAAAGCTATTATATAATCCAAGTACCAGATATGTACTCCCAGGCCATCCTCCTCAGAGGCAACTGCATGAATTTTAAATTTAGCAAAGTTGTGAAAAAATATCAGGATCTTGTTTTAATAGAAGGCATTATATGCTGCCAAAATATTATTGATATGATATTTTAATCATAATTAAATAATATCCAAAAAGAGTAATTAGCAGATTTATCATACAAGACAATATCACATTTTTATTCTTTAATGGGACGTTTAAGCCTTCTGGGTTTTGCCAGTATCCAAATAGATTTGTGTCTTCAGTCGATTCAGTTGGCAGTGTTAACATTTCATATTGTGTGGATTCTCAAACTCAGCTAAAAGACCAAGAAATGACTATCCTTTGCCCAGGCCTTATGTTTGATCGTAGCCAAAAAGAGGCAAGAAGTGAGATCATATCATCTGGGCAAACTGATTATAGTTTTCATATCTTCAGTCCTCTGGTTAGAAATGATTTGGCATGTTAAATCATTCGTTCCCAGAACTGAATTCTTAAAGTCAGAATAGATGTGCCATTTGCTTCATTTCATTCCTTGTATCTAAAATGAATATACATTATAGAAATATATTTTTATGAGTTTGCTATGTAGGAGTTGGCATAATATAAAATGTATGTTTAAAAAATTGAATTTAATATACATTGTATTTCGGATTCATTCTGATACTTTAAATACCTGTTTTTGTGCACCATAGCAAAAGGAAGGACAAATGTGGAACTGCGGGAAAAGTTCATGTTATCATCAGATGGTATCAACCAAACTATGGCCGCTTTCCGACCTAGGGGTCGTAGGTCAAGACCTTCTTCAAGGGGAGCATCACCAAACAGATCAAATGCAGTGTCCACGCCTGTCATCCAGCCAGGTTCATCACAGGTGCACCTTAGCAGCACACCAAAGGTACAAATCAGTTCATCAGTGATAATTGATGATAGGTTATTTTCTGAAATAATTTTGCTGTTTTTTAAACGTGTCTATTAATCTCCTGTTAATATGTGTTGCGCAAAGTTTGAATTTTGGAGGAGTAATTCATACCCTTCATTTTTGTTTTATCATAGTTTTCAAATTTCAGATATTAAGGGATCTTTTCAATAAACAGTGCTGAATGCATTAAATCATGCAACAGTGAAATAAGTTAGGTTTTGCTCAAAAACAGGAACTATCGTTTAGTTCAGTTTGGAGTTAATTTTCTAAAGGGTTCCATAAGTGAAATCATCATATGCACATGGAAGTAATACATTCATTTGGAAACATCGAGAGCACATGTGTATTGCAGTATTTTCCATAAGTGTTAACAGGGAAAAATCAGGGCGGTTTTGTAGTGTTCCAAGGTGCAATTCAGAAGTACATGCACAAGATCTATTTTGTAAGCAGCATACGAGCCTACATTAATGAACTTGTTCTATTATTTTACACCTGCTAAGTCCACGTAAGTGAAATTGAGCTTGTCATTTGTCTGCAGTTTTTGGGTGGGAATTCTGGATTAAATGCTAGAGGGCATGGGTGCTAACTGCTCTCCTCCTCCAGAGGAGAGCAGTTAGCAATCTGTTCTCGCTCACCCCGCCAGGAGGGCGGAGTTAGCAATCTGTTCTGCTTTTCTCATGAAATGGGGAGGAGTAGCAATCTGTCATGATCTGCTCCTCCAGAGTGGAGGAGTTAGCTATCTGTAGATCTGTTAGCGAACTGCTGTTAGATGCTCCTGTAAGGAAGGAGGTAGCAATCTGTTATGGATCAACTCTCTCAGGGAAGAGGAGTTGGCAATCTGTTCAATGATACTCTTCTGAGGAGAGGAGCTAACAATAGGTATATTGTACTTCGCTACTGAAATAGCAATCTATCATGCCTCCACTACGGAGTGGCAATCTGTTATATATAGGCTGCTGGCAAGTCCCAAAGAGAGAGAAGTTAGCTATCTATATAATACTTCCATAAGCGGTGTTAGTGGTCTGTAGTGGTTGGCTCCCACAGAGTGATAGTAGTGTAAGAAATGACCACTTGGAGGAATTGTTGAATCCCTGGGCCGATGGCAGATGACAGCACCCCCAGGAAGAGATTCTGAGAGGAACCACCGGCTAGGCTAGAATATGAAATAACACAAATAGTTCTTTATTAGACTGGAAGCTGGACCACCACTGGTGGAGGTAGTGAGTCGATGTGTCCGGCAAGGCTGAAGTCCTTCTGATACTGGAATATAATCTCTGGGTTGATGAGCTGTAGAGAGAGACTAGAAGCAGTGAGTAGACAGGGTATACTGGATACAAGATGGTACACTCACAAAAGTAGATGTCTGCAATGGTCTCTATGCCACAGAGAGTCTTCAGTACATTCAGGAACAGGAGCCGTAGGCGAGCACTGGTTTCAATAAACAATCTGTAATAAGAACTCACAATAGTTGTATATGAAATGGCTTCTAGAGTAGAAGAGTCTGTAAAGGGTTCTAGGAACATGGGCCCTCGTGAAGCGAGTACCGGTTCCTATCTGTAATCTTGCGAATGTAATTCTCGATCTCCGTACCTGCGATAACGTCTTGGATGGAAGGGAGTCTTCAGAGTTATAGGAATGTAGGCCCTTGTGGAGCAAGTACCGATTCCTATGTACAATAGAACTCACTATGTTCACGTCCGCGATTGCTTCCAGGCAATGAGGAGTCTTCTGAGTATTCAGGGACGAAGGCCCTCTAGGAGCATGTACCGGATCCTGTCTTGGGAATCTGAAATCAAGAAGAGAGAGTAGAGCCCCCGTGGAGCGGGTACTCCTGGTAAGTTTGAAAAGGCTGAGCAGTGGAGGAGGATTCCCCTGGCTGACTAGGATCGTTGTTGCAAGTAGCGTGGACTGCCGAAGCAAGTCTTATTGGAGTTCCTTGCTAACTCGTTAGAGGTTAGCAAACAAAGACCTTTTAAAGTGAAGATGGATGATGTCAGTATGGGGGATGCCCCCAAGGTTCGCACCCTTGCTGGTACAAAGTCTGGAGCGTGCGCACACGCCCTTATGTCATCGGGAACATGGCGGATCAGTAGAATCAAGCCAGCCTGGGGACACCGGGACCAAGACGCAGGGAGAAGCCGTGGCCACAGCTGTCCATCAGAGCTGAAGGGAGTCGCTTCCAAGGTAGAGAGGGTGGAGCGAGGGGTGAGAAAGAGGCATGAACGCAACAGTACCCCCCTTCAAAGGGCGATCTCCTCTTCGGGTACCAGATTAAGTACCAGAGATGCATGAGGTGGAACTGATGAGCATCTCTTATCCAATAGGTCTAAGGATCCCAAAGATGGTTTTGGGGTCGAAGCCTTCACAGGCAAATAAAGTTCAGTGTCTGTTCAAACATCCAAGGTCTCAAGTCTTGAATGATATGTCCTAAAGGGTTTTCCATACTTATATGTGTGGGGGAGGGCAGAGAAATGGTTAGTCCAATTAGCATTTGTATGATATTGCCGTTAATAATATACAGAAAATTGTGAAAACAATATTTGTCTGCTTATTTCAGAATTGCTGTTTCATAGCATGAAAGTCATCGCTGCTATTTTTGCCACTTTTAGCATACAGTATTTTGACGATAATGCCTTATTAAATACAATGATGTTTATCATGGAAAACCATCCTTTTTGTGCAGTAACTTCTTTATGGCTGTTTATTGAATAGAACCCTAAATATCTTCTCCTTTGGCTTTATTTGTATTATTTTTATTAACTTTAATATTGTATTTTCATCCCCTGGATGTCACGTTTTGTGGCACGGTGTTTCATCCATTGTCCTTCATATTTTGATTTACCATTGTTTCATACAGACGCCCCATCCTATAACACGCAATTATGGTAAACCATGGTTGACAAACAGCAAAACATCAACACCTTGTAAGACACCTGAGCCCCCAGAATTTCAAGTGTCATCCACGGAGGTACAGTAAAGACTGACTTACTGGTTGAATAACCACTATGATCACAAGCTACCACTTCACTAACAGTCATTGCAATTTTTTGCAACTGTACCTTGCACACTACTAATTCACTCCTCATTTTGTACCTTTGTAAAATCTAAATTCTTTTGCTTCCTTCTTCTTTTCAGCTTAAACTATTCAGTGCATCTAAGAAATCTGTTTGTTAGGGGTTTATTATATCTCGTGGACAAAAATCTCTGTTGGATAATTCCTGAGTATGTTCTAGTCTTGATCACTCATTGTGAACAGAAATTTATACCTTTGCTTTGTATTAAAACAAATATATTGAAAAGCGTTGTCTGTGTACATAAGAGCCAAATGGAAGAAATTGGTAAAAATCTAATCTAAATTATACATATATATATATAGAGAGAGAGAGAGAGAGAGAAATATATACAGTAAATGTTTTATTTTAAAATATATAAATGAGGAGGTCCATATTCAGCAGCTGTCCAGCTAACTTAGCTTATATATTCAGCAGCACAACTGTGTTGCTGAATATATCTGGCTATCTTAAAATTAGCCAGATATTTATTTTATTTATTTATTTGTTTTTCTATACCAATGTTCATCGTACATATCAAGTTTTTCCAGCTAACTTTAGGATAGGTGCATGCGCCAACTAGTTAGCTGGATAACTTATCCAGCTAACTCAACTCCTCTCAGTTACACCACCAGATAAAAAGTTATCCAGCTAGAATTTATCTTAATAAGTGTCCAAATATTCATTTAGCCAGATAACTTTAGATTTATCCAGTTAAATTCTTCTGAATATGGACCTCTGGTAAACTATGATACAGTAGGGATGGTACCTCCAAAAAATGTCATTGTTTTGTCTATTGTTTAAGGGGGTTGGCCATTTCAGGTCTACCCTCGAATCATTTTTGTTATGAAAAAAAACAAAGCCAAAAAAGCAACCCAGAACCTGTCCCTAACCCTTCCCCTTTATTAAGCAATTCAGCCCCAACCACCCAAGTGCCCCTAGCCCACGCCCCAGACTCACCAAAATGTTCCTGGTGGTCTAGCAGGGTCGCGGGAGCAACATGATAGGAGCAGAGTAGCTAGACCATCAGGGACATTTTGTTAAGTCTGGTGGGAGGGTGGGCCAGGGGGTGGTCGGGATTGAATTGCTTAGTAAAGGGGAAGGTGTTGGGGTGGGTTCTGGACACACTGGGTTTTTTTTTATTCAATACAGTGCACTTTTAAAATAAATGAAAGAAAAAAACGTGAAATTTCGTGTTTTTTCTTTTTTTTTTGACCCACAAAATGCAGTAGTCAATATTTCCTATTTCTTTGCAAATGAATGCCCATCCCTATGATATAGTATAAAATTATTGTATGCCATTAAATTGATAAATAATTTAATGCTATCAAGTAGTGTACTTTTAGATTCCATAACTCATCTACAATAAAAAAAATATTTCTTAAGCAGTGAGAATGTGTATGTTTATGCTAATTTTCCATTGCTTCATATTATCTAAATTCTGCAGACAATGACTATAAGTTCAATGGGAGATAAAAACACCATTATCGAGTGATCAACATTTTAACAGTTAACGATGGCCATTTTCTGCATCTTTCATAGGGAACGCCGATACAAGGCAGCAAGCTACGACTACCTGGCTACCTGTCAGGGAAAGGTTTTCATTCTGCAGAAGACAGCAGCCTGATATCAACTGCAGCTACCAGAGTCAGAGCACAGTTTGCAGGTCCGTGTTCTACTATTCTCCACAAAACTATGTATTCACACCATGAAAGTAGCATTTTGCAACACAAGGAAATGTGTAGCGTTAGGAGTGAATTTTCAAAGAAATCACGCACATAGCATATATCATAGCAATTTTCAAAAGCCCATTTATGTGTGTAAAAAGTTTGAAATCTCAGCCCTGTGAAGTGAATTTTCAAAGCAGTTAATGTGCACAAAAGTAGCAATTTTCAAAAGCCCATTTACACATATATAACCCAATTTAGGGATTAGATTTTAAAAGCTTAACACAAGTAAATGGATTTTGAAAATTGCTATGACAGTATGTTACATTTGCATGCATATATTCTTTAAAACTTACCTCCATAGGAAGTAATTTTCAAAAGGATTTATGCGCATAAATGGGCTTGTGAAAACTGCTGTTTTTATGCATGGAACTCCTTTGAAAATTCACTCCATAGGGATGGATTTTCAAAAGGTTTTCGGTGAATTTTAAAAGCCCTACACCTGCCAAAGCCGGGAGATATGTGCGTTTATCAGCGCACTGCATGCCACACGTATTTTAAGAGGGACCCAGGTACGTGCATATCTCCTGGTGCACGAGTATATTTTTTTTCTTAAAGGGGCATGGCATGGGCGGGGAAATATGAAGGAAACAAGCACAGAAGTATTTACGCACAGCAGCGCGCGCCGGGGTCCTTATCCACGTAACTTCTACTATGGACGACGTGTAAGTCACAAAACAAAAAAAAAATACTCTAGTCAGTGGGATTTAAGGGTCGGGACTAATAGAGTAAAAAGGAGGCAAGTTAGCTAGTGGGTTTAGGAAGTTCTCTCCTTTACTGAGGCAAATTGGGAACAAACTGGGGAAACAGGTAATTGCGTTGGCGCACATATTTACTGAAATCCCCCCCCCCCCCCCCACTTACGATTAAGGTGACATTTGCACGTGTCAGTGTAAAATTGTGTGCACATGTACGTGCGTATAGCCGATTTTATACCATTCGCGCATATAAGCGTGTATGCTATAAAATTGCCATGTCTATGTGCGTGAGTCAGAAAACGCGTGTACATACGCTCCCACGCGTATGTCTTAAAATTCACCTTTTTATGTACATAAATAGACTGTAAAAAATTGTGGTAATATATGCTATTTTTACGTGCATAACTCCTTTGAAAATTCACTCCTTAGAGGTGAAATTTCAAAGGTGTTACGCATGTAAATGTAACATAATATCATAGCAGTTTTCAAAAGCCATTTACCCACGTTAAGTGCACTTAACTCAGATAAAACCTATTGACAGTTCAATGATATATATATTATAGCAATTTTCAAAAGCTCACTTACAGGTGTAAAATACATGTGTAAAATCCAGTTTTGAGCATTTAAATGCTTTTGAAAATCAGGTCCTTAGATTGTAAGCCTTCTAGAGATAGGGAAATAACTACAGTGCCTGAATATAATTAACTGAAGTTCCACAAAATGGAAAGTAAATCAGATAAATTAAAAAAAAAAAAAAAACCTACCCCCAAGAGCTCATCATCTCAATTGCCCTTTATCAGAGCACTGCTAGACATGACTCAGGCAAGAGCTTTCCTTCCAAAACAGAGGGCTATCACATTGATATCTGCAGTGGAAATGATTCAAATGAGTCAGCATGGGATGTGTGCTGGTTGTTGGGATACAAGGCATCAACAGTGCATGTTACTCCTATGACACGTCTCCGTATGAAGAGAACCCAGTGGACCCTTGGATCACAGTGGCTTCAGGCCACTCAGAATCTTTGACAGAATCCATATCACACAGCTGATCAAGAACTCCCTGTCCTGCTGGTGGATCAATTCCAATTTGACCAGAGGCATACCTTTTCAAATTCCTCCAGTCCAAATTACCCTGACCATGGATTCATCAACCTGGGGTCAGAAGCCCATCTAAAGGGGCTTTGCACCCATGGCCTTTGGTCTGCTTAGTAAAAGCTTCATCAGATAAACTTCCTGGAGCTATTGGCAGTCCAAGTCAGCCTCAAGGCTCTCAGAGATCAGGTGTCCAAGAAAGTAATCCTGGTCTAAACAGACAATCAAGTAGCAATGTTTTATATCAACAATCAAGGAGGAACAGGATCATACCTTCTATGTCAAGTGACTGCCCAGACATGGGACTGGGCCAACTCTCAAGGAATGGTCCTCAGAGTATGTATCTAACAGGCGAGCAGAATATCTTTGTGGACAGGTTGAGTCGAATCTTGGAACACCACGAATGGTCCCTGGACCGGGGAGGTGGTGTGGAAGTGGTAGCAAACAGACATTCTGCAAGTGGGGCATACCCGAGGGAGACCTGTTTGCATCTCGGCAGAACAGGAAGGTTCTGCTCTTCTATACCAGGAAAGGAACACAAGGCAAACTAGCATTGGATGCCTTTGCCCTAAATTGGACCAAGAGTCTGCTGTATGCATATCCTCTGATTACACTCACTGCCCATAAATTTGGATTAGTATTGTGAACATAAGCAAACTTATTGTTAACGACTGTCGCTGCCCGACGTCTCCACTCCGCCCTCCTTACCTCTTTGGCGACTCCTCCTGCGGTTGATGGACGTCTGGCTGCCGCGGCATCTGCCTGCCGTCCTCGCCAGTGTCCCCGGTCTGGCTTGGGCGCTGCATCCCGCCATGTTGTTCAGCTGCCATAGGGCGCGCACGCCGCGCAGTCCTGTTTCTTATTCTTTCTTTGGCATGAACCTCAGGGGCGTTCCCCCAGTGATGTCGTCACGCATCCTGGATGCAATAGCCTACTCTGTTTGCTCGCTAAATGAGTTAGCAAGGGACTCCTTACGGATGGGATTCGCTCTCCGTACCTAGCTACTCTGCCTCTCCTTATTGGACTTACTCTATCGAGGTACTCGCTCCTCAAGGGCCCATATTCCTGGACTCGCTGCCTGAGCTCACTCTGCTTGGAAGAAACCGCTGCCTACACCATCAGTGAGTTACCATCTAGACTCTCAGTGAGTTACCATCTAGACTCTCAGTGAGTTACCATCTAGACCCTCTCAGAGCTGTTCCCTGCAACCAGGTACTCGCTCCTCAAGGGCCTGCCTCTATTCCAGCTTCTGTGTTACCTTCCGGGAGAAACCGCTGTGTGAGTAATCAACCAACAAGGCTCCATACCAGAACCCTGTGTATGCTCCACTGTACTCACTATCTCAGTTTCTCTCCACTACAGCACAGCTATTGAGGGATCGCTGTTCCAGTGTCCTGAGGGACTACAAGCCCAGCCGGGCTTCATCTCTCCTCACTACTGCCAACTCTGGTGGCTTCTCAACTCTGTTTAATAAAAGATATTCTGTGTTGTGTGTCCTAAAGCTGACCTTGACCTGTGGCCCCTCACGGGACTTCCCCCTGTGGGCATGGTCATCTGCCACAGTGTCCAAGGGTCCACCCAAAACCTTACAAACAATAACACTTATGCTAACTGGAAGTCAGTAATTCATCTAAATCCAAAATGTTGTGCTACAGATAGCTATCCCCCATGTGGAGGACAACTTTAAAGCCATTTAGATAGGTAAATAGTGATTTACATTCCTAAACTGGCAATCTGAATAATGCCCTCCCATGCTAACATAGTAAATGGTGGTAGATAAAGACAAAATTGCTTCATTCAGTCTTCCAATAATGATTTATCCACTTTGAGTAGATGCATAATTAAATTCCCACATAGAACCTGACGCCCACTGACCCTGTGTGTCTTTTCGGGTTGTAGCTGCCACTTTGTGCAGATTACCCCAGTGCTTCATTACCATTCTCTTGCCACTAGAGATCCTCAATATAGCTAATAGTTCACACATTGTGAAACAACACACTGCTAGCTGCGTTTAGAAAACATGTTCCAGGGGGATATTTAGATCAGAGTAGAAAAATAACAAGCACAAGAGGGGGGTCATTTGCTAAGCCATGCTAGACGTTTAACACTCTGTAAACACTGCCATGCATTAAACTTCTAATATAGCAATAGCACACAATATTTTAAATACCGTACATTATTTAACCCTGAATAACACTGGTATGCAAAGCTACATCGTATGCAAATGCTTTGCAAATGCTGCAAAGTAACTCATTGCTAGTAAAGTTTTTGCTAATAAAATAATGCAGCTTGCCTCAAAAACCGCAAGCCACATTATTTTCCTGAAAGCTAGCTACATCTCAGGAATTGTAGCTAACTTTCCCCGGGAGCATCTGGACGTTACCGCGCATCCTGATGCTCCCAGGCTGATTCTTAAAGGGCCATTAAGGTGCAAAAGAGCTCTCCAGTATGTCAAAACCTCCCCCAGGAGTCTTGAGACTCCTGCCACCTCTAGAGGTGGCCCCCAAGAGAAAAAAAGTTCAAAATAAATGTTGAAGTTGCACAGTTAATGCCAGACTCCCTACATAACCCACTCCCCCCTTTCTAATAAATGCCCCCCCCCGAATTAAAATGCTCGCCCTTTCAAACAGCAGCCAACCACCTCCACTTCTAACCCACCCACCCCCCGGGCATGCCTAGTGGTCTAGTGGGGCCTTGAACGCCCCCTACGCAGCAAGATTGTGCTCTCTATTGTAAAAAATGGTACTGGCAGGTCGTTTCACTAGGAATGCTGCTATCATGTGAAAGGGGCATATCTAGTTTGAAAGCCAGCGGTGCCATTGAAATAGAGAGAGCACAGGGCCCAGAGCCTAGGGGGTGCTCTGGGCCCCACAAAATCACTAGGCATGCCCAGGGGGGTGGGCAGGGGGTCTGGAGGAGGGTGAGTGGGTGCAGCTGTTAGAGGCGGCCATTTATTGGAAAGGAGAGGGTTTGAGTAGGCAGGTGATGTGTTTACTGCACGATTTCAAATATTTTTTTAACTTTTTTCTTATGAACGATGCCTCTAAATGCTGTTGGAATGGGCGAAAGTCTCCAAAAAAAAAAACAAAAAAAAAACCGCCAGGGAGGTCTTTCACACATTGGTGAAGGGCTCTTTTGGCCATGATGGCTCTTAAAGGAAAACATGGCAGTCCTGAGCGAAGGGATGGCCATCACATGCATTTTGGGTTTCTTACTCTGGCAGTATTTCTTCCCTGCAGAATTGTACTGCCGTGAAAAAAAACCACAGTTTCCAAAGTTGTGTTAGCCAGTACCGCAGCTTTGAAAACCCCATGGAGCTTTTCCACTCTGGGGAAAAATACCGCAACTTGGTAAATGACCGCTCATAGATTGCGTTTTCAACTGTACATGCGTTATCTTCCATGGAAAAAGTATCTGCAAAAAATGTCCAAAAGTTTCAAAGTGTGAAAGTATGCACATACTTCCTCTTTGAAAGTTAGTGCGTAGTCCACAGGTAAAAAAGACCTATGAACTTTGTCCCAATGCGGACAGTTGGTGTGAACAGTTGTGTGCTGTATTTCATCATAGGGAATCAAAAATTCACCTATGTTTTAACTGTTTAGCCACAGGTGCATTATACTTAATATATTGCTAAATAACATTTGGAGTTTAAAATAACTTTTAAAGAAGAAGTAACTGTATTATCTCTGAAAATTTTGGGCTGTGTTCCTATTCCCACACTCATGGATAACCTCTGACTTCTGCTGGGGTCTTAAAGAACCTCACAAAGTACAGGGCTCAGGGAAAGAAGAGGAGACATTCATTGTACATGCTACCCAAAAATCTCAGCGATAATATTTTAAGTTTTATAGCAGTGATGGACCTTTCTCAACGTTTGGTGTTATAAAATTGAAACCAGGCTGATGCATTACTGGAACTTAATTTTTAGAGGTTTACTATATTTTTTGGTTGTACATGCCACTTTGGGTACTTGTGTTTATAGTTTCCCCATCATTGTGGTGGTGGTGGGGGTCCAGTTAATATGAACATTTGGCTTAAGCAGCAGCCAGAGCCAATTTACTCAGACATGCATTCTCAGTAAAGACCACTTCTCTTTGCTTTACTTCCAGATTCTAGGAAAATTTCCAGTCGACCTGGAAGCCGACCAGGAAGCAAGGCTGGGAGCAGGTCAAGTAGTCGCCGAGGCAGTGATGCATCTGATTTTGACATTTCAGATATTCAGTCAGTATGTTCGGACGCATCAGAGGTTGTTCACGATAGCAGTAGGCCATCGCCCCGAGCAGGTTCTCGGCCCACCACAGGCAAACCTTCTAAGATTCCAACACCTCAAAGGAGGTCACCAGCTAGCAAATTGGTTAAGTCCTCCAAAAGATAGTGTGATGGGCTCAGTAAACTTCTTTTTTGTGCATTAAATATTTAAGTTTGTAAGATGTAAAATATTATGTAGAGATTATTGTGAAATATTGCAAAAGACTGATTTTTAATTCTGCAAATGGCCTTATTTGTGTATTTGTCTTGTTATTTTACATGTACAATTTTTGTTAAATTACTTTTGTTTATGCCATATCTTATGTGGAGAGGAAGAAAGGTTTAAGTTAAACTAACAGTTGTACACACTAACGTGTACTGTAGTAAAATACACTAAAATCATTTGATGAATGTACTTGTCTCTGAATCCTGAAAAAAAAAGTAGGCCCGTCACTAAATCATTATATCTCAGTTGAAGATACCTCATGATACATAGATACAAGTTTAAAGCAAGGAGATGCAATTATACATATTCATCTTACTAAATGAACACTACAAGACTAGCAATGACAGACATTCACGATAGATTTATTTAAATAGAATCTGGTCCAAGAATTTACTGACGTTATTTTAAACACTTGCAAGTACTATGATAATGAAATACCTTGCAGCATTTCCGTGCCATTTCTTTTACTTATGCCAGAGAAATCATGGCCATTAGAATTATTACACAGTATGAATAGCAATCTGAAATGCATTCATATAAATGTGAGGTTTTCTTTTGCTTGAGTGGATGGTAGCACAATGTCACTGAACTCATTTTGTATCAAAGCAATTTTGCTTGCAGAAAGCTATGAAATAAATTATGTCCCTAACCCACATGGCGGTTGTGTTCTTTACTTTAAGACAATAAATACCCTCCCTCTTCCCAAAACAAACTTTGGTTGTTAAAGAAATAGCAGCAAAATATTCAATTATAATTCCATTTTCTCATTATTAAGATACTGCTGACTGGTCATCCCCCATTTGACTACTAGTACGAAAATTGTAAATATGGGATTTCAGGCAATATGTAATAAATATGAGTACTAAATCAGTTTAATTCACTGTCATAGTTTTCACATCAGCCTCTGGCCTATTTATTTGATTTATTTTTGGTTTTATGATTTTTCTGTGGCTATCTGCGTTCAGCTTGCACTGGAGGCTCTGGCATGGTATGCTCTGGCTGTCCTTTTTCATACTAATGGCTTTTTCCTTATGGTGGTTCAAATGTTCTATTCCCATGGAAGAGTTCCAGCTATACCAGTGACACTCTTACATAATCTAAAATAATCTCAGAGTCTTGCATGGGATCCAGGTTAGAAAGAAGCAGTGTCTGGAGATCAGAGGCCTGTAACACTATTTTAAAATTCTGTGGACTTTATTTGGTCTGATAATACAGTTTAATCAATGTCTTTGAGTAATTCCCCTACTGATTGAGTTTCATTGACTCTCCATTATGTAGAGTAAAATTTAAGATTCTAACTATTGTGTTTAGATGTCTACATAGGGGCTGTCCTATGGGATCCTGACAAGTACTTGTGAACTGGATTGGCCACTGTTGGGAACAGGATACTGGGCCTGATAGACCCTTGGTCTGATTCAGTATAGCAATTCTTATATTCTTATGATTTGTTTGCCCTTTATAAATCAGTGTGATCACTTGGTTCCTCTCAAATGGTTTTAATTGATATACCCATTCATAGTAACATAGTAATGACAGCAGAATAAGACCAAAATGGTCCATCTTGGTACAACTTGAGAGTACCTGGCTCCTTCCCTCTGGAGCTCATTGCCCTTAGAACATAGACAGGAGATGAACTACCTAAAGTTTTGGAAAAGAGTAAAGACTTGGCTCTTTAGTCAAGCCTTTGGTCCTTAGATAATCAGGGCTTGGTTTTGATTCCGTTTTTTGTGCGTTTTTAAGTTTAGGTTACAGTGTTTTGTAGTAACTGATTATTTTTATTTTGTTGTTTTTACTTAAAGACTTTGATATATTGTATACTTTCTAGATGTTAACTGGTGGTATTTTTTTACTATGTATTATGCATTTTTAGTTGTGCAAACTGTCTTAATTTTTTTTGGTAGGAGGTTAATCAAGTTTATTAAACCAAACACATACATATGCTTCAGCATATCCATTTGTTTCTGCTCAAAACGCATACTAAAAAGAGAACAAAAGCAGAGAAGAATTTGTATTTCAGCTTGAAGTCTTGGAATAATTCTAGAGTTACTATGCTAAATAAAGAACTGTAACACTGAATGTTCCCAGTATAACTTTACATAGAACATAAACACTCTCACCAGTTGAGTGTGCTCCAGGATGGCCTTGTAGACATATGAAAAATAAACATAAAGTCACTATTTCCAAATAAGATCTGCCAGAGGCAGCAAATAGATTGAAACTCTTTTGAAAGAGATCCTAAAATATGAACTATGGACTTGAATCACACAAAATTCTGGTGTTTAAAAAGATACAGTATAAATAAATTCATCAACTTAAGTGATGACAAATATTTGCTTCTTCTAACCTTCTCATAAATGAATGTGATGCAGGGCTTTAGAATGGCCCTTATTCCAAATAATGGAATGCATTATCCTCTTAATTGTTGGGGGGGGGGGGGTTCTTTTCAATATGAATCTCCCCTAGATGACATCATAAACATATGCCCTCGATTAAAATAAAATTTCAGAGGACCAAAGAAAAAGAGTAGTTGATGCTTTTCTGTCTGGACAAGGTTACAAGACCATATCTGAACATGTGGGGATATCTCTGTCCACTGTTAAACAGTCTACAAACGGAGAAAGTTGAAAACTACAGTGACTCCACCGAGGAGTGGTCATCCTGCCAAGATCACCAAAAAGAACAAACCGGAAAATCATCCATGAAGTCGCTATGAACACCAACCTAACAGGTCTTTCTTGCTGCAGCTGATGTGAGTGTAACAGACCCCTGTTTCTGTCACCATTACGTCCTGGGTGAATCCTTATTAAGAACATAGAAATAAACAGAATAGATTAGTGAATGGGAAAGGTTACCATTCAATTGCAGCCCTTACGTTTGAGGGGTCTGGAATGTCTGTCCCCTGAAAGGTTAGGACATAACATAAGAAGTTGCCGTACTGGGTCAGACCGAGGGTCCATCAAGCCCAGCATCCTGTCTCCAACAGTGGCCAATCCAAGTTATAAGAACCTGACATATACCCAAAACAAGTAGATCCCATGCTTTTAAGTTGTTTTTTTTTTAAGCAGCTCATTCCAGAGAGTCTGAAGGCAGTCCATTATGGTTTCCTAGTGGTGAGGAGCTTTTATGTTTTGATTTTTCAGGCCCAATCAGAAGAACCAGGCCCAACCTGCCTGGGGGTCCTGCTGAGAGGGTCAGGAGGGTTTTCCCCTCTGGATTGTTTTTCAGGTTTTGACAAATGCTCTTGGTAGGAGCCTTGTGAAACCCTGGATGCATGGACAGGGGCCACTCAGGGATAGGGAAGATATGCATACCCCTTACTGGTGGTGACCTACTTCATGGATAAATTCTGGTTTTAATATTTTTCAGGGAAGATTATTTTTTGGTTAAAAGAACTGGGAGGAAGGTTTGCTGCCCTCCTCCTACCCATCAGAGGAGCAGCTGGAGCTTCTGTTTCCAGGAGGGTCTCACCCCTCTGGGATCCACAAGGGGCAAAGATTAAGCAAGAAAGGAAAAGACCAAGGAAGCAAAAGAGAATTTCTAACTGGGAGTAAGAACAAGCCCAAATCATTCAGGACACCCAAATTGAGTCTTTGCCCATAGGGAGAGGAAAAAAAATGGACGCTCTGTGCAGAGACTGGGTTTAAACCATTTTACCAGTGCTGCTCACACAAGGATCCCCCGTCTATCTGGGAACTTCACTTTTTCATGCCCTTGGAGGGTGGATGTTTCCCTGACCCTGCTATAAGAGATCCATGCACAGATAAGAGGGAAATTTAAGTTTCAGCATCAGAGAACTTCGTTTCTATTACAGTGGTGCCATGCTTCACCAGTGTTTTTCAACAATAAAGATTTTAATTTTGGGACACTAAACCAGTGATTCCAGAGTGTTTCTTTGGCACCTACAGCACACAGTGAGGACACATACTCTTCTCCCAGGGACAATAGAAGGAAAGTCACCCTTAGCACTCGGGGCCCTGAAAGTTGACACTTTCCCCCATAAAAAGGATCCACACCTTGGGGAAACAGAAAGTGAGAAGAGAACTAGCCGGAGTGATATCAGCCCCTAAGAGATTGACAACTTCTTTTATGGCCCCACCAGAGTGCACTAAGTTCCCCGGGGTGGGGTTACATGAGAGTTCGGCTAAGAAAACCCTATTGCTGGAGCCTTCTTGCGCATTCTATGCCACCACATCATTGATGTCACTCACAATATAAATATAAATTAGAAAAGAATGCATGGGGGTAACTTGCTGGTGCAGCAGTTACTACCCTTAACCAATAAACCTTCATACTGTTGATGCAACTCCAACATTGCTCCCTGCTTCAGCAGCAAGGGGTAGCAGAGGAATTGGATTCCAACAGCCACCAACGAGGGCCCTGGCTTTTACGGTCTAGAAATTGATAAGCATGGGGGTAACGGAGAATTAGATTTAAACAGCAACCATGAGAGCCCTGACTTTTATGGTCTGGGGAACTGATAAACATGGGGGTAACTTGCACAACCATAAGCTTTCTGGGAGACTGGATGGACCATCTGGTCCTTTTCTGCCGTTATTTCTATGTTTCTATATACTGTATATACAATATACTTAGGGACCTTCATTTTCGGTTTTTATTGTTCTTTTTTTTCCAGGGAATTTGTCAGTGTTTATTATGATAAGAGCAAAAGCAGGAGAAAGTCAGTTGAAAAAAATGACTTACCATTTTTCCGGGTAAATATTGGAGTTTAGTTTGGTGGATAGAAGCCAGGACAATAAAAAAAAAACAAAATTATCAGATTCTCCCACCCACCCACTCAAAAGCATCTCCATCTCTACCTTCAGCCCTGTCTAACATGCCCCCCTCTCTCTCCTCCCACTGCATTGAGAATCTCCGTCTCTCCCTCCACCTTCCCCCCCACCCTACACACTGCAACAGCATTCATCCTAACCGGTGGAGGCTCCAGGTTTCTTCCGCCTCTCCCTTAGCAGCATGTCTACTGAGGCTCCCTCACTCTGCAGCACTATACTTCCACTTTTATACAGGGCCAGGGAGCCTGCCGGAAAGTGCTTCTGGTAGACAGGGCCTGCTTGAAATGCATTCACAGCACCAGACAGCACGCACCTTGGCTGCTGGGGGGTTGAGGAGGCTGGACTTTAAACATAGCATAGGTGGCATTGGAAGGTGAGCGCTTTCACTGGTGGAAGGTGGGACTTGCAACAGCATGCTCATTGGCCCACTCTGGTTTCCAACAGTGGAGGCCTTGAAATGCTGCATCTGCAGCTTTGGAGCAGCTTGTTAATCAGCCTAAAATTAGGATGAATGTAGGCTTAAACCAAATGTCACCTTTGCAAAAATCCAGGAATTTATGGGTGAAAATTGGTTTAAACTGAAAGGACCCTAAATATACTAAATAGGAATGTACCGGCAACTGTCTTTCTGGGTTACTAGAGAACTATCTGGAATCTTAAATTTTTATTTATTTATTTATTTAAGAACTTTTCTATACTGGTATTCGTGAGTACATCATATCGGTTTACAGGTAACTTAACGGATTACAGAGAACAAGGTTGGGGGAAACAAGGGAATGAACGTGGATATTAAAGGATATTCAGTGGAAGGTTGTAAATCTAAGCTCTCTTGCTCAATAATTAGCAGCCTATGAATCTTTTTCACTTTTTCAATAAAGAAAGAAGCGAAGTCTGTGTTCACAAGTTTCCCTTTTGACAGTTCACCAGAGCAGGGGTTCTCAACCCAGTCCTCGGGACACACTAAGCCAGTCAGGTTTTCAGGATATCCGCAATGAATGTACATGAGATAGATGTGCATGCACTGCCTTCATTGTATGCATATCTATGTCATGCATATTCATTGTGGATATCCTGAAAAACTGACTAGGTGAGTCTTGAGGACTGAGTTGATAATCCTTGCGGTAGACTTTGTCATTGATTCTGACAGAGTATTAATGATAGAATGAGTGATTTTGTGCAAGGTTTAATTGGTTTACAAAAAATTATTTCTTCACTGGTTTGAGTTCATTCTTGGACTATGTGGCAATTTCTTTGCAGCATATCAAAGTAGTAGCATCTCTTCCTTTTGGCTTTTCTGATCTTGCATTTTAACATCCAGAGATGGAAACCAGGGAGAACATTGTCTTGTTCACACAAGACAGATTTTTTTCTGGAGCCCGTGAATTATAGATTGAACTCAGAGAATCATTCCACTTTTCAATCATATAATCTAGAGAGGTTTGATTTTGTGTTTGTTGAATTTCTAATGTCTATAGGGATTCCTAGATGTTAACTTGACCTTCTGAGACTGCAGCAACTTGGATGGTGACCTAAAATAAAGAAGAAAAAAAAGATCAGACCATTAAATAGAAGATGTTTAAATGCTTTCTATTGATACTGCACAGTTTTGATGTAGAAGCTAAATAAAAAAATGTGTTCTTTCTGATGCGAGGGTACTGTTATTAGTTGTCCCAATTCTAAATAATGAAGGAAAGACAGATGAAGGTCTTACCCATGTTTGAGAGTATCTTAGTGTTAAAATCATCCAGCACAATGAAGTTCAAATTGTTACTAAAACATAAAGTTAAAAACACCAAATATTGGCTAAGTCTAATAAACAAGTACCTGGAGGGTGATAGATTAAGATTAAACACACAGAGCGCAGTCATTTATTTATTTAATAGCTTTTATATACCGATAACCATTTTCACATCGTATCTGTTTACAGGGAACAAGGAAACAAATTGCCTAAATATATGGCAGAACAATTACATGCAACGCATATATAACAAGTAAACAATTAAATGGAACGCATAAGTAACAAGTAACTTCATCATATAATAATAAATTACATGGACCGTATGGAAACAAGGTATCATGGTAAAAAGGGCATTAAATCTGTAAGGCATTAAGAATGTTAGGGGGGAGGGGAAAGAGGAGAAGCAAACACGACTTTGTACAAATGAAAAGCAGGAGTTTAATAGAGATTAGTTATGCTTTTTGTGGCGGTGGGGTGCGTATGGGTTAGCAGAAGGCCTGTTGAAACAGCCATGTTTTTAATTTTTTTTTTTTTTTTTAATTTTGATGTGCAGGATTCTGTGCGGAGATCAAGGGGCATGGTATTCCAAATTGAGGGACCTGCTATTGAGAAAGCTCTCTTCGTTGTGGAGGCGAGTTTTGTGAGTTTGTGGGAGGGTGTGTGGAGGGTTCCTTGGTATGCTGTTCATGTAGGTCTGTTGGAGGAGTGGAGTTGGAGAGGCTCGTGATGCCATTGCGGGTTTTCGTTCACTAGGGACTTGTGTATGAGGGATAGAGTTTTGAATTGTATTCTTGAGTTGATAGGAAGCCAATGAAGATCTTTTAGAATGGCTATAATGTGGTCGTTCTTGCGGGAGTTGGTTAGGACTTGGGCTGTGGCATTCTATAAGAGTTGTAGAGGTTTGATGGTGGAAGCAGGGAGACCTAGGAGAAAGGAGTTACAGTAGTCGATTTTGGAGAAGATGATGGTTTGAAGCACAGTGTGGAAATCGGTGAGGTGCAGAAGGGGGTCTTAATTTCTTCAAGACATGTAGCTTGAAGTAAGTCTTTTAGGGTGGCTTTGATGAATGGTTTTAAGGAGAGTTGGTTGTCGATCGTGATACCTAGGTTTCGTGCATGTAGGGAAATGGGTTTGGGAAGCAGGGGGAGGTTGGAGTAGGAGATAGTGTTGGGGGAGATGACAATTCAGTTTTATGGGGGTTAAGGGCTAAGTTCATTTTTGTGAGGAGTTAGTTAATGGACGTGAGGCAGTTGTCACATGACTGGAGGGCTTTATGTAGCGAGTCCTTGAATGGGATGAGAATTTGGACATCATCCGTGTATATGTAGTGGGTGATGCCTAGGTTTGAGAGGAGTTTGGAAAGAGGTAACATATAGATATTGAAAAGAGAGGAGGATAATGTGGAGCCTTGGGGGACACCACGGTTAAGGCCAATAGGGTCAGATTCATGGTTGCCTAGGGTGACCTTATAGTGTCTGTTTTTTAGGTAGGAAGGATAACTTTCAAACAACTGCGTGCTGCGGCGCATATCGTGTCTGTGTCCAAATATGCACATTTAAGCCTGGATTTTAAAAGAGCTGTGCATAAATTTAGGGGATACGCACATGGCTGGGCCTTGCTCACACTGCGCGCATTTTACAAAGGGCACAGCCACGTGCATAACCCCTGTTATGCGACGAAGTGTTGAGCCTGCTGAAAGTTGCGACCCACGGGGTATGGTCTTGGAGGGGCAGGGTAGGGAGAGGCAGGACCGGCAGCGCCATTAGCAGCTTTCCAGGTAAAGCATGTGCCGGCAGCAGGCCAGCCTGCGGAGTTTACTTCTGTTCTGGAGGAGCAGTAAGTAAGGAACAAAAAAAACATGAATAGCTAGGAAGGGGTTAGAGGTCAGGGAGGAGAGGGGAAAGAGTAGGAAGGTTAGATATGGGTATAGGGAAGTTCCCTCCCAGTCCGCTCCACTTAAGGAGCGGACTGGGAGGGAACTGGGGAAGCCCTATCGCGTCACTGTATGTTTTTTTTTTTTGTTTGTTTTTTTTTTTTTAATTTCCCCCCCCTTCCCGTGCGCGGAGGAGCCTGCATGCGGACATTAAAATCTGACACACATGAAGGCGCAGGAAACGTATTTTATAACATGCGTGTGACGACCCACTGCTGTCAATCTTATTCATCATGCTCACCAGCCAATATCAAGAATGCCAAGGAAGGGTTCCACGTATCCTTTGTTTTGAAAGAAATTGTCCAAGGACTTGCTTAAGCAAGAACAGTATACACAATTCTCATGGTTCAATCCAGCCATACATGAAAAATAAAATTCAGCTGAATTTTATACATGACACACATGGACAGATGTGGATTATTAAACAAAAGGAGTAGTGGTGGTGTTTTATAGTTTTTGTTGTGTATGATTATTCTTCTACTCTTGTCTTCCATCTCCACACCTTAGAACTTTTAATTTACAATCAGTCTGAGATTTTCATCCATTAACTTGGGCGGGGGCATGAGGAGGCAAACCGGGCGGTATGTGCACAAGCTTTCTTCTCATTCATACACACTTGCATGTTCACTCTCATGCTCTCCCACACATATGCATGCTAATTTTAACACACATGCTCACATTCTTCTCTCTCTCTCATATAAACACACCCACACGCCCCCTCACATACATTCCTTCCCTCCTACATTCACACAAATGCCCACTCATAAACATACACTCCCTCTCCCCACACTCACTATTTTTCCCTACCCTGAGCTACCAGCGGGAGCAACCTCCTCCTTATGACCCCCACAATTGATGGGACTCCTTCTTATTCCAGCCATGACATACCCTGCTCCTGCCATGGGCCTATGGGACTCCTCCTTCTTCAAGCCATACAATGCCTCTCCTAATCCTGCTGTGAGCCAATGGAAGTCCCCATTCTTCCTGCCCCCCGCAGGCCAGTTGGAAGGCAAGGAAAAAGGGAGAAGGCATCCAATTGGAACATGGAGATATACAATTGGCTGTGAGGGCAGAAGAAAGGAAGAAGGCATCTGATTGGCCCATGTGGGCCAATCAGACGCCTTCCATCTGTGTGCACCATACAACTTGCTTCATTTGCAGCAGCAGGACACTTGTAGTTTTTAGGTGTTGGCCCTGAGATCTGGCAATTCTGTTAGAATTGCTAAATCTCCGGGTCAAATCCAGAGAATTCCCAGGTAAGTCCATTTTACTCATCTTCCCTTCTGCTCTTTGTTACCTCTCCCATTTCTGCTGCTCCTTCAAGGTTCCTTTCCACTTTTACCTTCCCATTTCACAGTCTTCCCCACAGGTTCTTTTTATTTGCTCTCTCTCTACTTCTGGTACTTCTCCATCTGCCCTCCCCCCACCTTAAATTCATCTCCATCCCCCTCCCTTATTTTCCTTTCCATTTCCTCCTCATGCACTCACATATTCTTCTCCATCTTCTCTTCTACCAGAGTCATTTTCATCTCCTCCTGTTCTTGGAGTTATCTCTGTTTCTCCCTTATTTTCCCTTAGGTTCTGCTCTGAAATGAAAGAAGATACCCAATGTGCAGAGACATCCCAAAAACATCCAAAAACCATAACAGAAAGATCCTTGTTGGGCAGTTCAAGGCAATCTGCTGCTTGAGACAAAGGATAAGATGGTGCCTCGTCTGCCCCCAAGGCACAGTGCATGTCAAATCACCAAAAGGGTCAAGGGGGAGTTCCCTGTGGAAATGCTAGGGAAGTTGGGAGATACAGGGGCCAGGGTACTCAGAGGAGTGGTAGATGGTCAGTGATAATATTTACATTCCCTGGCATCCTACCACCTGCCTCTCCCTCCCCCCCTTCCCCAGTATTTGCACCTTGGGGAAGTAGGAGAAGGATGAATGATGATGGTCTGTATGATGGCCAGTGCAAGGTTAGGTGATCTAGGTGAACATTACATCCTTGCACTGACCCTCATCCTGTCCTAATCACACACAAAAAATATGTATTTCTAATAACAGATTTTATAAGAAAAAAACATTACATGTACAAACTTTTGGGGTAAAAATATCACAACAATATGGGGGCGGAGTCTCAAGATGGCCGCCAGCTAGCTGCGCGCTTTAGGAGCTCCCGTTGTTTCTTCATTGAAAAGTTTCCTGTGGTTGGATTATGCCTCCAAAACGAAAAGGCAAAGTGAGGGGTTTTCCCTCAGCTCCCTCACTTCCACTGGGATAGCGTACGATCATAGAAAGTGTGCAACTTTACCTAAAAGAGGAGAAGCTGATCCCTGCTGGCGAGACCGGAGAGGAAGCTGCCGTTGTGTCAGGGGAACTTTTCTCAGCCCTCCAACGCTAAGAAGTCCCCAGGCAATATCGTCCCTCATACCGCTGGAAGCTGTGTTGGGTGTCTCGGGATCACAGATCTCCGAGGAGACAATGGAGGGAGCAGCGGCGCTGGAGGAAGCGATAGTTGGAACACCAGGAAATGGAGGCAACTCAGTTCAAGGTACGGTTGGAGGAGCGCAGATAGAACAGCATGAAGGCTGTAAGACTGTCCCTATAATGGACACAAATGTAGACCTAACGTCTTCAGAGCGAGAGAGCTGACCAGTAATTGTGAAGCCATCCAAACCGCCTGTAGTGACTTTGGACGCAATATGGGAGTTAATGGCCCAGCAAAATGAGGCCCTGCAGACTTTCCCAAATTTCCACAAGAATTGACAGTGTGACACTGGATCACAATAGTAAAATGAATGAGCATGGAAATTAGATACAAAATATTGAGAATCAGCCCAAAGATATACAAAAAATACAGTCAAGTGTGACTCAAGACTGCACTATTCTTAACAGAAAGACTGAGCTGCTGGAAAATCGATTTAGGAAACTGAATTTAAGATTGTTAAATTTCCCAAAGATGGTAGGAGAGCTACCAAGGGTAACTCTCAGAAAATATATGAGTGAGATATTACATATTACCTCTGAAGACATACCTGCCTTAAATAAGGTGTATTTTCTGCCATATTCTCACTCAAGGGGTAACAGAAATAATCAATTTGATATGGGGCATTTAACAGAATTTTTGGAATCCTCAAATACTGAACTTGTGGAGGGAGCCACATTGTTAATCTCCTTTATTTATGAAAATAATGTGGGGTTAATTATGGGGAAGTATTTCCAGAATATGGGGGCCCATTTTATGGGCCAATTTGTCCAGATCTTCCCCGATCTGGCAAAGGCCACACAAGATCGCAGGAAAGCTTTCCTGTCCCTTAGACAGGAAATGAGAGCATTGGGGGCTAATTACCAACTAAGATACCTGTGTAGATGTATTATCAAGTATAACAGCAATATGTATTAGAGATGTGAATCGGAACCGGAATCGGTTCGGATTCTGGTTCTGATTCACATGTGGGGGGGTTTTCATCGGGCCCGATCGCGGTTTTGTTTATTGGCTGCGCCCGAGCCGATAAACAAAAAACCCACCCCGACCCTTTAAAACTAATCCCTTTGCTTCCCCCACCCTCCCGACCCCCCAAAAAAACATTATACAGGTACCTGGTGGTCCAGTGGGGGTCCCGGGAGCGATCTCCCGCTCTCGGGCCGTCGGCTGCCACTAATCAAAATGGCGCCTATGGCCTTTGCCCTTACCATGTGACAGGGTACCCGTGCCATTGGCCGGCCCCTGTCACATGGAGGGAGCACTGGATGGCTGGCACCATCTTTAAAAATGGCACAGGCCATCCAGTGCTCCTACCATGTGACGGGGGCCGGCCAATGGCACGGATACCCTGTAACAAGGTAAGGGCAAAGGGCCAACAGCGCCATTTTGATTAGTGGCAGCCGACGGCCCGGGAGCGGGAGATCGCTCCCGGGACCCCCACTGGACCACCAGGTACCTGTATAATTTTTTTGGGGGGGGTCGGGAGTGTGGGGGAAGCAAAGGGATTAGTTTTAAAGGGTTGGGGTGGGTTTAGGGGTTATTTTTGTGTGCCATTTTTCCCTCCCCCAAAACGATAAGAGAACCCCCATGATCAATATCGTGGGGTTTTCCTATCGTTTCGGGGGAGCCCCCGATGTCTGATGATTTTGAAAATATCGATGATATTTTCAATCGTCCGAAGCCCGATTTACATCCCTAATATGTATATTTTCCTGATCCCAGAACAACTAAAATTGTGGATTAATTCCCATAAAAGGGTGGTGAACATTTCATCACCCTTAGTAAGTCCTATAACTTAGTAATAATGAAAGAGGTATAGATTAGCAGGCTATTGGCATTTTCTTTTATAATATTTTTCTTTCTTAAGGGGCTTCCTATATTTCTTATATCTGCTCCCAGAGTTATTTGTGGACTAATTTAATTTTGTTTTTTTTCTTCTATTTGTGACATTTGGTGTAATAAAGCTGACCCATCCAAATGAAGAAGCCATGGGGGAGACTTGCCCTACACAACTCCAATTCTCTCATTCCCTGCCAGCAGTGCCCTGCACATCCCCAGCTCTCTCATTCCCTGCCAGCAGTGCCCTACACAACTCCAACTCTCTCTCATTCCCTGCCAACAATGCCCTGAACAACTCCAGCTCTCTCATTGTCTACCAGAAGTGCCCTGCACATCCCCAGCTCTCTCATTCCTTCCTAGCGGTGCTCCCACAGCTCCAGCCCTGGAGAATAAAGGGATGGGGGAATATCAAGTTCCTCTTCCCCACAGGCATCTTACGCCAGTAAAAATGTGAATTACTCATCGAGGCTTGGGTCCCAGCCAGGTTCTCAGGAGAGGATTACTGTCTTGCTACCTCTTTTTGTAGAGAGAGGGTCTCCTCCTTGTTCTTTCCCTGTGGAGAGAAGGGACCTCCTGCCTGCCAATACCACTGCAGACTGAACTTCAGGACACTGGGGAGTATCAAACCTCCCGAAAGACACCTACTCTACTCTGACACCACTACCAGGGGCAGGGCCTGTTAGACCATTGACTGCGTACTAGCAAAGGGTAAATTTGGGGTCCCCTTACATGTAAAAACAAAGGCAGCGAGAAAACACCTAAGAGTCCGGTCCTTCAGGGATACCAATTTTGTTAAAATGGGGAAGTACCTTAATGAGGCACTGGCTGGGTGGAGAAACCTTTGTATAGTAGAACAGCGGGTAAACTAAAAGGAGCTACAGAAAGGACAACAAATTATTATGGGTCAAATGAAGCAGATATTTTAACAAAATGAAAACAAACATTACTTCTGTTGTGTAAATGTGCTGGAATTTTCAGTTTCAATTTGTGTGAAATTCCTGCAAGTGCTGTACAGAATTTTTAGTCTTGCATGTTTTGTGGGGGCTGCAGGGGAGTTGGGCTACGGGTAAACTAAAGTCTTGAATATATGGGAAGTTTTGTCTCACAATGTGAAAGTATATAATTAGAAGCACAATGTTATTTTGTAGTTTCTTTTAGCCACCTTTGAGTTTTGAATATTTGTTTGGGGAAAGCTCTCCTGTCACTTCCTCCCCTTTTGTTTTCCTTCCCCATGCTGCCTAGATCCAAGAGAGTTTAGCTACGTTTGCTCTATCTTCTTTTTAAAAAAAATATATCATTATCAGTTATGCAAAAGTTATAGAGTAGGATGCCCACATCCTTCCAATGTGGGTAGATCTGTGCTCTGTTACTATTATGGGGCTGAAGGACACCTGCAGAAATTCAGTACCTCCCCGAGAGAGTGACTGAGAAACCAGAAAGAGAAGAGCTCTAGCATCTGACCTGTGTCACTCAATAGGCCAGCCCCTAATTTTCTAGTTCTCCCCAAAGCAGTGATAGGACCTATGCCAGTGGTATCTGTAAAGGTGGAGGGGCATCCAATGCAAGCCTTTCTGGTCAGCGGATCTCAGATTACTATAATTTTTGACAACTGGTACGAAGCTAATGAGGCATTTGCCAATACACCCAGTTGAAGGTTTGGCTATTTGGAGCCTGAATGAATCCAGCCATCCGTAATGAGGATATGTAATAATGAACATGGATAGGACTTGAAGAGACTGTACCAGCGATGGCTCTGGTATTTCCTAAGGTAACAGGGTGAGATAACTCCCCTATTATTATTGGGACTAATGTCAATTTGTTTGGGAGGCTGGACAAAAATACAAAGAGATGATAGGACCTGACTATGTTAGTGTGCTAACCATCCATCCTCTTTGTCTAGCAACATACAGGTGGACAGGACAGTCATGATATCAAAGAAGTGAAGATGATTTAGAGCCTGTGTGGTTTCCTCCTCACATCGGTAAAGCTACAGCCTGGGCCATCCTACCTGTTCCCTGCCACCTGAGATAAAGAAACAATCGGTGATGGTAGAGATTCAACAAGTATTCGCCTGCCTGGGGGACTGCTTGTACAACGAGGGATTCTACCTTCTCAAGCCCTAGGCAGTAACCAGTTGCAGGTCTGGGTGTGAAATGAATCCAAGAAGGAGATTATCTTGGCTAGGGGTTCCGAGATAATTCAAATGGACATCAATACAGCAGGAGATTCCCTACAGATTGTCTATGACAATTGACCCCTCATTGTTCAATTTTGGGGACTCCTCCATTCCCTCTGAATGAAAAGATAGGTTAATTTAACAACTCTCCCAATGTGGCATTGTATTTTCAACTCATGAGTGGGATGTTGGACTGTCAACGGGGGTAGAGCACTCCATACTAATTCATGATGCATGTTCTTTCCATGAAAGGTCCTGATAACTGGCCCCAAGATACACTGAAGACATCAGAAAGCACCTACAGTAACTGCTGGATACAGGAATTATTAAGGAGCCAAGGAGCCCCCATACCTCTCCCATAGTGGTGGCTAGGAAGAAAAATGGGGCAGTTCAGATGTGCATAGATTACAGGATATTGAACAAGAGAACTAGTCTAGTTCACCCTGCCAAGAATAGATGATGTATTAGATTGTCTGACTAGAAGTAAGTAGTTCTCTGTGCTGGACCTGAGAAGTGGGTAATGGCAAGGAAAAAACAGCCTTCTTCTGCCCCTTGGGGTTCTACCAATTTGAATATATGTCTCGGGGGATCACAGGAGCTCCTAGTACTTTACAAAGACTCATGGAAAAGACTGTGGAGAACATGAACCTCTTGGAAGTGCTGGTGTATCTTGATGATCTCATCATTTTGTTAGAAGAGCATAAGGCCAGGCTGATGGACTGGCTTGAAGCTCATGGACTTAAACTCTCTCTGGACAAGTGTCAGTTCTACCTGACTCAGATGAAATATGTGGCATATTGTGTCAAAGAAAGGCATAGCTACTGATCCAGGCAAGATTACAGCAAGGCCCACCAAACTGAAGACTTTGAGGTCATTTCTGGGATTCTGCAGCTACTACAAGAGGTTTATTTAGAACTACTATGTAATAGTACAACCCTTGACAAACCCTCACAGAGGGCTACCCCCAGTGAGGAAAGGGGAGACAAAGGCCCTTAGCACAGGAGTAAAGTACTTCAAGCCCTCTGAACCTTTTGGCATCCAGTGGTCTCCTGAATGGGAGGCAGCTTTCAGAAAAATCATTCACTGTTTAACGCATGCTCCTGTGTTGGCCTTTGCAGACAGCCATTTACCATACATCCTGCACCCTGATGCTATCCTCAAGGACTTTGGCACAATCTTGTACCAAGAAATCTCTGATGGTTTGCTACCTGTGGCTTTTGATTGCCAAATGTTGACTAATCTTGAAAAGAAGTACCCAACTCACCAACTAGAATTTCTAGCTTCAAAGTAGGCCGTAATAGACAAGTTCCATGACTACCTCTATGGTGCCAAGTTCACAGTGTGCATGGACAATAACCCCTTTACCTATGTGCTAACGACCGCCAAGCTCAATGCTATGGTACACCGATGTCTGGCAGCCCTAGCCACATGTGATTTCAGCCTGAAGTATCATCCTGGAAAAAAAAACAGCATTGATGCTGATGCCCTGTCATGCATGGTCTACTGTGAGGAAGGCTCAGACCTATGGGTACAAGTGCTAGAGGATGGTGTCAAAGGCTTGAGTCACTCCCCAGATGAAGGGGAAGCAGTGGTTTTATTGGGTGCGTCTTTCACTGCTCTATCAGTGGCTTACATTAAAATTGCTATCTTAAAAGGGGAAGATTTGTCATCCTTATGGAAATCATATCGGCAGCAGACTCAGAGATGTGACCCTGTTTGGCAAGCTAAAGAGCACAACAGACCGGTTAATTCTGTAGTTTCCCAAAATCCAGATATACCCCTGCTACTCTGAGAGTGGGACCAGATGGTGATTACAGATGACTTGCTGTACCGAAACACAAAAGACCTGAGGCTAGCACAAAGAAAGATTTGATATTGCTCTTGATATTCCAGGAATGTGTCCTGAGGAGCGTACATGACAATACGGGACAGATGGGAATAGTTCGCACCACTGAACTGGTGAGAGCTAAATTCTATTTGACATAAAATGAAAAGTACATCAAAAAACCCATCAAACATAGCATATCAAAAAATGGAAATAAAGACCCATCTACAGAATTGCCCCATCTAATATTCACAATACATTTAATGAGATACTTAAAGAAAAAATTATCCCCAAGATTCAACACTTGCTTATGCACGCTAATAAATTTCTTCTTAGCATACTGGGTGCTTCTAAATAGGCCTGGAAAAATGCTAACCATTTGTACACAAAAACAATAAATTCCTATTCTTAAAGGAAGCACATAACACCAAGTCTCTGTCAAAATTCAAATCAAATGTCACTAGAACATGGCGCTCGTAGCTACTGTTTCTACAGATGTCTCCAAGAAAGTCGTACATTTCAGAGAACTAAAACATCCATGGGAAACTCTCCTCTATCTGATAAGGAAGATTTCAATCCAGCAATATAAAACACTTATGATTTAGGTGGAATAGTAGCCATAGGAAACTAGGATATCCAGGAAATTGTTTTAGTTATCATGCAAATGGACTACTGTAAGTCTATGCTTGGATCTCCTGGTAAGACTCATATCTAGACTGCAGGTAGTCCAGAATGTTGCTCAAGAGCAGAGCAGTAGCCAGGCAATTTGGCACCTATGGCCAAGTGAAAAACTGTGCCCTCGCCCATTACACAACACATGACACCACAACCCATTACACAACACAATGTTCACTGCCCATGGCCAGTGCAAGGGTATTAGGTACCCTAGGAAAACTTTACAGCCTTGCACCCTCTTCACACACGATTAAAAATTATGCATTTATAATAACAAGAGACACTTAGAACCTATATGGTATTAGGCCTACTGTAATGCATCATGGACATGAATGACCCCCAGAGAGCCACAAGAAAAAAGAATTTCTATTTAAAAACAGCACTAACTGCCAGCACTCAAACAGCAAAAATTCTACCTATGAAAGTTAATACTACAAATATTACACCAGGCCTAAAATAGTAGTACACCCTCTATTAAGAAAACAGAACAAGCCAAGCTGCTATAGATCCCTACTTAGAAACTACACTCTAACAGAATAACTCACTTCAGTCACACATGCAAAACACAGACAGCCCTCAAATATAGAATAAAGAGACCAAACAGTATAAACAGAAATGTATAGACAAAAACTGAACTGAAAATTGCGAGAAGCCAAATTCTGTATGCACTGCTACAATGTAAAAAACAGAAGCATTACAATTCCTCATAAAACAAAATTAGTAAAACCATATCAATAAAAAGAATAATTCAAAACAATGAATAGAATAACATTCAATAATTAAAAATCTATACAAATCTTCAATCAAGAATACAATATTTCAAAACAGATATTTTACATCAAATAATACCCAGAAATTAAAATAAGGATTTTAAAAAATTTCCTGTTATCCATACCTTGGAACTTTTGATTTCCAGATTCTCTGAAATTGTCATGGATTAGCAGACAGAGAGTAGCTGTGGTAGTTGTGCACACACATGCTCATAATACACACACATGCTCTCTCTCACTCTCCCGCACATATGCACACATGCTCTCTCTCACTTCCTCCTTGATGAGGCAGGCAGCAGCAATCTCCTTCTTCAGCCCCCGTGGCCAAATGAACTACTTCCTGCCAGGGGGCCGAGTCAGCTTTAGCATTATACTACTTCCGGCAGGGCAGGGTGTGCTCCCTCTACTCCTCTGAAGCAACACGGCCCCGCCAATTTATGGCAAGGTAAGCGAGGCCTTATTAAGTGGAAAAGCAGAGTGGGGCCACGCCGACCATGCTATTGATTTTGACAGGGTTGCACCAACTATGCTGTCTATTTTGATGGGGCCATACTGCTTTTTTTCTTATTGAGGACCCGCCAGCCGCACTGCTCTCGTTTGAACTTGGCAGCGCTATGGTGCCTTTTGGCAGCTGCACCTATGGCTATGGCCATATTGGCCATAGGCATGGTACAGCTCTGCTCAACAATGGTGCTTGGATGTCCTGCTAGCACTATAATTACCCCACCCCTTCATAAGCTTCATTGGCAACCAATTGTAGATTGAGTCTGGTTTAAGTTGTATATGTTGGTGTTTTGTGCAGTTACAAGTAGGTTGGGATTGCAACTTTTGGAATGGAAGATAAGGTCAAGTCAACAAGCTCCTTTGAGAATTTCTTCTGTAAAGGAGGTGAGAAAGACATGTTGTAAGCCAGATCATTGCCAGTGGCTGGGCCATTGATATGGAAGAGTCTGCAAACAGATATAAGATTACAATTAAATCATCTAATATATAGGAAAAACATGAAACCATGTTTTTGCTGGGGAATGAGCTTGGATATCCTTTCATAGTGGAATAGATTGGGAGGGGATCAGTGTATTATGAATCGGGCTTCTGATTTTTTGTTAGACTTGAAAAGCCCAGATATAACACCTCAATGAGGAATTCAAGTTTTTGTTGAAATAAGATGCCTGCATTCCAGAGAGGTGGTGTGAAAATAAGAAGTAGTTTCAAGGAAGAGAATGCCAAATTCCTCATCTTTCCAGAGAGAGTACTTGGAGAATTCTGGAGAAAAAAGGAGGATTGTCCTTGGTGAGCATTCAAAGAGAAAACTGCCTAGTTGAGGAAGGTCCTGAAGCGTTGCTGACTAAAAAAAGAAGGGAATCAGTCCAGGACTCATCAGCTGTGAGACTGGAAGAGAAACAGTGAAAGAAAAGGAATGAGAGCTACACCCAGAACAAGTACCAAGGGAGATCCCAGAGAAGAAGGTTCCTTCCACAGAGAGTTTACCGGCTATGGATGTGCAGCATTTTGATTTTGTGAGAGACTGTTTGATGCACCATAAGCTTCAGTTAGCTACTGTGGATTTCCTTTGATAACTATCAGTGACCAGTAAAGACTTTTGTTTTTCAACAACAGCTTTTGTGTGTAATGTGGTATTTTAGCTGGCTGTAACTGTATTGATCTATAGAAAAGCCCCAGAGAAGAAAAAAAACCCTAAGGACCTTGAAAAATGATCCCCCCCCCCTCCTGTGTGGGAAGGACCTGGGAGGTATGGGTACTGCTATGGCCCATGATCCTCCCAGTAAGCCCATGTGCCTGTGTCCAGATCAGGGCAAGGGCTACATGCATTAAAATTCATCATCTGATTACCACTTGGGCTCATGTAATCACTCATGGGACATTAGAAACACTTTCCCCGGGTTCATACTGCTATGCACTTTTATGTGGAGGACCAGAATTCAATTCAGTTCGGGTCTCCTGCTCCCCGGGATGGTAGGGCTGAAGATGCTGTAGAGGCAGCATCCCAGACCCTGGGTGGGGAATTCCATTCATCATGCACCGCTGTGCTGGCAAGTTGAATTTTGTCTGCATCTCTGACAAGGTCATATGTACTTTAACTGAATGGCCACAAATGTTCTTGGCAGCTCTCACCAAGCTTACAGTACTAGTTCCCCTCTTCCAGAAGACCTCAAGTCTTGAATGAATGAATCATGGGATTGGCTCCATTGTTGGAAACCACAAAATCCACAGGGATAAAAAGAGTTTAGTCACCGTGAAATCTAATATTTCATACTTTCCAATGTTCTATGCCAAAAGGTCAGACATAAAGAATATCTGTCTTTACACCTTTTGCTACATACTGCTAGATGAGGTGATTCTAGATAGGACAGAGTGATGAGGATAATGAGTACAATGAACCCAATGAGCTGTGAGGCATATGCAACATTCTGAACACTAGATGTGGTGTGAATGAATCATATTACCTATGCCCCTGTCATGTCCTTGAGCTTAAAGTAAAACATTAACTCTAGAAATATTGAAGCATAGAAATGTGATGGCAGAAAAAGACCATACCATCTATTTAATCTGCCCATCCGCACCAACTACTCAACTCTACAGTCCCTAGTACTCCTTCCCACTGTGCTTATCCAATGCTCTCTTGAATTCAGACACTGTCCTTTTCTCTACTACCTCCACTGGGACGCTGTTCCATGTACCTACTAAACTGTCAGAAAAGAAATATTTCCTTACATTACTCCTAAGTCTACTCTATTTCACCTTCATCCCATGACCCCTCATTCTACTGCCTCCTGTACATTGTTATCTGGGAGGTATTTAAATGTTTTTATCATTTTTCCTCTATCCAGCCTTTCCTCTAGAATATAATTAGATCATTAAGTATGTCCCTATATGCTTTAGAATGAAGACCACCATTTTAGTTGCCATCTTCTGGTCAACTCTATTTGGTTTATATCCTTTGGAAGGTGTGTTCTCCAGAACCTTGAATAGTATTCCAAATTAGATCTTAGTAAGGACTTAAACAGGGGTAATATCACCTCCTTTCATCTGTCAACCCTACCTTTCCCTATATACTGTGAAGGCTCACCGCCCGTGCTGCCCTGGGTGCCGCTCCGCTGCCTCCGGTTCAGGCCCCTCGCGAGTCCTGGATATCCCTGGAGTCCCTCAGTCTTACAGGACTCCCTGGGTTCAGGTCTCCGCCAGCCCTGGTTTTGCCGGGCTTCTGGGTTCTCTTTGTATGGCGTGGGGTTGAAGCAGACCCCCAAAGATAACACAGAGAGAGAGAGAGGTTCCTCAAAGCATTTTTTATAAAGCAGAGTAGCTGAATCTGTTACATTGGCTCCGTCCCCTCAGGAGCTGAACAAATGACCCTGCCCCCGCTCTCCAGCAGTCTAACCCCTTAACACAGGTGCTGGAGCAAAGGCACTGTTTGAGCCCCCCGGCTCTCCAGTTCACCCGCCAACACACCTGCCCTAACTTCCCTTCAGGTACAGGTTCTCTGTTTCCCTTTTCAGGCTAGGCTGTGCCCCTGAGACAGCTGGAGGACTCCTCTCCCCCGGAACCTACCTCCATTTCCTTCTGCTTTGCTTCCTGGCACTGGCTTTTTCTGGCCACTGCCGCTACCTAGGCACGCCCTCTTCCTCTAGCTCCCTAGGCTCACCTGTGTGACTCATTAGTGTCTAAGTCTGACACCTGCTCACCTCCAGGCTCTCCCTACAGGTCAGGTGGTGGTTCTAGGAACCTGGGATTTGTAGTTCTCGCCTTCACCTGCTCCCCCTGCTGGCTGGCTCTAGTATTACTAGCTGCCTTATGGTATCTTATCCATTCCTGCCCCCGGCAGCGCTGCACTCCATCACAATACCCAAGCATGTTTCTGGCTTCTGCTGTTGCCTTCTCTACCTGTTTGGCCACCTTAAGATCAACAGATAGGATCATACCCAGACTCCACTCTTGTTTCATGCTTAGAAGAATTTCATCCCTATACTGTATTACTCGACTGGCTATTTGCAGCCCAAATGCCCAACTCTGAATTTTTTTAGTATTAAATGATACTGACAGACTATAGACCATGCCTCAAGCTTCACTAGATCCCTCCTCATGGTTTGCATATCTTCCTGGATGTCTATCCTGATGCAGATTTTGATATCATCTGCAAAAAGATAAACCTTTCCTGATAGTCCTTCTGCAATATTGCTTATGAAAAATGTTGAAAAGAACCAGTCTAAGGACCAATCTTTGAAGCACATCATTAGTAATGCCCTTCTCCTCGAATGAACTCCATTTATCACTATCCTTTATCGCCTCCCACTCAATCAGTTTCTAACCCAGACTGTCATTTTAGGGCCCATAACAAGGGCATTTGCTTTATTTATAAGTTGCCTATGTGGAATCATACCAAAAGCCTTATTGAGATCCAAATATACTACATCTAGCACTCTCCCCTGATTCAAGTACCTGGTTTTATTTGACAAGACCTATCTCTGGTAAATATATGTTCCCTCAGATGAAGAGTAGCCTAGTGATCAGAACAGCAGGCTATGGTCCATGGAAGCTAGGGTCAAATCTCATAAGAACATAAGAACATAAGAAATTGCCATGCTAGGTCAGACCAAGGGTCCATCAAGCCCAGCATCCTATCTACCACAGAGGCCAAACCAGGCCACAAGAACCTGGCAATTACCCAAATACTAAGAAGATCCCAAATACTAAGAATGTCCTGGTTACATTTACCCAGTCAACATTGGGGTAATTGAAATCTCCCATTATTACTGCACTACCAAATTGGTTAGCTTCCCTGATTTCTCTTTGCATCTCATCATCTGTCTGATCATTTTGTCCAGGTGGACGGTAGTATACTCCTATCACTGTACTCTTACCCAATACACATAGGATTTTTACCCATAAAGATTCTACTGAGCATTTAGTCTCTTGTATGAACTTTATCCTGTTGGATTCTATACCCTCCCTGCTACTCCTTGTGACCTTGGGCAATCCACATTACCCTCCTTTGCCTCAGGTACAAAACTTAGACTATGAACCCTCTGGAGACAGAGACATACCTATAGTACGTTTATGAAATTGTCAGCTCAGTGTGCTGCAGCAGTCAAAAAAGCAAACAGAATGTTAGGAATTATTAGAAAGGCAATGGTTAATAAAACAGAAAATGTCATAATGTCTCTGTATCGCTCCATGGTGAGACCGCATCTTGAATATTGTGTACAATTTTGGTCGCTGCATCTCAAAAAAGATATAGTTGTGATGGAGAAGGTACAGAGAAGGGCAACCAAAATGATAAAGGAGATGGAATAGCTCCCCTATGAGGAAAGACTGAAGAGGTTAGGGCTGTTCAGCTTGGAGAAGAGATGGCTGAGGGGGGATATGACAGAGGTCTTTAAAATCATGAGAGGTCTTGAACAAGTAGATGTGAATCGGTTATTTATAGTTTCAGAAAATAGAAGGACTAGGGGGCACTCCATGAAGTTAGCAAGTAGCACATTTAAGACTAATCGTAGGAAATTCTTTTTCACTCAACGCACAATTAAGCTCTGGAATTTGTTGCCAGAGGATGTAGTTAGTGCAGTTAGTGTAGCTGAGTTTAAAAAAACATTTGGATAAGTTCTTGGAAGAGAAGTCCATTAATTGCTATTAATCAAGTTGACTTAGGGAATGGCCTCTGCTATTACTGGCATCAGTAGATTGGAATCTTCTTGGTGTTTGGGTAATTGCCAGGGTTCTTGTGGCCTGGTTTGGCCTCTGTTGGAAACAGGATACTGGGCTTGATGGACCCTTGGTCTGACCCAGGATGGCAATTTCTTATGTTCTTATGTTCTAATATTAAAAATAAATAATAAAAATCTAAATCTTATAATCCATTGGATTCCATTAATTTACTCACTGCAGAGGTCAGACTAACCAGCCTGTAGTTACTAGTCTCCTCCTTACTTCCACTTTTGTGAAAAGGAACCACATTCACCTGTCTCTAATCCTCTGGAATCACTCCCGACAAGAAGCATTGAAAGCATCAGCCAGAGGAGCTGCCAGAACTTCTCTAAGTTCCCTTAATACCTCATTAATTAATCTTTCAGTTTAGCTAGCTGCTCACAAACACAGTCTTCTGAAAAATCATTTGAAGTTTACCTTGCTTCCAATCCTATTTGTGTCTATGGTCCTACTCCTAGTCCTTCCTCAGAGAACACTAAATAGAAATATTTGTTAAGCAATTCTGCTTTTTCCTCGTCAGCCTTTACATATTCCTCCCCTTTGCCTCTGAATTTCATAATGCTACTTTTGAACTTCCACCTATCACTAACATATCTAAAAAAATGTCTTGCCCCCCTGTATTAACAATAAGTTTTTTTTTTATTCCATTTGCATCTTTGCGTTCCTGATTACTTTCCCAGCTTTATTTAGCTTTTCCAGATATTGTCACCCATCTTTCTCTTTCTGCAATCTCTTGTTGTTTATAAATACCAACTCTTTTCTCCTTCCTTTTCAGCTACTTCTTTAGAAAATCATATTGGCCTCTTTTTTCTCTTACCTTTATTTATTTTCCTAAAATAAATATTAGTTGCACTTACAATATTTCCTTTAGGTTTTGCCCACTGCTGTTACAGTTCCCTTAGATTTTCCTATCCATCTAATGACTCCTTGAGGTACTCCCTCCATATTAACACAGTTTTTTTTAAGTCTAGTTCCTTTGCCTTTGAATGAACTTTCACTGCCTGTGTTCTAATACTGAACTATGGTCTACCTCCAAAGAAGATTATATTCGTAAAAATAATTTGGGCTGAAATGAGTTATAAGAGAAATAGATTCAGTGTTTATAAGACAAAAAGTACCTTCTGCTACCCAAAGACAAGAACTATTTGGACATTCGCTTATTTATTATGGACACAGAGTGTGAGAGAAAAGATGCTTGGAAAAATTAACATCTCAGACATAATCCTGTCATCTACACATTCTCCTAGTCTGAATACTACTTACTAGATTTATAGCATAGGTCAATGAAGCTTGGCCATATTTCTCTACACAGAGTGACCACTTTGACAAATACAAATAACAAATTGAACCGGGCTCTAAGATGTCTGTGAAAACATATTTTCCACAGAACAGTAAGAGATTGATTTTCATAATCATTTACCTGCTTACAGTGGCATGGCCCACCCACTTTGGGCTCAGGCCCACCTAACCAGAAGAGGCCTGTTGGAGCAATGATGTTGCAAGATCCCATCTCCGTGATGGCAAAGAGAAGCCCTCAGAAAAAGCAAGGCTGCCGCGGGATCCCATCCCCGCGATGGCAAAGAGGATGGCCAGAGCTGCAATGCCGTCGCAGGATCCCATCCCCCATGGTGGCAGAAGTAGGACTTTGGCAGTGTTAATGAAAAGGCCCTGTGTGTGGGTGGGTGAGAATATGAGTTTGAATGTGTATATGTGGGTGAGAATGGGAATCTGGATGTGTGTGTGGGGGTTAGAATGGGAGCATGAATGTGTGTATGTGGATGAGAATGGGAGTTTGAATGTGTGTATGCTGGTGAGAATGGGAGCCTGGGTGTGTGTCTGTGTGTGCATAAGAATGGGAGCCTGGTTGGGGGGGGGGGTGAGAGAGTGAGAGCTTATGTGTGATCTTGGGCCTAGTAGAATTGCTTATTGCCTGAAACTGCTCAAATCCTCTAAATCCTACTCAGCTGCTAGACTTTCAATATCCCTTTCTTCTAATTCTTCAAATCTCTCACCTGATTCATCTGCATCAGTAAGTTCTGCAGAGATCTGTTGCAGGCATTGGTCATAACAGAACAGGGAGCACAATGCTGGTTTTGGCTGATGCCCACCTACTCCCAACACATCACACTGCTGCTGCAACCCCCCACTGAGTCTGCCTTTCTCTGCCCCCGCACTATATTAACAGTGAAGATGGCTGCTGTTCCACCTTCTAAAAAAACGAGTTCTTATAGTTAAAGAAGAACTAAAACTGGAAATTTCAGACACATTTACACAGATTTGCAATTTGTCTCCAACACCAGCTGCTGCACCATAGAACTGGAAGGTGGCCAACAGGATTCCAGTTTTTAAGAATGGCTTCAGAGGGGGATAAGGAAATTATAATCCTGTAAGCCTGAGAATGATACTGGGTAAGATGGTGAAGACACCATCTTACCCAGTTATCAAGAACAAAATCATTAAACATTTAGGGGTAGATTTTCAAAGAACAAAATCATTAAACATTTAGGGGTAGATTTTCAAAGGGTTGCGCGCATAAGATACGTGCGTAACCCCCGAAAACCTACCCCTGCCTCCCCCTGCGCGCGCCGAGCCTATGTCCCGGGGTGGGGCGTGGCCTGAGCCTCCAGGAACAGCGGCCATTTACCACTGTGCCTGGGATCGCGGGCCGCCGGCGCGCGTAACTTCTTCAACAAAGGTAAGGGGGGGTTCTAGGTAGGGCTGGGGGCGGGTTAGGTAGGGGAAGGGAGGGGAAGGTGTGGGGGGTGGAAGGAGAGTTCCCTCCGAGGCCGCTCCAATTTCGGAGCGGCCTCGGAGGGAAAGGAGGCAGGCTGCACGGCTCGGCGCATGCAAGTTGCACAATTGTGCCACCCCCTTGTGTGTGCCAACCCTGGATTTTATAACATGGGCGCCTGGCTGCGCGCCCATGTTATAAAATCGGGTGTAGATTTGTTCGCGCTGGGTTGGCGAACAAATCTGCGCCCGCGCGCAGGTTTTAAAATCTGCCCCTTAGCCTCTATCCCATTTTGGTCCTGGGCACATGGGGAAGACCACAGACCAGGCAAGGCCGCATGACCTCCTGGAGTTCCTGCACAAGGGTGAAAAGTAGAGTCATTTCAATGATCTTAGGATTTTGTATATACAGGGGCTCTTCTGCTCACTGGTCCAGTCACTCCAAAAAGACACTCTCCACAGCAGTGTTGTTGTTCAAAACAAAATTCTTTATTGAACTGATGGGAGGGTAAAACAAAATCCAAAAACTCAGGCACACTTCAGGACACTGCACAGGTCAGCTCTTTGGGATAGGTACCCCCTTCTACCCTGAGCACTCCCAGTGCCTAGTTGGTATCTGAAATCCTGTCCTTAAGGGTTCCTTTTCTCATTCCTTCTCTCATGAGTCTCTGGCTGATTGTGGCTGAATCAGACCTTTTCTGGCCAGCTGCCTCTCCTCTGGCATCTCCCAGTACACTTATTCTCAGCTCTCAGGAAAAATCCTTTCCTCCTCAGGACTCCAAGCTTTGATTCTGGCAGACTTTCCCAGGCAGGATACCTCTCCTCTGGCACCTCCACATTCCAGGGGAAATGCTTTCCTCTTCAGAACCCCTCTGGATCTGATGCTCTTGAAATCCTATTCCTTTCCATACTTCTGAACTTCCAGGAATCCTTTTCCTGAAAACATCTCTGAGTCTTCTCTGGGAAGAGGTAAGTTCTGTTGGTGCTACTCCAGTTTTTAGAATCCCTCCAGTCTCCCAGCATCCCCCCTTTTGTATATCAGTGGGTGCAGGGGTTTTATACTCTCCTAACCCCTCTCCCAGTGGGGAGTGGTGTTCCTTCATAACACACTGACATCACAGGCAGGCAAGATCTAGTGAAACTTCTGTCATACTGGGGGTGCTCAGACTAGGGCAAGCCTCCACATGCATGTCTTAAGGGGCAAGGATATCTTTCTAAGGACAGAAAATGGGCACACACACCCCCCCCCCCCCTACAAACCCATAGAAAAAATGGTATAATTAGAAATAGCCACCATGGATTTCAGGAAGGCATATCATGTCTCACAAATCTATTAGAAATTTTTGAAATTGTAACTAGACACATGGATGCTGGTGAACCAGTCAACACTGTTTATTTGTATTTTAAAAGGGCATTTGACAAAGTACCACATGAGAGATTATTCTGGAAACTGATAGACTAAGAGATAGGGGGCAACAAACATTCATGGATCAGTAACTGGTTAAAGGGAAGGGCAAGTGTGATTGAACGGCCAATTCTCAAACTGGAGGGGAATAATGACTGTGGTTGCAAAATTTTCAAATGATGATGCAAAACTATGTAAAATAATTAATACACAAGCCAATTCTGCAAAACTGCTGGAGGTTCTAGAAAAACTGGAAACTCGGACATCCAAATGGTAAATGGAATTTAATATAAAATGCAAAGTGATGCATGCTGGGAGAAAATATCCAAACTTCCAGCAGACGTTGCTGGGAGTCCACTCTGAAAAACTACTATCAAGAGACAAATCTTGGAATTACTGTGGACAAAAGAACATAAGAGTATAAGAACTGCCATGCTGGGTGAGAACAGGGTCCATCGAGTCCAGCATCCTGTCTCTGACAGTAGCCAATCCATGTTACAAGTACTTTGGCAGATCCCATAAAGTAGATCTAATTCCTCTTACTCACTGCCAGGGATAGCAATAGCTATATTTAGTCCACCTGGCACAATAATGCAGGTCCTTGTCCACCTGGTACAATAATTCAGGTCCTTGTCCCCATAAGCATGTTATTTGTGTGAGGCTTGAGTAGAGCATGGGCAATGAGAAAAATGGTGAAAGATTTCAAAAGGGCATGGGATAAACACTGTGGATCCCTAAAGGCAAAGGGGGAGGGGATTGAAGTAAGAGGCATAGGGGTAATTTGCTGGTTTGGTGGTTACTACCCTTAACTGATAAGCCTTCTTACTGATGATGCAATTCCATCTTTGCTCTCTGCTTCAATGGCAGGGGGTAAAGAGGAAAAGAGAAATTAGATTCAGACAACAACCAACAAGGACATTGAACTGTACAGTCTGTGATAACAAATAAGCATGGGGGTAACTTGCTTGATGCTTATATTACTTGCTCTGTATTACAAATAAAATTTCCTCTAAGATGGAGGAGAGGACTGCTTAAGCTGCATAACATTAGTACACAACACAGTACATATTTTCCACATGGAAATTGGCCAGTGGAGGACGTTTCTTTCATCTGTTGAACCCCCACTGTACTTACTAAAATAGCTCTTAGAATGTGATGTCTTGTGTTTTCCAAATTGGTTTTTCTTTCAAAGGTCCATGGATAGTTAATATATTCCAATGTTTCATAACGATCCACTAAAATTCCTGGGTTTGGATGGGATAGGTTAAAACATATACTGGTTTTTCTATTGGATCTTTCTTTACTGCCTGTAAAAGGAGCTCTCTATTAGCTTGCAGAGTGCAATTAAAAGTGCATTTTATTATCTTTCAAGGATATCCTCTCTGTGGGAACTTCTGACTCATGTTCTCAGCTTCTATTTTAAAATCTTCTTTAAAGGCACACAGACAGTGTAATCATAGGAATAATTCCATTGGAATGTTTTCCCTCATATTCCGAGGGTGATGACTATCAAACGATAGTAAGGTGTTTCTGTCAGTTGATTTTTGATGAATAGTTGTGAACAATCTATTGTTTTGTTTGTAAATTAGTGTCTAGCAAAGCAACTTTTCAATAACTACTACAGAACATGAACTGTAGGTTCTTATATAACTGGTTCCCCCTAGTTTATTGTAAACTGGTACGATAAGACCTGGTCTTGAGCATCGGTATATTAAAAGAATTTAAATAAATAAATAAATAAATAAATAAATAAATAAATATTGGGAATTTAACCATTTTTGAAATACAAGTAGCTGCTCTTGTGAAGAGGTCCAAATAAAAAAGATATCATCAATGAATCTCAGCCATGTTTTAATACAATTGCAAAATGGAGAGGTATACATATGCCAGTTTTTTCAATTGTAGATACATATATACATGCCACCGAGGTTAAGAGTACTTTCCTTACTTCTGCATCTGCAGTTAGTTATTCAATTGTCTTTCTGCAATGTGCTGAAGTCTGTTAACCAAAGGTCCAGCCTGCAATCACCTCGGGCTGGTGATTCACATCTTTCTTTGACAGTCTGCTCTGATATTTTAGCATAAACATTCTCAAGCAGCTGAATTCAAGCCTATCTTACTCATTTATTCCCTTATCGTATCGGTTTCTACTGTGGCTTCAACTTCTGTGTAAGGTTCACAGACAGAAAATTGCTATTTCTAGCTGGAAAGAACAGGAAAAAAAATGGACTTTTGTGTTTTAAATTCTACATAAAAATTGGCTAAAATATCCAAAACTACTGTGTAAGCTATTGATTATTAACAGTGTTACCCCACTGATATACACTGTAACCCTTTCACAGAGATTACAGTCTTTTCCTGCTACACTAGGTAGCACACCAAACCATAGCTAGACACTGTGTCAGTGAATGATTCTAAAGCACGGTTTACTTTCTCCTGTAAATTATCTTTTTTTCTCATCTTTCTTTTCATTCTAACAGGCTGATTTTAAAATGAATGCACGAAGGCACACACATGCGCCTATGTGGATGCATGTGGCAAAATGGCGGAATTTTCAATGGCATGCTAAATTATGCATGTAATGTGGAAAATGAACATATCACCCCATGCACATCTATGTGCATACCATCCGTGCAAAGGAGCACACATAAAATGGCTGACGCACTCATGTGCATGAGCAGCGTTCCTGCCCGTTTCATTCACATACAACTTCTGATCTGCAGGGTCGTGAAACACAAAAGCATGCCGAGTCCTGTCCAATGGCTGGCAACCCTGGTGGTGGAAAATGAAGCAAATTTGTATTTTGCTCCAAGGTTCCACCAAGACCTCTGCACCAACAAAAATGCTTGGAGGGAGCTTTGCAGCACTTTAAACTGTGGTACCTCCTACCCATGTGAGGTAAGTAGAATGGGGGTAGTGAGGGTGGAGAGGGTCAGGCCATGCATGGGGGGTGGCTACTAGGATGGATAGAGGAGGTAGAGGCAAGGATGGAGAAGGTCAGGTGATGCATGGGGAGCTACTAGGGGGTGCTAGAGGGGTTGACGACATGGGGAAAGAGGGTCAGGCCACACATGGGAGGGCTACTGGAGGGCTAGAAGGGGGATGGGGGCATGGGTGACAAGGGGGGCTACTCTACTGGGGTGGGAGTTGAGTGTTATACAGTTACATCTTAAAGATATACAAGCCATAGTAACATATCAGCATGATACTCACATTGGCAGCAAATGTGCACTATTAATTGGGGTCATCCTTTTCTCCCTTTAGATTGAAGACCTGAAGAAGAAGGCCTGGGAGCTGTGCCTGAAGCAGAGGCACATGATGGACCAACTGCAAGCTTGCCAGGATGGGGCTAGAGGTAAGATATTCCTCAGGCCAACTGGGAATTGTAAACAAGCTCCATCTATGTCCTCTCAGTATCAAGTATCACACTAATCATCCCCAGCTCTGCAACACCCTATTTCAGCCTTCACCTTATACTAACCCTCTTTCACACATCTCTCTGTCACAGGCTTCACTATCTTGAAAGAGTTTAGGAAAGACACTTTCTAACCTAGCTGGCATGCTTTCAGGGACTTTACTCCCACTCCAACATGGATTTCAATGTAACCAACAGGGCCCTGGTCCAATAGAAGAACTCTACATGCCTTGCTATGTACACCACTCAAGTAGTCACTGTCAACTCTTCACCCCCTAGCCTCCATTAGTTTATATCCTGCTCCCATCAATCATCTGGATGTCCTTTCAGCTATCTATATGGAAGCCAACACCTTGATGACAGGGTTGTCCCATATCTAACCACTTCCCTTTGCCTTCACCTCTCCCTCAAAGGCATTTCCTCTAAGTGCCTCTGTCATCCTGCGCATCCTACTTTACAGCATGAGAACACATAACATGACAAACACTTGAGTTTTGTCTTCACAGATAACAGCTCTCATCATCATTGTTCTCTTCACACAAGGATGATGATGGAGCAGGCAGCAGCGATGAGGCCCCAGACCCCACAGAAGCAGGAGCAAACACCCCTAGGGAGGAGCAGGATGCTCTTCCTCCAACCCATCCACCACCAAGGGAATCAGCAGTGCTGGTCCCACCCCTCAACCCTGGGGGCACATCCCGGGCCTCAACAGCCTCCAGACCCTCTCTCCATATCCGTTTGTCCAGGGAGTTAGGGATACCGCTACTCAGATCAGATCAGATCAGCCAGCCATTGCAGGCTGAGGGAGGCCTGCGTTCCCTTCTACTTCCTGTGCCTTCTTCCACACCACAGCAGACGGAAAGAGACTCATCAACATGAGCACCTGGCTCCTGGTAAAAAGCCTTTTTCTAGGCACCAATTTGAAGCAACAATGCAGCAGATGGCGAAGGAGCAGAGGAGGATGCAAGCAGCCCTTGGGAGTCTGCTCAGGTTGGTGCACTGCCACAGTCTGGCTATTTGGCACCATATTCTTGCCAGGAGAAAACACCCATCCTGAGCAGATTCCCAAATCTGAATTTGTGGGTGTCTCTCATTCCCTGGTGTTTTGTGTTTGGATACTTGTTTTCTCCTTCCCATCCCTTTTTTTTTTTTTTGTAAATACTGTTAAATAGTTTAATAAGTTCACACCAGCTGTTATGCCAAATAATTTTGTTTTCATTTTCTAATACTTAATATATGTCTGCCTGTGTGCTAATAATTTCCATGAGGTAAATCTTCAAAGGTAAACATTTCAATGGATAACTTGGAGTTACATGGCTAACTGGTGCGTTATCTCTCTAAATGGTTTTGAATATTGACCTCTATAGGTTTTTTGGTGTGGGAATAGCCATGATGGCAGTTCACCTGCTTTCCTTTCATGCTTATGAGGTAGAGCAGAAGGGGGTGTTCCTCTTCATTCACTTCCCTCGAGTTCCCCCTCCACAATCTTTCATTCTACATAGCTGGTCCCAGAAGAGGAATGTGATTATAGAGTGCTGCAAATGACAAACGGCATATCATAGACAGCAAAGAATAGCTTTCACCTTACTCTGCAACTCAGAAGGAAGTTAACACATGTCAGCACCACAGCTTCAGCTAATCTGGGCATGTGGCCTACATACTTTTTAAGCTAGTACACCAGGCCCTATTCCCTATGTTGCTGGTGACCATGAGGTTGGTTATCTGGGAACACAGATAAGGCATCAGAACACCAGGTAGGGTTTTTCTCTGTGCTTTAGGTCATGGGAGTGAGAGAGAACAAGATTTCTTGTGGTGGTGAAGTGGTCAAGTAGACAGATTAAGGAAAGAAGGAAGAGGAGGGGACTGCAATACAGGGAAATGGGACCACATTTAGGGACTGCAGACCTACTATTGAGATGGTAGAAATCTGGTGCACTGGCAATTATAAGTGGTGAAGGCTGGGGAGGCAGATGCATGCTCAAAAGGTATTAGAGAAGGAGGAGTGGTAGCAAACACACAGCACCTTTCTCCCTATTGTCTTTCTCCCTCTGAACCCACACATTCTGCATTCCCATCCACCAGCAGTCTTACAGGCCGAGTGCACCATTTAGCACTCATTTGGCTGTGCATTTTCGATCCGTGTCTATTACCCCTTGTACTGGAAGGGGTAATAGTGCCTCAAAAACACGCAGCCAAACCTCGCAAAAACTAATAGCACTCATTACATGCAAATGCATGTTGATGAGACTATTAGTTAGCTGCCCGGGATACTGAAGGTAAAATGTGTGACCAAGCTGCACATTTTACTCTCAGAAATTAACGCCTGCCCAAGGCCCTGCTCAGTTGTATGAGAGAGGGTCCTGGAAAGATGAATCCTGGTAAACAAGTCCACTTAGCCCCTGGGAAAAATAGTTTAAAAATAAATATTTGAACCAGATTGAGTATTGGGATGATCAATGCTAGCTCCCATCACTTGTACAAGGCTAGTATGGTGTGTTTATGTGGCCAGGGAAAGCCCCTGTGTGGAATACAGTCCAGGCTTTTTTGCAGGTACCCTCTATGTGTATTGTACAGCTCAAAAGCATGCGGGGCTAGCCTTCTGGTTTTTGTCCATAATTTGCCTAGTGTAGGAGCACTAAAAAGGTGACTAGCCCATAAAACCTTGTTTTGGAACAGTGCGGTTACTTTTAAAATATAAGGAAAATTAAATAGATGTGGCTGACACCTCTGCCCTGTCACCAGGAAAGCTGAGAGTGGCAGTTCCAGAGAAAGTAAAGATTTTTAAAAGTGGCATTACTTTATAGTGACACCAGTGGAGCAAGGATTTGCTCTGGAAGAAAAATATTTTCCACATGGGGAATTAAGAACGCAGGAAGTTTTTGTAGAAGGCAGAATGCTGCTCATCAGCTTTGCCAAGTCCCAAAACCATTTGTTGTGAAGCTAGTCTGCACCCTAAGGGGAACAACCAGAAACCAGCAACATTACTGTTACTGAGTTACTGACATGTCCCTGGGAGATTTGAAAGAAAGAAAAAGAAGATTTGCATCCAGATTCCAGAGAGATTCCTGTGCCCTAAAGGTATTTTAAAAAAAGGAGAGACAGAGTAGTAGAAGCAACTGAGCAGGAAGCAGTAATTGGTTTTGCCTGTTCTAATTAGAGGGGAGTGAGATTTTGTTTTGTGTGTAAAGTAATTGCTGTTCCCTCAAAATTAAAGACAAGGATTTCCTGATTATCATTTATTTTCTTTAGCTAGATAAAACAGTTTCACCTAGCCACTGGACACTCGCAGCAGAAAGACGTTTAGCTTGTGGAAGATAACTCAGTGCCAGGGAGGTAGTATTTGTTTTTGAGTTGGTACTGTTAGGTAGTAGGTACCCTTCTGGAGGTGGACCCAGATAAAGGAAGATCAGACATCAGCAATCTCAGGACCCATTGCCTGGAGGAGATGGCTGCTGTGCCAGAGACCATCGCAATACTCGGGCCGTATTGCAAAATGGCGCCAGCCGTATGGCCATTTTGCAATACGGCAACACGATTTGAGTGCAGGAGGTCATTCCTGGACCCCCGCTGGACTTTTGGCAAGTCTTGTGGGGGTCAGGAGGCCCCCCCAAGCTGGCCAAAAGTCCCTGGGGGTCCAGCGGGGGTCCGGGAGCGATCTCCTATGCTCGTGACATCGGGGGACAGGAACCAAAATGGCGCCAGCACTACCTTTGCCCTGTCATATGACAGGGCAAAGGTAGCGCCGGCGCCATTTCTATCAATGCACCCGTGGCCCGAGAGTGGAAGATCACACCGGGACCCCCCCACTGGACCCCAGGTAATTTAAGACATTTTGGGTGGGTTTGGGAGGGTGGGGGATTTATTTTAAAGGGTCGGGGTGGGTTTTAGGGTTGTTTTAGTGTGCCGGTTTTCCCGCCCTCCCCCGATTTACGATTTACACGATATTTAAAAAAACAAAACCACAACGATCCGATTCTCTCCCCCCCACAGCCAAAATTGATCGTTAAGACGATCGATGACACGATTCACATCTCTACATCACATCAGAGACTTCATCACAATGGACTGAGCTTGGATCTCAGATAAGTGTGTATATACACCTACAAAAGAAAATCACATCTTAAGTCTGGCCAGACTAGCAAACTAGCAGAATCTAAATGAGCTCAATAGGAAAGTAACACAAAGGGACAAACAACAGTGACAATGGACAGTAAACACTAAGGGGCGGATTTTAAAAGCCCTGCTTGCGTAAATCCGCCCGGATTTACGCGAGCAGGGCCTTGTGCGCCGGTGCGCCTATTTTCGATAGGCTGCCGGCGCGCGCAGATCCCCGGGACTCGCGTAAGTCCCAGGGTTTTCAGTCGGGGGTGTGTCGGGGGCGTGTCGGGGCGGGGCTGATCCACGCAGCGTTTTGGTGGCGGGACGCGGCGTTTCGGGGGCGGGCCCGGGGGCTTGGTTTCGGGCCAGGGCGGTTCGGGGGCGTGGCCGCACCCTCCGGAACCTCCCCTGGATCACGTCTCGGCACGCGTGGATTTACGTCTCCCTCCGGGAGGCGTAAATCCACGGATAAAGGGGGGGGGTTTAGATAGGGCTGGGGGGGTGGGTTAGGTAGAGGAAGGGAGGGGAAGGTGAGGGAAGGGCAAAAGAAAGTTCCCTCCGAGGCCGCTCCGATTTCGGAACGGCCTCGGAGGGAACGGAGGCAGGCTGCGCGGCTCGGCGCGCGCCGGCTGCCCAAAATCGGCAGCCTTGCGCGTGCCGATCCTGGATTTTAGAAGATACGTGTGGCTACGCGCGTATCTACTAAAATCCAGCGTACTTTTGTTTGCGCCTGGAGCGCGAACAAAAGTACGCGAACGCGCCGTTTTTAAAAATCTACCCCTAAAGACAGAAGGAAAAATATTTACTTAACATAAGAGGGACTCTTGGTTCTTAGAAGAGCCTGAAACAAGAGAAAAAGAACCCACAAAGACTTAATTTCTTATGATACAGATATGAAGGTTAAACAGATTAAAGTGAAGACCAACACACAAAAGAATACAAGTAATACTTATCTGACTTGAAGTTGAATCCAGTGGAAGGTTCTTGGAAACAAGAGAATAGAATTGTTAATATCATTTTTTTGCATTGTTACCATCAAATAACAATTTGGAAAATATTTGCAATTTCCAATTTTTTCCTAAATTGTCTATGGGTAACAAACGTGTTTTTTAAAAATTATTATTCAAAAGGTACATGCTAAAGAGCTTGAATACGTGTATTGTTTATTACAAGATTGCATCTAAAACTTTTCTTTTTGGTAAAAATAAACTTGTTAAACTGGTTCATTAGTAATTGCTTATTTCCAACGTATTTCAGGTAACATCCTCCTTCAGGACTGTTATCTTAAATTTCTCCCCGCTTCCCCTCTCTGCCCCCCGGGAGACTTTGCTGGGTGGGTTCTGGACCTCATTCCTACGCAGGAGACCCAGAAGGGAAGAGGGCACTGAACAGCCCATCCTGTGAGGTTCCATCTAGAGGCCTTGCAACACAGCAACGTTTAGCACCCCACCAGCCTCAGCCATGACAGTGGGAGAAGATCTCTGCCACAGGGGGGCGCTGTTTAGACAGAAATTCTGCATGATTTGTTCTTGCTACCATTTGTTCTGAAGGAAGGATATATACTGGTGTGTTCTCCCTAGCAAGGTGGCCAGGACTTGATCGATAGACATGGAGGAGGCAGACTGGCTGATGCTGGCTGTGACCCCAAGAGGAGTTTGGAAGGCTTATATACCAAAAAATTCTGAAGAGGTAGAGTAATCAGTGAGTAGCAGTTAGAGTTTTGGCTCCCCCATGTGGGAGAAACAGATGTGTGTGCTTTATAAACCCCTGCCACCATCCTAGTTCAATTTTCCCTGAGTTACCCGATTGGGGGACACTCTTCACTTCTGATTATTTTCCTGGAAAAGTGATTCTGAGTTTCTCTTAGACAGAGACTTGGATAAAGCAGCGGAGATAGAATGCTTTTACTCTATTTTTGGTCCAGCATTTCTGGAGACCTTTTGTTATTCAAGACAGATGTTTTTCCTACTCTTCCAGTCTCTCATTTGGTTCCCCTTTTTTCAGTAAGATTTTTGTGTTTGTGTTTTTATGGACTGAGTACCCTATAGCCCAGGGTCTCAGATTTTGGGATCCATGAGGAGGAGGTGTTTTTGATCTAGAAAGAACCAGAGGCACAAAATGAGCTGAAAATAAAACAAATTGAACAAAAATGTTTTCCATGCACACTCTTACTGGCTAACAAGTCTTAACCTTAACCCAAAATTTCACTACGTCTATCTTTCAGCTTGTATCTGAAAGTCCACTTCCTTTACTTAGCTTTTCCATAGTCTGCCATTCCAGTTATGTTATGTATTGTTTCTTTACCATCATTTTGTGCCGGTATAACCTGCCCTGGATAAGGGTGCAATATAAATTTCATAGTGATTGGTTTTCTAACAATGGCTCTTGGTTTTATAATTCCTTATGTTTCAACATCTTCCTCTTAGTGGTAGATATGGCATGTTTGATATCAAGAATATAAACTTGACTGATGCCTTAAGTTTTGATTACCTTTCATTAAAAATATTTTTTTGTATTTTATCTTTACAATAAGCACCTCTGAGGCAGGCATTAGGCTAAAACACCAGTTTTGGGTCATCTGGTTGTTGATCATTGTCTCTGTCTGAGCTATCACTAATGGACTATGCATTGTACTTGCTCTGGATTTGAAGAAAGTGACAAGATAAGCACATTTTGCTTCGTTGGGATTTTACACGTTTGTGTGAACTGATGGGACACGTTTCTCTTGGAAGAAGTTCTTATAGAGCATGTTTGAATCACAAAATGTTTTGATAACTCGAAGACACACTTATAGATAATGAAAGTGGTAGATGATTAGATCATAGTGCAGCATGGTCAGAGCTTGTGTACAGTTGAGTACACTTTAAGGCACTTATTTTATGACACCACATTAATTTAAACCTATTTTGGTGATTTAAGGTACTTGGGTTTGTTGCAATATTTATTATTATTATTATTATTATATTTAAAACAGTTTATTAAGAAGACTAATGAGAACATAAGCTCGACATACATTGGTTATTTTTTATATAAATTTGTTAAACTGTCCAACCAACTAACCAACCTGTCGCAGAGAAAATTCAGGTGTGCAGACAATGAACACCAACTAGCTGGGTATTTTTGTTGTTGTTGAGGAAAAATACAAGAACAACAAAGACAATTAGACCATAACCACTATGATATGTTATATAATGTTTTCTTAGTTCTGATCATACCTTTCTGCAGGAAAAAACTACAGGCAATGTGTATTACAACAAAAGAATACAATACATAAAAAATATAAATACAAATATAAATAGCAATTAATAATGACAAACAAAATTTATTTAAAGTGCACCTTTCCACCTCCCAAACACCTTGCTTAAGCAGACACCCTTACTCAGAAGCCCTCCCACCCACCTGGTAACTGCCTCAGGGCCACAATTATCAGTGCCGGGATCGCTGTGCTATGCAATCCCAGTGCTTCCAGTGTTACTTAGGTAATAAAGCGGAAGAGTACTGTCTAGTGTAAATGTACACTTCCAGAGTTATTACCTAATTAACACTGGTACCTCTGGGATTGCATAGCATAGTAATCCTGGTATTGACATCGGGGGGGGGGGGGGGGGCCCTGAGGCAGGTACTAGCTTGATGAGAGGGTGTCTGTGTTTAGGTTATATTATTTTAGGTTATATTATTTTTGCTATAAAAATAGATTTCTTGGTGTTGGGGGGAGGGGGATAGAGATTTGTGTTGGGAGGGTAGTCATTGAACCAGGAGGCCTATGACTTGTTTTTTTTATTTTTTACAGGTTTGCTACTTACCCAGATATCATACAAGGCTGGATAACTTTAGGCCAGCTCTGCAGCAGTCTTCAAGTTATCTGGCTAATCTAGCCAGATATACTCGATATTCAGCTGTTAGATAACTCAGCCCCTCCCTGGAACATCCCTGGAATGACCCATCTGGCTAAATTATATCCGGAAACCACCTAGCCAGCTATTATTTAGCTGGATGTGTAGCTGAGTATGGAAAATTTGCCATTTAGATGGATAACTTTTGAATTATCCACCTAAATGCCTTTTGAATATGGACCTCAATAAAAATAAATGTTATCATTCAATATTTTCATAGAAATTCAGATCTGAAGACATGCTAGTCTCTCTCTGCTCACCACGATCAGTTATCTGATGCTAGTATATCATCATCCTTGTGCATGCTACAATTCACTGATGTGTTACAGCAGGCACACACTAATGGCTCTGAAGTGATTGCCATCTAGGTGCTGGCTGCAGACCTCCTATGCTTAGTAATAGATTGGTGGGTGATTTATCATTGGAACATCCTGATTTTCCCTAGTTGCACCTGGCAGGACATATCAGAGTAGGAGGATGACCAATTCCAGTGGCAGCTCTCCAGGCCACAGCTGGCAACCTAAAAAGTATCCAAAGTAATGTTACTGTAATAAAAACAATTGTAGGACTGATTCTAGTATGATTAGTCACCAGTTCCTGTTATTGCAGTAACATAGAAACATAGAAATGACGGCAGAAGAGTACCAAACGGCCCATCCAATCTGCCCAGCAAGCTTTCACACTTATTTTTTCTAATACTTATCTGATACTCTTGGCCTTTATTAGTAACTTTTTGGTTCTATTTACCTTCCACCCCCATCATTGATATAGAGAGCAGTGCTGGAGCTACATCTAAGTGAAGTATCTAGCTTAATTGGTTAGGGGTAGGAACTGCCGCAATAAGCAAGCTACTCCCACGCTTATTTGATTACCCAGCCTGTGCAATTCAGTCCTTGTTGGTTGTCTGAATATTAACTCTCTTTTCTTCATTCCCCCCTGTCATTGAAGCAGTGAGCTGCACTGGATATGTATTCCAAGCTTAATTGATTCGGGGGACTAACCGCCGTAACAAGCAAGCTACACCTATGCTTATTTGTTTACCCAGACTATGTAATTTAGTCCTTGTTGGTTGTTGTCTGAATATAAATCCTCTTTTCTTCTTTTCCCCCTACCGTTGAAGCAGAGAGCTATGCTGGTAATGCAGAAAGTAAAGAGTCGGCTTATTTGGTTTGGGGTAGTAACCGCCACAACAAGCAAGCTACTCCCCCGCTTTTTTGTGAATGCAGCTACTCCCCCGCTTTTTTGTGAATGCAAATCCTTTTTTCCATATTTCCTCTTGCCGTTGAAGCATAGAGCAATGTCGGAGTCGCAAGAACCGTGTGTATGTTTATTGAATAAGGGTATTAATCTCCAGGTAGTAGCTGTCATTCCCGCAAGCCACCCCCATGCCTCTTCTCTTCATTCACATCCTCTAGACCTTATGTATCCACAGTGTTTATCCCACGCCCCTTTGAAATCCTTCACAGTTTTGGTCTTCACCACTTCCTCCGGAAGGGCGTTCCAGGCATCCACCACCCTCTCCGTGAAGAAATACTTCCTGACATTGGTTCTGAGTCTTCCTCCTTGCAGCTTCAAATCGTGATCCCTAGTTCTGCTGATTTGTGTTCCAATGGAAAAGGTTTGTCGTTGTCTTTGGATCATTAAAACCTTTCAAGTATCTGAAAGTCTGTATCATATCACCTCTGCTCCTCCTTTCCTCCAGGGTGTACATATTTAGATTCTTCAATCTCTCCTCATAAGTCATTCGATGAAGACCATCCACCTTTTTGGTCGCCCTTCTCTGGACCGCCTCCTTCCTGTCTCTGTCCCTTTGGAGATACAGTCTCCAGAACTGAGCACAGTACTTCAAGTGAGGCCTCACCAAGAACCTGTACAAGGGGATAATCATTTCCCTTTTCTTACTTGATATTTCTCTCTCTATGCAGCCCAGCATTCTTCTGGCTTTAGCTATCGCCTTATCACATTGTTTCGCCGACTTCAGATCGTTAGACACTATCACCCCAAAGTCTCTCTCCTGCTCCATGCACATCAGCCCTTCACCCCCCATCGAATACAGTTCTTTCGGATTTCCACACCCCATATGTATCACTCTGCACTTCTTGCCATTGAATCTCAGCTGCCATATCTTCGACCACTCTTCCTTAAATCCCATCTCATTCTCTCTACTCCTTCCGGCGTGTCCATTCTGTTGCAGATCTTAGTGTTATCTGCAAAAAGACAAACCTTACCTTCTATCCTGTCCGCAATGTCACTCACAAAGATATTGAACAGGACCGGTCCCAAGACCAATCCTTGCAGCACTCCTCGTAACACCTCTCCCTCTTCAGAGTAAGTTCCATTTACCATTACACATTGTCTTCTGTCTGTCAACCAGTTTGCAATCCAGGCCACCACTTTGACACTCACTCCTAAGCTTCTCATTTTATTCACCAGCCTCCTTTGCGGGACTGTATCAAAAGCTTTGCTGAAATCCAAGTAGATGACATCGAGCGCTCTTCCTCGATCCAATTCCCTAGTCACCCAGTCAAAAAAGTCAATCAGATTTGTCTGACAGGATCTTCCCCTGGTGAATCCATGCTGCCTCTGGTCCAGCAATTCTTCCGACTGTAGATAGTTCACTATTCTTTCTTTCAACAGTGACTCCATTACTTTTCCCTGGTGAATCCATGCTGCCTCTGGTCCAGCAATTCTTCCGACTGTAGATAGTTCACTATTCTTTCTTTCAACAGTGACTCCATTACTTTTCCCACCACCGAGGTGAGGCTAACTGGTCTGTAGTTACCAGCCTCCTCTCTGCTCCCACTCTTGTGAAGCGGGACCACCACTGCTCTTCTTCAATCACTCTGCACCACTCCTGTTTCTAGGGATCTATTGAACAGGTCACACAGCGGACCCACCAGCACATCTCTGAGTTCCCTCAGTATCCTGGGATGAACCTCATCAGGCCCCATGGCTTTGTCCACTTTCAGTTTCCCCAGCTCTTCCCATGCATTACAATACTTGATTAGTCAAAAAGTAATTAGTTAATTGCAGTGTTTTACAAATATCACATTACAGCATTCATCATACTCTTGTTATTTTGGTTTTAGTCAGTGTTTTTACACTTTCACACCATTTAACAACACCTAATATAAAAGTACTAAATAATGTTGCTTAACTGTGATGCTTCAGTGCCCTCTCCAAGTCTCCCTATTTATCACAAATACACTTTCACACTGGCTGCACTCATTGTAGCTTATTACAACTTTTATTTACACAGAAATGAAACAACAAAGGTATAAAAATAATTTAAAAAAAAAATTCAATTCGATGTGGTTCCTGTGAGCCACAGAAAGGATTGCAGTTTATATTGTGCCCTCCCTCAAAGCAGCCCACCTCACCTCTACACGTGACCGTGCTCTTTCCATAGCAGGTCCCACTCACTGGAACTCACTCCCTCCTGACCTACGCCTTGAACCACGTATGAACAACTTCAAAAAGAAATTGAAAACATGGTTGTTCAAACATGCCTACCCAGAATAAAAAACTCACACCTCCTCCAAAAAAAAAAAAAAAATAGACCACATTGCGTCTGTTCCATCTTCCTCATACTGAGGAACCATATGTTGTTATCCTCTCTCCTCGTTCACACCGAGGAACCATGTTAATGTTAATGTTACTGTTATTTCTCGCCTAACCTTTAATTATTTACCCCCTCCCAGTTCATAATTCCCTGTTAAAATGTAATTTCCATTCTTTACCAGTTTTTGATGTAAACCGGCATGATGTCCACAACTAATGCCGGTATATAAAAATGTTTAAATAAATAAATAAATACATAAATAAATAAATGTGCAGAGAAAGTATTGTAGTTAATGTGATTTCTCCCTATGGGAAGTACCAGAGAGGGCAATAGAGCAGGGGAAGGTTCCAGCTAACAAAAGGTTATCTGTTGGTCACGAGGTGATCCTGAATTTCTTGACAGTCAGATTGGTTCAGCCTCTAGGGGCTGGTTTTGGAAAAGATATATTATCCTGAATAGATCAAGGGAGGGGACTCCCCCAGAATCACCAAGCCAAGAGAATGCAGCAGTTGGGACCCTCTCCAGGGGTACCAGGAAATAGAGGAGAGAACTGGCAGAAATAGTCCAATAGTGTCTCAGGGAACCTCTATGGAGAAACTGGAGTTTGGATCTAAGAGAAAAAAGTACATAAAGGAAATGGAACTGTGAAGGGTCCATTTGAGACCAGCAAAGAGAAAACCTGTGTCCAGTTGAATCCTGGAAACAAGGTTGAGAGTCTCCCGTTTCCTCCTAAAACAAGGGGAAGTGAGTAGCTTGAAGCCATCCGAGAGTTAAAGTGAGTACATTGAAATCTTCTGGACTTGACAAGACAATAGGGACAGTGTGGCCTAGCACAGGTTGAATTGTGCTGTATACAAACTGTAACATAATTGCTTGAGGCTTTCTGGAAGGCTGAGAGAAAAAGTCTTAGTGAATTTGCTGTGAAGTTGAAAGCTATACTCTTCTACAGTAATTGAAGATACATTTAATAAACAATCTTTTCATTTGGAGCACACATTTTGATGTGGACAGAGGCCTTTTTGAAGTGCTTGTGTATGTGTGTCCTGCATCCAGTTTGGCCTTGCAGCTTAGCTGCTCCCAGCCCCATGATCCAGCTCAGATTGGGTGAGTTACCCCAGGTTCCCCAAAGCAGAGAAGGTGACCCCCCGATGGACAGGGTGTTACATCTGTGTATGGGAGTGGCCCTGGCAGAGTACCTAGTTTGCTGCTTGTATTCTTTCCTATGAAGTCACTAATGCTTTGAGCCCTCTATTTTTAAAAAGTGTTTTTTTAATAGATAAAGAGTGGGAGAAACCTTTCTGGAAACAGGAACCTCCAATGTCAGTCTGCCCAAGGATCTCTTCCTGTTCAGCCTTTTCTCCCAACCTCCAAATGATAGCAGGAGCTGTGTATAATTCCTCAGGTAGGTTTCCAACCTCACTCAGCTTGACAGATCATATTTTTAGTAAAGTGAAAGCCAACACTTTATTATTTTGGCTTAGAATCAGATCAAAACATGAACTCAGGGCTTTGTTGAGGACAGCTCATCCCCCTGCTCCCCCTACTCCAAGGAAACCCAAAGAGCATCAAGATGGGGGTGCATGCAACCTGGAGACCCCCACCTCAAACAGGGTTTATACTTACCCAGAACTCGCTTACTTGTTCCTAGTTTACTTTTTTCATTTTTTGGTTGGAAGTTTCTTTCGTATCCTAGGAAAAGTCAGCTTTAGTCTTGCTGTCACTTTGGTTTGTATATGAGGTATGATTCCGCTGCAGGAAATGTGTCAGGGTAAGGCGATTTACATTTTTCAACTGTACTGTGGTTACATTTTTTTTCAGCTGTTGCAAGAATTACATGATGTTTCTCCTTTTCTGGAGGCTGAAATCATATTACTGAAATGTGTTTTATCCAAAAGAGCACCAGAGCACTGTCTGCACTCATATATCATATACAAACACCGAAGAGCACAGCAAACATTTATATAGTCCGTTGTTAATTTCAAAAAGATGACTTTATTATTGTATGGCAAACTCCACTGTAATTGTAATCAGAACTACATTTCTGGGGTCCCCCGACACGGACCCGTGTTTCGCCGTGGCTGCGTCGGGAGGGACAGGTAGTTTAAAGATCAATTTCTACAAAAGACATCAAAAGGACTATATTAGATTAAGACCCCAAAGCCGAGAAATAATACATCATCCGCAGATCAAATAAACATTAAATAAACATACCTTTTCATAGATTGACACTGTGTGACAGGGAGCGCATATACAAGTTATATGGAAACAAATTTAAAGGTATCTAAAAAGGCGCCAAAAGAGCGGACCAATCAGCAGAGCAGAAAATGACCCAATCAGGTATCGGGGCTGGAGACACCAATCAGATTCAGGTGAAATAGAACCATTCGATCTCTTTGTTGAGACCGAATGGATCAACCGTGTTCAAAATGTAAATCCATTTCTGTTCTTTACAGATAAGAAATTCTGAATGATTACCTCCTCGATTAGATACCTTTAAATTTGTTTCCATATAACTTGTATACGCGCTCCCTGTCACACAGTGTCAATCTATGAAAAGGTATGTTTATTTAATGTTTATTTGATCTGCGGATGATGTATTATTTCTCGGCTTTGGGGTCGTAATCTAATATAGTCCTTTTGATGTCTTTTGTAGAAATTGATCTTTAAACTACCTGTCCCTCCCGACGCAGCCACGGCGAAACACGGGTCCGTGTCGGGAGACCCCAGAAATGTAGTTCTGATTACAATTACAGTGGAGTTTGCCATACAATAATAAAGTCATCTTTTTGAAATTAACAACGGACTATATAAATGTTTGTTGTGCTCTTCGGTGTTTGAAATGCGTTTTAGACATTTCAAAGCAATACATTGATTGCAGTAATAATGTTTTTGGGGTGGATTTACCATGGTGATTTAGGCCACTTTTTGACAAATAGAATAGTGGCTTTTCAAGAATATATTCTTTCATAATGGTGCATATTTAGTCACTATTTGGACACTTTTGAAACTTTCAAAAAGATAATTTGGAAAGATCTTTACAAAGATATTTGTAGATCCCACCTATACTCGTCATCAAAGGGCTTTGCTTTTCCTCCCATCCTGCCCACAAATAGCAATTTACATACATACCTTTTATTCTCCTCCCAAATAAATTTACTCCAGTTGTTACTCGGCCAGCTCTTGATCCAGATAAGTGATGTAAAGATTGTAGTATTTGATGCATGGTACCTGCCTAAGCACCTGATGGTAATGTTTTCTCTATGTTAATATTGATGTTTCCAATTTGATTCCTATGGAGTTGGGGCAAATATTTGTTTTGTTGGGTATGGCAATGTGTTCAGTGCATGTTCATTGCAGTTATGCCTCCTTTTTCTCTAGGGGACCAACATCCAATAAGGTAATTTACATATTGGAAAAGGAATAATAAGGATCCTGAAGAGAGAGAGAGAGAGAGAGAGAGAGAGAGAGACTAGCTGTAATGCCCTCACACTAGATAGGTATTTATATCTCTATGCAAGGCCCACCTAGTAACCCGAGGTGAGGTTTAGGTATTAGTGTAGGGGTTAGGGGCCACTTTAACATTCAAAGTGAGATGTACGAACAGAACAGTGCTCTCTTCCTCAGAGTGAGAAAACTCACCCAAAGATTAGATTTGTGTAATGTTCTCTCAACCTAGCTTGATGTTACCCAGTTAGAGAGTCCATCAAGCTAGGCTGAGAGAACATTGTTCTTGTACAAAAGAACTTTAAAACTCTGGTTGTACTGCTTTTTCCTTTTGGAGTTATTCTAGGTTCCATTGCAGAGAATTCTGATTTGTTTTTAATTTGTTCTTTGTCTTATTGTATTTAACTGTGTATGTTATGGTTTGTGATCCTCTTCAAGTTACCAAATTTACAGGGGCATTTATCAAAATGCACTATGGTGTTAATGCATGCAATAGTTTTGCAATTTGAATGCAAATTTTACCAATTTATTCAATAGGATGGGTTCAATGAAAACAAAGGGCATTATCACAAGATACAATAGTGAAACACTATTACCAGAAATAGCTATAACTTTTTTTCTGGAGTTAAGCCCAAGGGCAGAAAGAAGTGAGAGAGGGAGAGAGAAGCTCTAGGGAGGTACACATAATTGTCAACTATTTTTACCAGTATATGAGGGCCAGTTAGTAACTCAAGGTGAGATTTTGGTGGTGGTCTAGGGTTTTGGGGCCAGTTTTACATGCAGAGTGAGACATATGAACAGCACAGTAGACCTCAGTGAAGATTTGATATGATTTAGAGTGAGGAAAGTCAGACAAAGATGAGATGAGATTTCTACAATGTTCTCTTACCCTAGCTTGATGGACTCTCTACCAGGGTACTATCAAGCTAGAGCGAGAGAACACTGAAGTAATCTCATCTTAGTCTGACTTTCCTCACTCCAAATTACATCAAATGTTGTTCTTACATCTCATTCTGCATTTAAAACTGGCCCCCAAACACTAGACTACCACCAAAACCTCACCTCGAGTTACTAGTTGGCCCTCCTATAGCAGTATAAATAGCTGACTACTAAGACAGCCTTATAAAGAATCAGTCTCTCTCTCTCTCTCTCTCTCTCTCTCTCTCTCTTTCTCTCTCTCTCTCTCACTTACAGAAAAAAGGTATAGTTATTTCCAGCACTGCCATAATGCCCTTCATTTTCATTGATCCCACCCCTTCAAATAAATTCACATTGCAATAGCTATGCATTGATAAATGACCCTGTAAATTTGGTAACTTGAAGAGAATCAGAATGTATAACATACACAGTTGAATACAATAAAACAAAGGATACATTAAAAACAAATCAGAATACTCTGCAACGGAACCTAGAATAACTCCAATAGGAAAAAACAGTACAACCAGGGTTTTAAAGTTCTTTTGTAATAAGAACCTGCAAAGTCTAATAAAGTTCAAGAAAGTCTCAATAACTTCCTATGTGAAGCACATGGTGTGGTAACTCTAAACTCATGTGAAAGTTATCACATTTTTATAAATCTAGACCAAAGTGTGATAAATACAAATTTTTAAATAAATAAAAAAAATAAAATATTGAATGTACAATGCCAGGAGTTGCCAATGTAAAAACTGAAGAGCTGAGGTTATGTGATAATTGAAGCCACAATCCAGTAGGGTTCGTGCAGCAGAGTTCTACACAACCTGTAGCACCCACAATTCATTACTGGAAGGCCAAAGAGCAAGCAATTGCAATAATTGTTGAATATGTGGACCCTTGAGCCGGCTAGAGGATGATGTAGGCTTGCTGAGGGAAGACCCACAGCGACTCGTAGCCGGGAGGTGGATCAGGGGCAGGAGACCACACAGGACTTAGGCGGGGTCTCCTGGTGAAGAGGAATCTGGAGAACTGTCCAAGTCAGGGCAGGCAGTGGTGCAGAGGATCCATAGAAGTCCAGAAGTCGTGGCTGGTAGCAGCGATGCAAAACGAGGAGACTTATCAGCAGTCAGGGCAGGTGGCAGACAACAGAAACCGGAGACGGACCAGGAGTCGAGATGGGCAGCGAAGCAGGAATACCAGAGGATGTACAGTAGTCAGGAGCCAGGAAGATGAGCCAAGGGGAGAGCAGGAGCAGGCGAGGATGGAGCTGGAATCAGGAACAAGCTGGAACGGAGCAGGAATCAGGAACAAGCTGGAATCAGGAGCAAGCAACTCACTTCTCAGCAGAGACGACCCATTGCAAGGCAAAGAATGGAACTCACAGCTGGCTTTAAATAGCTGAAGGCGTCTGACGTCATTCCCTGGGGAGGAGCTAAGTTTCCCACGCAGGTCCCTTTAAATTCCAGGCCCCTGTGCAAGCGCATGCCTAAGGAGCGGGACCAGCAGGAGGGAGTCGGTGGCATCTCCCTCGTGGAGGGAGCACCACGGGAAGGCCCCGAGAAGGCCCGAATGGGCAGTGAGGATGCCACGGTCAGTCGGAGCAGCCCTGAGGTAGGGAGAGGAACCGGCCGTGGACCTCTGCAGACCGGAGCCGCAACAATAATTCAAAGCTGTTAGCACTAAAGCCTGCAAAACAGATCTGAAATATTGGCAGAGAGCAAAGGCTTCAACTTGGGAAGCATGCCCAATATGGCAAAAGAGGTTTTCAGCACAGATCTAGTCTGAGGTCTTATTGGTAGATCAGGATCTAAGATGATGCCAAGATTACGAGCAAATGTTAAGAACTTAAGAAGTTGCCATACTGGGTCAGACCAAGGGTCCATCAAGCCCAGCATCTTGTTTCCAACAGTGGCCAATCCAGGATACAAGTACCTGGCAAGTATCCAAACATTAAATAAATCCCATGCTACTAATTCTTGTAATAAGCAGTGGCCACTCCCTAAGTAAACTTGATTAAAGCAGTTTATGGACTTCTCCTCCAGGAACTTGTCCAAACCTGTTTTTAAACCCAGCTATGCTAACTGGCAATGAATTCCAGAGCTTAATTGTGCATTAAATGAAAAAGAATTGTCTCCAATTTTTTTAAAATGTTCTACTTGCTAACTTCATGGAGTGCCCCCTACGCCTTGTATTATCTAAACTAGTAAATAACTAATTCACATTTACCCATTCTAGTCCTTTCATGATTTTATAGACTTCTATCATGTTCCCTCTCAGCCGACTCTTCTCCAACATGAACAGCCCTGTCCTTTTTAGCCTTTCCTCTTAAGGGAACCATTCCATCCCCTTTATCATTTTGGTCACCCTTCTCAGTACCTTTTCTAGTGCAATTATATTTTTTTGAGATGCGGTGACCAGAATTGCACATAGTACTCAAGGTGTGGTCTCACCATGGAGTGATATGGAGGCATTATGACACCCTCCATTTTAGTCACCATTCCTTTCCTAATAATTCCTAACATTCTGTTTGCTTTTTTGACTGCTGAGGCACACTGAGCTTATGATTTCAATGTATTGTCCTCTAGGATGCCTAGATCTTTTCCTGGGAGGAAACTCCTAATATGGAACCTAACATTGTGTAACAACAGAATGGGTTATTTTTTCCTATGGGCATCACTTTGCACTTGTCCAAATTAAATTTAATCTGCCATTTGGATGCCCAGTCTTCTAGTCTTGCAAGGTCCTCCTGCAATTTATCACAATCCTCTTGTGATTTAACTATTCTGAATAATTTTGTGTCATCTGCAAATTTGATCACCTCACTCATCAATCCCCTTTTCAAATCATTTATAAATGACCAATCAAGGGTGGGAGCCACGTCCCCGCTGACACCTGGGAGGACGGCCTTGCTACCTTTAAATTACTGATTCTTACAGCGGTGCCGCACACTGGGCGTCCTGCGCACGAAGGAGCGTGAACTAAGGGGCGCGCCCCTTCGTGCGTCCCGAATTTTGAGTCCCTCAACTCTAGTTCAAACAGCTTTTCCTGCTGCAAACCTTTTAAACTCCAACTCGGACCAGTAAAGTTCTCCGACACTGGACTACCAACTGAGCAAATCTCAGACATCACCACCTCCATCCTGCTCCCTGACTACATATCTACCTACTGCCTGCTCAGCAACACTGTATGTACTCTAGCTACTGTTTTACTGTTTTTACTGTTTTACCTTGTAAATGATCTCAGGATATAGTGCGCAGATTTAACTCTACATATCACCTGCTCCTAGCACCGCCTTCTGTTTGATCCACTCACTGTTGCCACTCACTGTTGCCACTCACTGCTCCACCAAAGACTCCACCAAAGACTCCTATCCCCCTTCACCACCTAATAGTGACTCCATTTCCTCCATTTCCATGACAAGCTACTTAAGCTTCCCAATCCCCTGCATACACTTCCCATCTCGCAGACTGCCCCGCCCCCCTCTCAGTACGCTCCCTCTCACCATAAGTCCCTTCTTCCGAACCTCATTTCCCCATTTCCCCAACTCATAGGACTCGCAACCCTCTCCATAATTATTTTCAACGCCCAGTCAATCTCCAAAAAAGCCATCATTCTTGATGATTTACTAACGGATTGCAAACCAGACGTATGTGCCATTACAGAAAACTGGCTCAAGGCCACTGATATTGCCCTTCTCAATCAACTCCCTAACACATCTATGATATCTAGAGATGTGAATCGGAACCGGAATCTGATCGGTTCCGGTTCCGATTCAAAATCTTAAAATTTTTATCGTCCAGCTCCATTTTTTTTTTATCGGCTGCGCCCGATCCAATAACAAAAAAACCCTCCCCCACCCTCCTGAACCCCCAAAAACCATTTTAAAATTTCCTGGTGGTCCAGTGGGGGCGCGGGGAGCGATCTTCCTCTCTCGGGCCATCAGCTGTGTTAATAAAAATGGCGCCGATGGCCCTTTGCCCTTACCATGTGACAGGGAATCCATGCCATTGGCCAGCCCCTGTCACATGGTAGGAGCACTGGATGGCCGGTGCCATCTTTATCTTGGCTCCCTTTTTTTAAATTAATAAATACTTCAAAACAATTTTATTGTATTGATCATGCATTTATCTAAAGGAAAATTGTTATCTAAAACTATCACTAATTCATTGAAAATATGAAGCAGACTAGGGGTATTTTGTCAGGAGCAGCAAGAACTGAATCCAAGGCCTCAGGTTTTCAAGGCTGGAAGACCTTTCAGCAGAGACACAAAGGTTGCTGGCTTGCTAAGGAGTTATAGCATACTTATCCTTTGTATTAGAGCGAGCTAGACCCGTCTCTGCAGGCACCCATTGGATCAGTACTAGTCCGAACTGAGGGCTGAGTATAAGGAGCCCTAACCAGACACACCTTTGTTGATCCAACAGCCTTCTAAGAGTTTGTTCTGGGAAACTGCTGTTTTTCTGGCCTGGCTCCTGTCTTCTGCTTGATTCCTGCTCTGTATTTGACTCCTGGTTCCTGTGATTGATCCCTGTTTCCTGCATGGTAAGCCTTGTTGGCCACCTGAATCTAAGGGCCCAACCCGCAGGGAACAACAGCATCAGCTTCAGGTAGAAGATTGTAGGGATGTGCATTTGTTTCATTCGTCTAATTCATTTCATACGTTTCCCATTACATGTCAATTAGATGTGCATTTGTTTCATATGTTTCATACGTTTCATATTACATGCTTGTATAGGAAACGGATGAAATGAATGCACATCCCTAGAAGATTGTCTGTTCTGCCTGCAGTGATTCCTGGCTGCTCCAAAGTATGCCTTGTGTCTAGGGATGGTACTTTCCCGGCCTCACCAGAGCAAGTCTGTGATAGTTTGGACCAGCCCAAAACAAAGGCGAGGTTAAAATGGAGAAGCCTCTGAGAACCCAAGGTATCAAAAAGACTTAATGAAATGTTTTTCAAGAATTACAGGCCCAGCTCTCTACATTTCAGTGAAAGTAGTCCTGCCCAGTTAACATATTTTTTTAGAACCACATATGCAGCAGCCTGAAAAGATAAAATAATTTGAGGAAGGAATATTTTGGGTTCTTTTCTGGTGTCCGTAGGTCTATGCAAGAACAAGATCTGTGTGGAGCTGAGCAATGAAGTGACTGCCCGACTAGGCCTCTAAGTCCTTTTGCTTCTTTGGCAAATCTTTCCTCAGATTCTTTCTAGGTCTTTATTTATGTTTTACATCTAATTTGGCAGTACTTATGTGCCTTCATATTTTTCTCAAGTCCTGCTTTCTATTTTTCAAAAGATGCATTTTTGGCTTTGATAAATTGGAGAAAGTATTTTTTAACTCAACATGCAATCAAACTGTGGAATTTGTTGCTGGAGGATGTCAAGGCATCAAGTACAGCTGGGTTTAAAAGGGGTTTGAAAAAGCTGCTAGAGGAAAAGTCCATAAACAATTATTAGCTATGTGGATTCGGGGAAAGCCACAGCTTGCCTCTTGGGAGTGAGCAGCAAGGAATTATAACTACTCATTTGGATTTGCTGCATACTCCCTAATAACATGGATTGGTCACCGACAGAGAAAAGATGCTCGACTCAATGGACCTTTGGTCTAGACAGGTAGAGCACATAATATGTTCTTAGCACAAACACAAAACCAACTTGGACATGCAATATAAGTAAAGATACAAATAAAGCAGCAGAGGCAGGCTAGTTAACAGACCTTCAGTCCTGTGTTGAAGCTGGCCGACCAGGGAGAGATCTAGAAACCACAGACCATCATCTTGAGCCATTGGGAACCCCACGGTCTAGATTCAGCCTCCACTAGTAACTGTCCATGGTACAGCCTGTTTTTGGTACCCTAGAGTGCCAATACACAGAAACCTAGGAGGCAAGAAAGTCTTATAGGAATCTAAGGTCCAATCCAACTGGAAGGCAGAAAGGAAGAGCAGCTATAACAAACAGGAAATTCTATGGCCATTCTGGCTGCTCCTTAACTATGGCAAGGCACTCTGGGGTCAGTTTTCAAAGACTCACTCATTTTCAAAAATTCCCTTAATTTTAGTCAGGCATCTTTAGATAAATTTCCAGTCAAATCTAACTGACTAGATTTAGGAGAGCTATTTGTGTGCCTGGAGTTTCCTGTCTAAACTTAAACAGCACTGAAAATCAGCATCAACTAGTTAAGTCAAAAGGCACCCCTTCAAATACTCCTGGAGTCTTCCCTTTTTATTGCTTGGCTAAATTTGCCCATCCTGTGAATTCAGGAGACATATTTAACCAGGCAGTGGGGAAAATATCTACAAACAGAGATTAAGGCAGCTAGAGATGTGAATCGTGTCCTCGATCGTCTTAACGATCGATTTCGGCTGGGAGGGGGAGGGAATCGTATCGTCGCCGTTTGGGTGTTTAGAGTATCGTGAAAATCGTTAAAATCATGAACCGGCACACTAAAACCCCCTAAAACCCACCCCCGACCCTTTAAATTAAATCCCCCACCCTCCCAAACCCCCCCCAAATGCCTTAAATTACCTGGGGGTCCAGCGGCGGTCCGTAGCTAAATCGGGGGAAGGGGGAGGGCAGGAAAACCGGCACACTAAAACCCCCTAAAACCCACCCCCGACCCTTTAAATTAAATCCCCCACCCTCCCGAACCCCCCCCAAATGCCTTAAATTACCTGGGGGTCCAGCGGTGGTCCGGAACGGTCTCCTGCAATTGAATCGTGTTGTCTTCAGCCGGCGCCATTCTGCGCCGCCATTTTGCAAAATGGCGGCGCAAAATGGCGGCGGCCATAGACAAACACAATTCAACTGCAGGAGGTCGTTCCGGACCCCCGCTGGACTTTTGGCAAGTCTTGTGGGGGTCAGGAGGCCCCCCCCAAGCTGGCCAAAAGTCCCTGGGGGTCCAGCGGGGGTCCGGGAGCGATTTCCTGTCGCGAATCGTTTTCCGTACGGAAAATGGCACCGGCAGGAGATCGACTGCAGGAGGTCGTTCAGCCGGGGTCCGGAACTATTTTGCGCCGCCATTTTGCAAAATGGCGGCGCAGAATGGCGCCGGCTGAAGACAACACGATTCAATTGCAGGAGACCATTCTGGACCGCCGCTGGACCCCCAGGTAATTTAAGGCATTTGGGGGGGGTTCGGGAGGGTGGGGGATTTAATTTAAAGGGTCGGGGGTGGGTTTTAGGAGGTTTTAGTGTGCCGGTTTTCCTGCCCTCCCCCTTCCCCCGATTTACGATTTTTTGACGATAAATCGGGGGAATTGGTATTGTATCGTGGCCCTAACGATTTTTGACAATTTAAAATATATCGGACGATATTTTAAATCGTCAAAAAACGATTCACATCCCTAAAGGCAGCTAACTCCTGAAGTTGACTGGTTAAACCTTTTGAAAATTAGCTCTCTGAGTCTGGTGCAGGGTCTAATCCAGATTAATTAGGCCACAGATTCTGGAAAGTACCATTTCAGGTAGTATGCCTGGAGCCCAAAGCCAGCAACTGCATTTATTAAGATTGTTATAAGCCATTTATTATTTGTATTTTATTTTCTATTTACATTTTATTTACTCTTATTATTTGCTTATACCTATTGTCAGAGCCGTAGGATGCCTATGGCCAATATGGCCACAGCCACAGGTGGCACTATCAAAAGGTGTTATCGAGAGCAGTGCAGCCAGCCACCGCTGGGTCCTCAGTAAAAGAAAAGCAGTGCTGCCCCATCGAAACTGACGGCGTGATTAGCGTGGCCTTAGAAAGTGGAAAAGCAGCGTGGTCCCGCTGGCAACCCTACTGATTCTGGCAGGGTTGTGCTGCTTTTCCACTTCCTAAGGCAGCGCTTACCATGCCAATAATATCAGGAGGGCCGCACTGCTGAGGAGGAGGAGAAGGAGCGCGCCCTGCCAAAAGTAGTCCAATGCCCCGTGGCCGGAAGTCGTTCCCTTGGCCACGGGAGCTGTCGAAGGAGATTGCTGCCACATGCTATTTCAAGGAGGAAGTAAGTAAGAAAGAGAGCATGTGTGCGGGAGAGTGAGAGTAAGCATGTGTGCTTGTGTGTGGGAAAGTGAGGGAGCATGTGTGCTTGTGTGTGGGAGACTGAGAGAGCATGAGTGCATGTGTACCTGTGTGTGTGGGAGAGTGAGAGCATGTGTGCTTGTGAGTGGGACAGTGAGAGCATGTGTGCATGTGTGGGAGAATGAGAGACAGCATGTATGTGGGAGAGTGAGAGAGAGCATGTGTGCGGGAGAGAGAGATAGCATGTGTGCAAGTGTGTGGGAGAGTGAGAGAAGGCATGTGTGCTTCTGTGTGGGAAAGTGAGAGAGCATGTGCTTGTGTGTTGGAGAGAGAGCGAGCATGAGTGCTTGTGTGTTGGAGAGAGAGAGATCATGAGTGCTTGTGTGTGGGAGAATGAGAGCATGTGTGCATGCATGTGGGAGAGAGAGCATGTATGTGAGAGAGTGAGAGAACATGTGTGCTTGTGTATGGGAAAGTGAGAAGGAGCCTGTGTGTGGGGAGTGACAGAGAGTATGTGTGTGTATATGAGAGGGAGCATATGTGTGCACAACTACCCCAGTTATTCTCTGCCTGCTAATCCATGACAATTTTAGGGCATCTGGAAATCAAAAGTTCCAAGGTATGTTGGTTGTTATTTGATGAGACTGTTTTGAAATATTTTATTGAGGTTTGGAAGATTTTTATGAGTTTTTAATTATTGAATCTTATTCTATTAATTGTTTTGAGTTATCCTTTTTATTGGTATGGTTTTACTAATTTTGTTTTATGAGGAATGGTAATGTTTATGTTTTTTACGTTGTTGCAGTGCATGCAGAATTTGGCTTGTTGCAGTTTCCAGTTCAGTTTTTGTCTATACATTTCTGTTTATGCTGTATGGTCTCTTTATTCTGTATTCGAGGCTCTATCTGTGTTTTGCATGTGTGACTAAATTGAGTTATTCCATTAGTGTATAGTTTCTATGTAGAGATCTATAGCAGCTTGGCTTGCTCTGTTTTCCTAATAGGGAGTATATTACTATTTTAGGGTTGGTGTAATATTTGTAGTATTAATTTTCATAGGTAGGGTTGTTGCTGTTTGAGTGCTGGCAGTTAGTGTTATTTTTATATAGAAATTATTTTTTCTCGTGGCTCTCTGAGGGTCATGTCCATGCCCAAGATACATTAGAGTAGGCTTAATGCCATATAAATGCCAAGCGTCTCTTGCCTTTTTGCAGGGTTTTCTGGTTGGCACCACCGCAGTGCATGTAAATATAATATACATATTGTAATTGATATTTTTACCTCAGAAGACTGTGCTTTGAATGTTCTTTTTCATGTAAAATTGGTATTATAAATTTATAATTTTTTTTATGCCTTTAGTTATTGATTTTCATATATGTAACAGAAACAGCAGAATATCCGTACAAAGTTCTGATATCGATACAGATAACCCCAGGAGGTCTGTAGGGAACCTTGGATTCATATATAATACCAATGATGTACCAAGAGGTCTAGAAAAGTACTGAGAACTGTCCCACCTTCCTCCTCCCTTCCCTCCTGAATTCCCTCCCCCCTTCCTTCCCCCCCCTTTATGTGCTGTCTTATAGTCCATAACAATGGTCTTTAGAGGCGTTAATCCTGGGTTGCCACGAGTCCATAAATCCGTAAGATATCACGTCCTTAATGCCTTGAGATACTGTAGCTAGAATTCTGTGAATCTTCAAGTTTATAAGGCTTAGACACATAAAGTCCCTGGTGTGAGGGCGTTGAGTCATATATCTCGGCAATAGTGTTCATGTAGCCGTTCCTTACTTCATGTGCAGAAAGGGACGCGTGGTGATTGCTGAGAATAGTTGTTGGCTGTGTCTCCAGACACTATTGAGTTGAGAATGTTTAGGGTGTACCAGAGATGTACTGGGATATGGTCGGTCATGTTGTCATGTCCAGAATTTTACTGCGAGCTCGATGATTGAGGGAGAGCAAGTACGGGTTCCAAATGGCTAAGTACTGGTCATATCTCCTGACGGATGGCGAGGTATTAGCTGATAACTGCTCATAAACGGCCAACTTGTGAAGTTTCAGTCACCATTGAGTTAGCGACGGGGAATAAATGTATAATTTTTAAACATGTGTGAGGCGGGTGTGATGGGGTGGGGGGTGCAAGGTGCAAGGCTATAAAGCTTTCTTAGGGCCTCTAGTACCCTTGCACTGGCCATGGGCATTGCTATGCAAACATTTAACAGAATCTCCCAACTCGTGGTGTCAGGTGTTGTGTAAAGGGGGAGAGCGCAGATTTTCACTTGGTCATAGGTGCCAAATTGCCTGGCTACAGCTCTGCCTATTGTGACACTTCGATTACGCCAACTGCCTTCGTTTAGAATCAACAGGAGGAATGTGTGGCATTGGGACAGATTTGTCTTATTATATACTTAGTCCTGGGGGAATTCTGCGCTACTGCGGAATGCAGAATTTGCACAGGCTTCTCCCTTCCCGTAGATTTCCCCACTCGCCTTGCAGAATCCAGGTCACACTGCCGCTGTCAACACTATCTCAGCAAATAATGGCTCGCCTGCCAGAAGAGGAAGGGCATGAACCCCGGAAGCACATGGAGGCAGTGCTGCACTGGTGAGGGTCACACAGCAAGCTCCGCCGCCTGAAGACCAGACCAGGACCATACAATCAGTGAGTAAGGAGTGCTTTCCTTTGGAGCTGTGAGAGCTCTATGAGGGAGGGGGTGAGGGAAAGGGAGAGAGAGAGAGAGAGAGAGAGGCAGGCTATAGACCCTTGGAGATGGCAGTTCTCAAAAGGAAAATGGGAATAAATGGTGGAGGACGGTTGTTGAGAGGAGTTAAACATAGACATTAACAGAAATTAAAGGAGGATTTTATATTTTCATGGTTTCTAGGCCAGGGATGTGGGGCGGAGGTATGATGGGAGAGCAGGTGAACAGGGACAGGGGCACAGGTCAAGGGGGATTCCTATTTCCATTTGTTCTGGGCCAGAGGTCCACAGACTTTGACATGTGTGCCATGGCACTAGACAGCCGAGTGGACTCTGACTTCCACCACAGAGGTGGCTTTTAACCAAACATCATCTCCTGCTGCACGAGACCGGCCCCACAGCAGCAGGAAATGATGTTTGGTTAAATGCGACTCCTGCTGCTGCATGTGAGGCTTGGAGCTAGCTTCCTGATTCAGTAGCGGCGGTGGTCATTGTCTGCTCAGCTGTCCAGTGCCATGCCATGCCTGATTCTGTAGCGGCGGACGTCAGTCTAGTGCCGTGGCACACGTACCATAGGTTGTCGACTCTTGGATAGAACAAATGGAAATATGAATCCTCCTTTGACCTCTGCTTCTGTCCCTCTTTACCTCATCTCATCCCACCCCCACTGTGGCCACCAGTGGACCTCATTCTGCTGGTGGCTGAATCAGAGGCCCATGCCCAGGCCCTGAGAGTGTATGTATGAGCCTGTGTTTTTGTTTTATTATTTTGACAAATACATCTGCTGAATTTTGCAGAATTTAGAGAAAGTGTGAACAGAATTTTTAATTTTTTTTTGCAGACTTTTAAATTTTTATTTTTTTTTTAGCAGAATTCCCCCAGGAGTATACACTGTATCTAGTGCTTTGATTAAGGCCTTCAGGTCCAATTCTATTGGCTGAAGATAGACTTCTGTGACAACTCATGCTAATTACTGAAGCAACAAGATGGAAGCTGAAGGAAGCTGGAAAACTACTCAACGTGCTAACATCAGTGAAAGAGCAATTGCCAACAGTGTTTGAATTGCAGGTTCTGCAAGATATGTAGGCCCTTAAGAACTCACGAAGACCTTTGCCTGTTATTTATTGATCAATAACAAGAATTGGAGACAGAGACCAGTGGTGAAGACATAGCAATGGCAAAGCATTTCTGACAGCAAGGCCATTTGGAAAAGTTTCAGGGAAGACTCCTAGCATATGTTCCCTCCTCATCTATGCATCATCTATAACTAGGGGAAAGTTTCAGAAAATTAGTTAACGCCTCTAAACTTTGTCACCTGTGACTGACAGGTATACGAACTGCCAATGACATAATTATGACCCAGACAAGAGACTATGGAGAAATCATCACAATAATATTTCATGGCATAAGACCAGTCTGCATCTCCCTGCCATAATTTAGGACTCGATGTGACCTGCCTGGACCTGGAGATAGTATTTTCTAATTATGTGTTGGAAAAATTAGTAAATCTGTCTGTCTGTTTATATATCGCCTTTGGGGGATCTCCCTTGTGAATGCATCTAATTAAATTGCTATAAAGAAATATATTACAATCAGATGGGCTTGTAATATATTTTATACTGTAATAAAACCTTAGCTTATTTGGAATTTCCTGGTTTCTAAGAATTATTATTAATATTGGCAAAATTGATATTTATATAGCTAACTCCCCCTTCTCGCACAGCAGGAGGAGGACAATGTACGCATGCTGTTTTCCTCCCCTGATCTAAACACAGCCACAGGATTATCTCATTTTAATTCAGCTAAAAGTATGCACATTGTGGAACCTGCAGGTAAAGTTAGCCAAATTTGAGGTGTGCAATTTTTTACTCAGGTCATTTTACCAGAGTCAATATCTATTTATCATGATAAATGCCTTTGAAAATTGCCCTCTCCAGGATTAACACAGTACAATAAATAAAGGAGTTTCTGACCTCCTCTTTCCAAAGATTTTACAATCTAACAGGGTCATTTATCAACTCACCTTATGGTGCTTATCACATGCATTAAGGGGTTTTCGCATGCGATAAGCACCATAATGCATGGTGCAATACAATTTTTTTAAAGGGGAAGGATTGGGGAGGAGTCGGGGGTGGGATTTCTGCAAAAGTAGGCTGGCTTCGCGAAGCTATAATGCACGATATCGCTGAAAATAAATACACTTTTTTCAATTGCGTTAAGCTGTACAATCTCATGCATTATGCCCATAATGCAATTTGTAATTTTGTTTTGCAAATTCTATTTTGGGCATTTTTAGGCTGGGGAAGAGAGGGAGAGAGAGAGAGAGAGAGAGAGAGAGAGATATGTGGGCCTCCTAAAGTAGCATAAATAACTAACTACTACAAGGGCCTTGTAGATAGGTTCTCTCTCTCTTCCCCGCCCCCCCCCCCCAGTGGTAAAATGAGCACTTTGCAGATAGGAAATGCAATTATGTAGGTATTACTGCAATGTGCGAACAGTTAACGCACTTTGAGGTAATACCTATGCGAAGCGGTAAGGTAACACACACTGCGATAAATAGGCTATTATCATAAAACATGCCCCTTTTCATATTGCATGCGATATTTACTGCAGATTGATAAATCTAGGCCTAAGTGGGGAAGAAGGGAGACCTGTGAGAGAATGTGAAGTGCTTCCTAGAATGGTACTTCTGTTTTAATTACTTTTTAAAATTGTGACCTTTTTTCCCACTTTTCTGGGGATTGTGCTGCCCATGTATCACTAATTATCAGTGAGAATATCTGTTGCTCAGGGCCAGCAATGCTCACTATGAGACATAATAACTGCCTTAGATAATCATGTTTTGGAATAAACAAACAGCACTTCTGTTTCTTTCTTTCTTATTGTATGTACTATATATCATACAACAAATTCAAGTCTTTCTTGGTCAAATGGAAGGAGCTGATGTCATTGCTCTAAATCCAGTACAATGAAGTGCTCTGGGATGTTTGCCAGTATTTCCTGCCAGGATCTGTTATTCCAATCAGTGCAACTATTATGAACAATTGTTTGGTTTGCACCATGAAGAGATATTAGAGAATGGAAAGTAGAACCTACTTGAAATAATCATTTTTTGCCTCTGATTCATGTTTTGGCAAGAGCTGTTAACTAGATTTCATGCTTTACAGCAGAGTAATTATGTCATTCTGGATCGGTCTTGCCATATATGCACATAGACTGCAATTCCAACACTTATTTTGACAAGCTCTGAATAAAAAGTATTTGTAAAATGCAACAATAACATCAGTCATTGGCTGTGTTTTAGTGATAATCATGTAAAGTCTCTTAGCCAAGGGATCTAAGCTGGCTTTTTTTTTAATGCCTCCTTTATTTAGCTCTTGCTTCTAATTTTAATGATCACTTTTTATACATACTGAGAGAGAATTTGTGTTCAGTTCACCCAGATTTCAGATTTATAAAAATTTCTGGCAGAAAACTGTTCACCAGATTTTCTGAATAAAAATAATCTGATCCTGCAGTAACCCCTCCCCCCCACACACATAAATACACACACACACACACACACACACACACACCTTGGAAGTCCTGCATATCTTGGGACATGAAAATAAAACCCTTAATGCAGCTTTTTTAGGCCTACTCCATTCTATATGATGTGAAACATTACCAGGTTTATTGCAACTTACATAACCCTAAATGTTCCCTTTCTCTGAAATGCAGAGTTGCCTTTTTATGTAGCCAACATCTGGAGTTTGGAGGGGAGGATATTCTCTGAGCATGCGCCATCCAGGATGTCTGCTCCGACTAAGAACAAGAAGCTAAAAATACTTGCCCACATTTCACTTATCTCTCAGCTTCATTTAAATATGCTCAGAAATATTTTTGCAGATATAAATTATAGGAACAAATGGAAAAAAATAGATATAAAAGTAGAAATCTTTCATTTATTGTTATTGTGACAATATACACATTAACTGCAGGAAAGAAGTCAGCAAAACAGCCCAAGGCTGAAGAGACAACAAGCAGAAGAAAAGCTGGGAGAAAAGGGGAAGGTCACAGAAACAAACAGAAGCCCTGGGTAGAGCTTCAGGAAAAGAAGGGGCAGAGTTCCACTCCTAGACCCTACTCTGAGGCCTAGAAAACAAGAATAGGAGCACAGAGAATAGGAAAGAGAGGGGAAGTTATGGTGCTGGATTGATACTTCAGTTTTAACTCCTGAGGAAGGAAGGAAAAAAGAATCCAGATACATATGTCTGGCTGGTGGCTCCATGGAGAGACTACCAGACTGAGTAGAAAAAGATAGAGAGAGAGCGAAAGATTATACTGAAGTTGAGGAAGGGTTGCCAGCTTTCCCCCAAGTTGATCGAGCAGGCTGATTCAGGCCTGGATTTGCCTCATTGCATGCATGGAGAGTAGTCTGATTGTCATATTGATTTCCCTTATTTAATTAGAGCTACTGTATAACTACGTGCATGCAATGGGGCAAAACCAGGCCTGGATTAGCCTGTTCGGCCAACTTGGGGTGATTTGGCAACTAGCTGAGGAGAAGAAAGCTCCAGAGTCAGAGTTTGAAGATAGACCTTACAAAGTCAGGAGGGCCCAGTCAACCATGGACCAAAAGTATGGATAACAGGCAACCTTAGTAAAGGGTGAGAACTCTTGCATGGTGCTCAGACCATCTGCCTATGAGGTCCAATGCAAAAAGAAACAGAAAACATAATGGCAGATAAAAACCATATGGCCCATCTAGTCTTCTCATCCACATCTTCTGCTCAGCTTTATAGTCCCTTCCTTTCCCTGAGAGATCTTCTGTGCTTATTACATGTGTTCTTGAATTCTGATACTATCCTTGTCTCCATCACATCTACAGGATGCTATTCCACCTTGGTTACTCCTGAGTCTACACCCTTTCATGTTTACCCCATGAAAGAGGCCCCCTTCCTATACATTTATTTCTTGGTGGTATTAAATGTCTTTACCATATCTCCCCTATCCTTCCTTTCCTCCAGAGTATACATGTTTACATCTTTAAGTCTGTCTCAATATGCTTTATAATGAAGATCATTGAACATTTTAGTGGATGCCCTCTGGACTGACTCAATTTAGTTTTGTATCCTTTTGAAGGTGTGCTCTCTAGAGAACATAAGTGAGGTCTCACCAGAGAGTTTCAAAGAGGCATCATCACCTACTTTGTCTTGCTGGCTATTCATTTCCCTCTGCACCCAAGCATCCTTCTGGCTTTGCCATAACTTTATCTAACTGTTGCAGATTTTGGTATCATCTGCAAAAGGCAAGCTTCTCCTCGTTAGTCTTCTGCAATTTTGCTTACAATAATGTTGGACAGATCTCTGCAGTACACCACTGGTAACCCCCCTTTCCTTGATGTCAATTGTGTTTAGCAATGCCTTTTCTTACCTCCCCATTCAACCAACTTCTAACTCAGTCACTTACTTTATAGCCCATATCTAGGGAGCTTAGAGAGTCATTCATCAAAATGCGTAAGGGCATTAAGGTGGGCATTAGGGGCCCTAACGCCTGTGATAAATTCCTAATGCATGCGATACATAACTCATCACAAGATGCGTATGCAAAGTTTGAAAATGTAGTCAAAATGGTAGAGTTTATGAAAATGAAGGATGCTTAATACACATTTTAATACCAGAAATAACCCCACCTTTTTTTTGAGGCATTATGCCTGAACTGGGAGTTGTACTAAATACCTAGGTTCAGGTATGAGAGAGAAAGAGAGAGAGAGAGAGAGACTCTAGGGAGGTATTAGTCAACTTTTTATACCACTGTAGTAGGGTCAACTGGTAACTCGAGGTGAGGTTTTGGTGGTGCTCTAGAGTTTGGGGGGCAGTTTTACATGCACAGTCAGAGGCACGAACTACACAGTACACATCAGTGAAGATTTGATGTGATTTGTAGTGAGGAAAGGTAAACAAAGATGAGATTTGTACATTGTACTCTTGAACTAGTTTGTACTCTCTCGGAGCAGCCCAAAAGGTGGAAATGCTTGCCTGGGCTACTTTTGCGATTATGAAAATATTGTGGGTGTGATTTATAGTGTGGTATCTCAAAAATTACCTTAACCATGTCCCTTTTTTTATCGTGGGTGAAATTTATAGCAAATCTAGGTCTTAGTTTGTTTATATGTTGCCTATGCAGAACTGTATCAAGGGCCATTGCTGAAATCCATATACATTACCTCTAGCACTCTCCCCAGTTTAACTTTCTAGTCATCCTGTCAAAGACATTGATCAGAATAATTTGACAAGAACTTCCTTTGATAAAACCATGGGGGCAGATTTTCAAAGCCCTACACACATTGGGCCTATTTTCAAAAGGCCCAGCAGTGCGTGAAAAGCCCTGGGACGCGTGTTAGTCCCAGGGCTTGAAAAAAGGGGTGGGGCATGGGCGGGGTGGGGTGAGGCCAGAGCCTTCAGGCACAGCGGCCATTTGGGGCTGTGCCCGGGATTGTGGGCCGGCCATCGGCTGGTGCGCGCAACTTACGTCTGCCTGGAGGCAGGCACAACTTATAAAATAAGGTTGGGGGGGTTAGGTAGGGCTGGGGGGCAGGTTAGGGAGGGGAAGGGAGGGGAAGGTGGGGAGGGTGGAAGGAAAGTTCCCTCTGAGGTCACTCCAATTTCGGAGCGGCCTTGGAGGGAACAGGGAAAGCCAGCAGGCCTCCCCAAGGGCTCGGTGCACACAAGGTGCACTATTGTGCACCCCCTTGCGTGCGCCCACCCCAGATTTTATAACATGCGCGCAGCTGCACGCACATGTTATAAAATTGTGCGTACATTTGTATGCGCAGCGTTTTGCGCACGAATGTACGCCCGCATGTACGTCTTAAAATCCAGCCCATGATATCTTGGATCCTGTAATCCATTGAATTCCACAAACTGCACTATTCTAGCAATGATTTCATTAATGTACTTTCCACCAAGGTCAGACTAACTGGTCTATAGTTCTCAGAATCATCCTTGCTTTTACTTTTGTGAAGAGGATTTAATTTGATTTATTCGTCTTAGTTTCCTGTTATTTGCAAAACACCATCAAAGTGGGTTTCAAATAATGAAAATACAAGAGTAAACACATCTGTCTGTCTCCAGTCCTCTGTCTCCAGTCCTTTGGGACCACTCCTGATTCTAAAGTGTTAAAAATATTGACAGTGGAGCTGCCTGAATAATATTTATTTATTTATTTACATTTTTTTTTATACACCACTAATTTCTACAAAGTGGTTCACCATGGTTTACAGTAAAACAATTATAATAAACATAAAATTAAAAGAAACATGACATAAAAAATAAAACCCTTTATACCCTTGAATGTATTATATTTTTATGTGAACAACTCTTCTAAAATCAACCTATTGTAGAGTAGTCAATACCTCTTTATGAGTTATTAAAATTTAGCATATTAGGACCTGTACCAGAGGAGAAGAAATGGTGGACAGGACAAGGATGTGTGTTTTAGGAGGAGATCAATCTATGATGTGTGCTAACCCACTTTATTTATCAAACAGTGGGCCATATGCACTCAGAACTTTAACCTTACCTCTGGCCATATGGTTACTCACAGAAGGATTTACACAGAATACATTAAAGCATAACATTTTCAAATATTTACAAGTCACTAAGGGGGTCATTTTCTAAAGGGATCGCACGCGAATAGGGACTGTTCACATGCGAAAAGTCCCTTTTCATGTGCGATAGCTAAATCGGGGTGAAGTACGCACCGGAAGGGGAGGAGTCCGCGATGACTTTGCTGACAGCGAAAAGGTAGGACACCTTATCGCTGCCAGTAACGTGCCCAATCGCACCACCTTTCACGGTGGCGCTATTGGTTTCACAGGCCCGTCCCCCCGGTGCCGCGCGATTCACTAAGGCCTGCGATTTTAGAAAATCCAGACCTAAGAGCCTCATTTACTAAGGCTTTGTTTCCCCATTCTAGGTCTATGGGAAAAATAAACTTAATAAATATGGCCCTAAGGGAGTTAAAAAAAAATTCTATACTCACAGATGGAAGACACACAAGTTTACTTACCTTGAGAATAGACTTGCATATGATGAATTCTTGTAAGACACAAAGAAAAGAAAACTTAAGAAAAGAATCAAATTCTTATGGGGTTTGATTTTAGAAAAGTCTGAAATTGTATTAGATTTGAACTTATCTGATTAAATGTCCTTGAAGAAAGGTTGAACCAGTAGGGTAAAAAAAAAGATTTTAAAACAAGGAACTGAACTTCTTAAAAACAAAACTGTAATAGAAAAAAATTAGCAATTTAAAAGTCTCATTGTGTGCTTATCTGTTGAGCATATATAAGAAAATATAAGATTGTAAATGAATTGTTTATTTTAGATTTAACTTACACTTAATTTAATCTGTAATATATTTTAACTTTAAATGCTTAATATTTTTTATTTTCAAAAAATTTAATCTGTTTATTTATGAGTAATTATTTTAAATTTAAATTTAAATTTATTTAAATTTTTTAAAAATTAGACATAGATACAAGATGGCAGAAAAAGACTGGCCTATTTAGTCTGTCTATCCGCCCAACTAATTTAGCTTTACAATTCCCATCACTCCCTCAGAGATCCCATTTATCTCTTGATTTCTTGAATTCAGATACCGTTTTTGTCTCCATCACGTCCACTGGGAGGCTGATCCATGTATCTTACTACCCTATCTGTAAAGAAATATTTCCTAAGATTACTCCTGATTCTACCCCTTTCACCCTCATTCCATGTCCCCTCGGTCTAGAGGCTCCTTTCCATTGAAAGAGGCTCACCTCCTGTGCATGGAAATCTTTGAGATATTTAAATGTTTCTATTATATCTCCCCTATCTCACCTTTCCTATAGGGTATACATACCATTGTGATCTAGTGATTCTCACATGGAATGACGGTATATAAAACACTCAAATAAATAAATACATACATATTTAGATCTTTAAGTGTATGCTTTAGAACGGAGACCACTGATCATTGGAGGGTGCACAGAAAAGCAGTTTTTACTGCTTTTCTGTGCACTTTCCCAGTGCCGGCAGAAATTAGCGCCTACCTTTGGGTAGGCGCTAATTTCTGAAAGCAAAATGTGCGGCTTGGCTGCACATTTTGCTTTCTGAATCGTGCAGGAATACCTAATAGGGCCAACAACATGCATTTGCATGTTGCGGGCGCTATTAGGCTCGTGGGGGGGGGGGGGGGTTGGATGCACATTTTGGACGCACTATTACCCCTTACTGAATAAGGGATAAAGCTAGTGCGTCCAAAACGCGTGTCCAATCGCGGGTTAACAGTGCGCTCCGCCTGTCAGAGCCTGGAATATTCCTATACTGGTTCCAGAATAACCTTTTGCCCCATGTACATCCTGTTTATGTCCAGAAGATGTTGACACACTGTTTACAACTATTCAAGGCTCTCATTAGAGAGGAAACCTGCATTTTTTACCATTAAACCTTTCAGCACCTTTAACCTCTATGCATGTTCTGTGGCATAGGTGTCTCATCTATATTTTAGAAGTTCCCCAGAATGCAGCTTAGTGAGGGCCTATAATGGAGCACAAGCTTGTTTGACTGGATTACAGCCATTTCCTGTAATCCAGGCCAGCTGTTTTGGAAGCTCTTAATTTGTTTGTGGATATTTTGAAATGAAAATCAATGTAAAATGCACAAATTTCATCAGAATACTTTATTCCAGTTAAAAATGTCTACCTATCCCTTGAAAGTACCTCCCTAATTAGAAAGCAACCTGGGTAGTTTGAAAAAGCTTTGCTTGTTGCTCAGGTGAGAGAGACTACTGCCCAACTCCCTACAAGAGCATCTAAGACTGCAAGCAAAAATCTACTCCTTTATAGAGAGCCTGGAAGAACCAAGACCCTGCTAAAGCTTCTAAAGAGACTGCCTTGCTAATCTGCTCTCAGGTGTCTGAAGGTAGAGAAAGGGGTATAAAAAACTGCCAAAGGTCCAGGCTATCCTGTGAAGATTCTTAAACCAGATTTGTATAAGTCTACAAGCAGAGAGCTAACTCCTACCATAGTCCTTACCCAAGTTCATGGTAAGACATCTTTCTCCTTGTTTGATTTTCAGAAGTGAAGATATTGTTGTGCTTGTTTGATTATGATGCCTAAGCCTTATTTTGTTTGCTGCTGTAAACTTTGCAAATAAACCTTTTTCACTGGCTTGGTTAAGCTATGCTATCTACTCACCCATGCCAGTCTCCTACAATGTTACTGTATAATGATGCTCCTACAGTACCACAGAAAAGGACTTTCATTTGTGGGCAGGAAGGAACTTCTCTAGGAGTCTGTTTCTTCAGACCAAGAAAATATGCAGGCTAACACTTGAAGGCTTAGAATGATCAATACAGTATATTGAATTAGATTCCCTTAGGAGAAAGATTGTACTGTAGGAACATAAGAACTTAAGAATTGCCATACTGGGTCAGACCAAGGGTCCATCAAGTCCAGCATCCTGTTTCCAACAGTGGCCAATCCAGGCCATAAGAACCTGGCAAGTACCCAAACATTAAATAAATCTCAAGCTACTATTACTTATTAATTAATAGCAGTTTATGGGTTTTTCCTCTAGGAACTTATCCAAACCTTTTTTAAACCCAGTTACACTAACTGCTGTAACCACATCCTCTGGTAATGAACTCCAGGGCTTAACTATGCGCTGAGTGAAAAAGAATTTTCTTTGATTTGTTTTAAACGAGCTACTTGCTAACTTCATGGCGTGACCCCTAGTCCTTCTGTTGTCTGAGAGAGTAAATTAACTTGTTCAAGTCCTTTCATGATTTTGTAGACCTCTATCATATCCCCCCTCAGTCATCTCTTCTCCAAACTGAATAACCCTAACTTCCTTAGCTTTACCTCATAGGGCAGCCGTTCCATGCCCCTTATTTTGGTTGCCCTTCTCTGCACTTTCTCCAGTGCAACTATATCCTTTTTGAGATGCGGTGACAGAATTGCACAAGATGTGATCTCACCATGGAGTGATACAGAGGCATTATGACATCCATCATTTTATTTGCCATTCCCTTCTTATTAATTCCTAACATTCAGGCTGATACAGTAAAGCGCGGCCGCAGTTACCCCATTTCTAACCCGCTGTGTACTCACAATTTCGCCGTGTAAGTCTAACCCGCGATTCACTATCTGTTTTTACCGATCCTTACCGCTTCTTTAACTCGACGCGTATCCCTTTCCGCCCGCGGCATGTATATGTATGTAAACGATACGATTAGCTATTCCCTCCCATACAGTAAAGTGTGCCCCGACTATCGCCTTTTTAACCTGCTATCTTGCCACGTCTTTAACCTACTAATTTACCGCCTACCCTGACCCTTGCGTTAGTGTGGTTCACTGGTTGCTCAGCATATTCAATTTAAAGCTTTAACCTTGGTATTTAAGGCTCAGCATGATCCCATACATTCCATTGCACTGTCTGTATTCACAAGAATGTAATTATCTGATTCTACCACCAAAAGCCGCCCAGTCCCAAACCAACCCAATCCACAGAAAAAAAAATGCTTCTCGCACTTAGCCGCCCAGTCCCAAACCAACCCAATCCACAGAAAAAAAAATGCTTCTCGCATTTAGCCGCCCAGTCCCAAACCAACCCAATCCACAGAAAAAGAAATGCTTCTCGCACTTAGCCGCCCAGTCCCAAACCAACCCAATCCACAGAAAAAAAAATGCTTCTCGCACTTAGCCGCCCAGTCCCAAACCAAACCAACCCAATCCAATCCAAGCCCAAGCAGAGAGAGACGAAATTTCACAGTCCCAAACTTTCCCCAGCCCCCGCTCACCTGCCCTGGCCGCGGCCACGCAAGCCCCCAGCAGCAGCAGTAGACGTAGAAGGGCATCGAGAGACAGCGGTGAGAGAGCGGCTTCAGCAGCCCCGCTGGCGAAGATGAATACGTGCACGCCTGTAGGTCCAATATGGGCGCTCAAGGCAGCAAAGGCGCATGCACACACGCCATGACCTCCGACGTCCAGCCGGTCATGGCGTGTGCGTATGCGCCCTCGCTGCCTTGAGTGTCCATATTGGATGTACAGGCATGCACGTATTCACTTTAGCTGGCGGGGCTGCTGAAGCCGCTCTCTCTCGCCGCTGTCTCTCGACGCCCTTCTACTGCTGCTGCTGGGGGCTTGCGTGGCCATGGCCAGGGCAGGTGAGCGGGGGCTGGGGGAAAGTTTGGGACTGTGAAATTTCATCTCTCTCTGCTGGGGCTTGGATTGGGTTGGTTTGGTTTGGGACTGGGTGGCTAAGTGCGAGAAGCATTTTTTTTCTGTGGATTGGGTTGGTTTGGGTTGCGCTCCCTGCCTCTGATCACCGGCTGCTGGGGCTTGCTGGCGCTGGGCGCTCAAGGCAGCGGGGTCTGTAGGAGAGCCATCCACTTCCTGGTACCTGTCATTTCAAACGTCATTTGAAATGACATTGACAGGTACCAGCGCACCCAGGATACTGTATAGCGCCTATACAGTAAAATGGATTGTGCTTCATTGATGTGCATTGGACGCGGCTTGCATTTGCATGCCATTTAAATACAGTATCAAGTGGTAGGTGATCCGAACTGTGCGTGCGGCAAACGCGGGTGCGCCAGGCACTAATGCACCTCTTTCTACCGCCCCTTACTGTATTGGCCCGATTGCTTTTCAGATTGCCACAGCGATCAAAAGAAAAATGTCATGATAAACTTTTATAGCTAAGATTGAGCTCAGGAAAAGCCTGGATAACCCCTTAATAATGGTTTGTGGACTTTCCCTCCAGGAAGTTGTCCAAATCTCCATTTAAAAATTGGACAAGTTCCTAGAGGAAAAGGCCATAAACCATTATTAAGGTGGAGTTGCAGAAATGCACTGCTTATCCCTGGGATAAGTAGCATGGAATCTATCTACACTTTGGGATCCTGCCATGTACTTGTGACCTGGATTGGCCACTGTTGTAAACATAATACTGGGTTTGATCTTTGTTCTGACCCAGTATGGCAAATCTTATGTTCTTATCTTCTTATACCTCAATTTATGACAGAGTTATGCTCTCACAATAGTTTGAACAAAAGAAAAATACTGTGAGATGGTTCTTCTATTTTGAAAGGTTGCAGAACCCTGCTTTAACCACTTCAGTTTATTTGTTTTTATTTAGCTTATGCTGTTTCATTGCATTCAGGTACAGACATGGGCGTAGCATCCACAGTGCACAGTGGTACACAGGCACCACCAACTTTGAGAACACTAGGAGAGTGGTGGCATGAAGAGGAAGAGGCTCAGAAGGCTATTGGCGAAACCTATCTCGTTGGCGGCTGACAACAGGAAGAAGCCTGGGAGGCTGATGGACCCCATTTCGCTAGTGGCCAAAGAAAGAAGAGGTTTGGGAGGCTGGCAGTGGCTGAGAATCGTAGCAAACCCAGGAAGCTGCTGGAGGCTGAGAAGAGGAAGAAGCCCATTCTCCCTGTTCTCTGTGTTCCGGTCTTCAAACCACGTGTGGCCAGTACCTACTCTATGCTGATCTCATGCATTGTGAGGTCAGTATTGAGGAAGTGCTAGCCCTGCAAGTTTTGAATAGCATGGGGCAAGCCCATGAGGAGCAGTGGGAAAATAGGTTCTTTCCTCTTCTCGGCTGCTGGTGGACTTCTGGATCCAATGGGGAGCCTGCCTGTGAATGGTAAGCTGCCTGGGTATGTGTGATTGGTAACCTACCTGGGTGTGTGAATGGGAGCTTGTCTGGGAGTGCGTGTGAATGGGTGTCTGCTGCCGGGGGGGGGGGGGGGGGGGGGGGGGGATATGAATGGGAACCTGCCTCAGTGTGAGTGTATGTGTGAGAGAGAGAGAGAGCGCCTTTGGGTGTGACAGCCTGTGTGTGGGTAAGAAGGAGTGTATGGGTGTGTGGGAGTGAGAGCCTGTGCATAAGAATGAGAGCCTGTGTTTGTGTGTGTGCACATATGTATGGGAGTGGGAGCCTGCATGTGAGAAAGAGCAATTGAGAGCTTGTATGTGTGTGGCAATATGAAATTGTGTGAGAGAGAACGTATGTATGTGTGTGTGTAAAAGTGGCAGCCTGCTTGTGAGAATGAGAACCTATGGGGTAGATTTTAAAAGAAGCACGCGGGCGTACATGTGTTTGCGCTACCCGGCTACCTGGCATGCATGTTATAAAATCGGGAGTTGGCGCATGCAAGGGAATGCACAATTGTTCATCCTGCGTGCGCTAACGCCCGAGGCCTTTACCCATTCCCTCCACCCTACTCTATCCTTCCCACCCTTTCCCTTACCTTCCCACCCCCTAGCCCTATTCTAACCCCCCAACCTCTATTGTACCTTTTGTGCCTGCCTCTGGGCAGGCGCAAGTTGCACGCATCGGCAAGCTGCCAGCACGCGATCCTCCGACACAGCAGCAAATGGCCGCTGTGTCAGAGGCCCCTGGCCCCACCCCACCCCAGACCGCCCCTCCCCGCCCCTTTTTTGAAGCCCCAGGACTTAGACGCATCCCGGGGTTTTATGCGCATCGCCGGGCCTTTCTAAAATAGGCCTGGCACGCATAACCCCCTCTACACTTGTAAATCCTCTGAAAATCTGGCCCTATGTGTACATGTATATATGAGAGTGGGAACCTGCATGTGAGAGCCTGTGTGTATGTGTGTGAGAGAGCATGTAAAAGTGAGAGCCTGTGTGTATCTGAGGGGGAATGGGAGCCTGGGTGTGAGACAGCATGTGAGAGCCTGTGTGTATATTTGTGAGAATGGGATCATGCATGTAAGAGCATGTGAATGTGAGAGCCTATGTGTGAATGAGAGCATGTAAGAGTGAAAGCTTGCATGTGTGTGTTTAGGAATGGGAACTTGTGTGTTAGAAAGAGCATGTGAGAGCGAGAGCCTTCATGTAAGAGAGAGAGTAGGAGAGTGGGAGTCTGTGTGTACGTGAGACAGAGCATGCAATAGTGGGATCCTGTGTGAGAGAAAGTTTGTGTGTGAGAGCACATATGTGAGAAAGAGCTTGTATGTGTATATGGAAGAAGGAAAGAAAACAGGAGGCGAGAGAAGAAACAGAAAAAAATAAAAGAGACCTTGAAAAAGGAATAAGGAAAAGATAGACAAGGGGAAAAAGAGACTGGGACCAACTGATTAGAAAAATAAGAACACACAACAAAGGTAAAAAAAATTGTTTTGCCTTTCAGCAATTGGAATATACCTTCTTTAGGAATGTGCAGTTCTTTTTTATTTGTATTTTGCTTATTCTTTAGTATTCCAGAGTTTCACAGAGTCTGGTTTTGTCTGCATATTTCTGTTTCTAATTTGTAGTCTCTTATTTTGTATTAGGTAGGTGTCTGTCTGTGATATGCATGATGACAGAGATGCAGTATTTTAACTAGTGTATAGTTTCTTTGTAGGGATTTGGAGCAGTCTGGCTTGTTCTGTTTGCCCAATAGGTGGTATATTATTTATTTATTTATTTTAAAGATTTTATATACCGACAACCGTTTGCACATCGTATCGGTTTACAGATAACTTAAAAACTTATAACTTAAAAATAACTATTAATGTTCTAGGGCCTGGTGTGCCATACACAGGCTCTCACAGGCATGTGCGGGGGACAGAAAGTCTGTGATTGAGAGAGAGAGAGCATGTGTGAGAGCATTGCCATGTGTATGAGAGAGGGAATGTGTGAAAGAATGAATATGTTAGCAAGTGTGTGTGAATGAGAGAAGAGATAGTTTGTGTGGCCCTACCTCCCCAATCTATGATAATCTCAGGGTGAGTGGAATTCAAAAAGTCCCAGGCATGGAGAGCAGGACATTTTTAATCCTTATTATTTTTAATTATTGGGTGTAATTTGATGTTTCTATTGTTTTTTTAATTTTTTTTAATTTTTATCATTTTAAACTTTTCAGCAAGTCACAAACTTACAGAAAATGAAAATGCAGTATGTATACAATAATTAAAGAAAAATTAACACACTTTATATTTAATCCAAATCAAACATATTGTATTCCCCTTTAAAGAAACTTGTACAAGGGGGGCAGAAAAAGGAAGAATTAAAAAATGAAACAAAAATGCAAGTATCAGGCTTAGCATAGAACAAAGACATTCATTTATAATATGATCCTATCTCTAAGGTTTTACACCGGAGGTAACAATTACCCTTCTAGCATGTGGGAAAGATTTTAACTGCTCGGGGTAGTAAAAAATAAAGCATTCCTTTGGAGATTTTACGACACATTTGTAGGGATATTGTAACACATATGAAAACCCTAATGCAAGCACTTGTGGTCTCATTGCAAGAAATTCTCGTCTCCTGTCTTGGGTGACAGGAGCAAAATCTGGAAACGCACATATCTGCAATCCCCGAAATTGGAGATCTATATTTCTAAAATATCTTTTCATAATTTCAGTTAGGTCTCTTTCACTTATAAAGGAAACCATTAGTGTGGCACATTCATAATATTCAGTAGCAGAATCCTCCAAAAACTTGGTCAAGTTCCCTTTATTCATGTTGATTTGTAGCATTTTTCTATTCCTTGTAGACACAGGCAAATAATATAATTTATTCACTGAGGGGATTTCTTCCTTCTGGAATTTCAAAACTTCAATGAAGTACTTCTTAAGGGTAATATAAGAAAGTTCACCAACGATTTTGGGGAAATTTAAAAATCTCAAATTTAGATGTCGTGAGTGATTCTCTAAGTGCTCCAACCTTCTTGATACCACATTAATGTCTTTTATAATTTTAACACTGCATTCTCTGGATTTCACCATATCAGCCTCCACTGTTTCCAGTCTTGGCTTAATTTCTTGTAACTGAGTGTCGAATACTTCCAACTTATGTTCCACACCTTCCAAATTATCCTGAAACTCCCCGATCAATTTCACTAATGCTGCCAATATGTCCCAAATAGCTTCCAAAGTTATTCTTTCTGGCTTACAAGCATTTGAAAACGGGGTCTAGAAAATGACTGACCTGCTTTCACCACCGGAGATATTCCGGCCAGTGAGACTTCCCCTCCTGGAGTAGTCGTCGCTCCTTTGAACTCCTCAGTTTCCCTCTCCCGGATCGGGGTAGACATGGGAGGTTCAGGATTCAGAAATTCGATTCCCGAAAGTTCCAGGCATTCTGAGGGTTGCAGCGGAGTTTCGACGTCCTCCGCCCTCTGACTTCCTGCTGGTGTTGCGCTTACCGCGTCATGGGTCTGTGACCCAGCTACCTGAGGGCACCCGGGAAGTGGAGCAATTTCGGGCTTGTGAGGATCCGGAGGAGTTAGTGTGACTTCTCTTGGTGCTTCCTCAATGGTCCCCACAATGGAGCTCTCTCCTCCCGTGTCAAATGTCTTTCCAGGTACGTATGATGTTATCAATCGCTGGGTGGCCATAACCTCTGAATCCGAAGGAAAGACTCAGAGTTTGCCTTTCCTTTTTGCGGGCATTTCTCAAACAAATTTTGCAAATATCAGAGCTCAGCACATTCGTGCCTGGCTACGCCGCCATCTTGCCCCCCTTTTGATTCTATTGTTTTGAAACATTTTATTGTTTTGTTTTTTTTTGGGGGGGTGAATATTAAAACATTTTGTAATTATTGGATGTTTTAGTCACCAGATGTTTTGAAATATTTTATTGATGTTTTGGAAATATTAGAACACATTTATTCACATTTTTTATAATTATTGGATGTTCATCAGCTGTGTTGAAATTTATTCTTTTTATTATCATGGTTTTAATATTATGAATGATGTTTTATAGATCTTAGGGAAGAAAAGGAAATCTTGAGTTTTTGAAAGAAATTAAAAACATGGCTCACGTCATTGGCTTGACAAATGATTAGCATTAGGGGAGAGAGATTGTCAGCTAATTTTGGTCTGCTGGGTGAATTGTTTTATGATATTTGGTTTCAATGCATTCAGTTGTTGTTTATGACATATTGTTTTAATTTCTATTGTAAATCACTTTGAGAGATGTAATCAGGAAAGCAATTAAGAAGCAATTTTTTAAAAAATCGATGAATTAATTAATTGATTCTCTCTTCTGGACAATGGACTTAATTTGATGATTACCAATCAGTAAAGTTTATTTTAACACCCAGTCCCTAGTCCTGTCTGATCTATAACCGTCTCTCGACTCACGGGAAGCATCTACAGTACATACAAACACTGGGAGCAGCATAGCATTGTCTGGGCCGCAAACTAGAGCTTATCCCCATAAAAAGAATCCCCCCAGGGATTAAGAGTCAAGCACGGGATGGAATTTGCTAGATGGCACAGCCCTTTTGTGCCCCTGGGGTTAAAACTCCACTAAGGGTTACACATGAAAGAGATTTGCATACACTGGATTTCCATTGCATGCAAATCCATCTCATGCGTATTCATTGTGGCAATCTTGTACACCCAATTGGGTAGGTGTGCCTCCAGGAGAGAGAACTACTTATCTCAGACAAAAGTCAGAACCCAGCTGTTCTTCCAAGGACATTTTGCTTCTCTCCTCCATCTGCTACACAGGTCTCCATTCCCTCTACTGGCAATGGAGCTGCTCGGATCCACACACCACCTCACTCCCAGCAACGCCCTCAGCATCCCTGACTCTGATTCTTTTTCTGGTTTACTTAAGCAAAAAACCTACATTCCCTCTTCTAATTTCCTCTGCTGTGACCACCCCACCTTCTACGTCACCCAGTGCCAGGCTACTTCACAGCAGCCTGTCAATCCAGTTCTCTGCTTATCACCTCACGTTTAAACCTCCTGATATCTCTAAAACACGATTACCTAGGACGTTTGTGTTTTAAAATTGCTGCCTAGATTAATGTTCTGTAAATTGTTTCCTGCTTGGGACATAAAATTGTTCCTGTATATTGTCTGTAACATGCTTTGAACACTTTTCCAGCTGGAAGAGTGTGTAATAAATAAACAGTGATGATGATGAGAACACTAAAACTGCACATTCACAAAGGAGAATATGTCAGGGAATACAATTCCAGTCCCCAAGAGCCTGTCTGTGGCTCTTGGGGACTGGAATTGGCCACCCCTGCCCTATTGCTTTACTAGCAGCAAAAATTGTCCTCAGGAAGAAAAGCTTCTCATTTCAAACAGCTTTCTAGGTTACAAATAAAACATCACAACAAAATATGAACGTGAACTTTGTTGCTCCCTGGGGATTTGAAACTCTACTTTTCCACGTACAGAGCCTGCTGCAGTCACAGAACATAATTTTTGCGCCTGGCTAAAAAAGGGGAATATTATTCCCGCAAATCAAACCGTGTCATACACGTTGATGGGAGACCTTGCCGTCTTCTGGGCAAAGGATTCCTCCCAAAAGCCATGCTTTTGGCCCTGACGAAAGCTTCTGTCACAAGGAGGTTCTTCAAGCCCAGAAAATGACAGTAGTAATATAAACATGCAGTCACACTGGGAATAGATTATCACACATATTACACCACATATAATAAATAGGTTACATTACTTGTGCATTGAGTACTATACCCCCAGTAAGAGGGGTGGCAGAAGTTGACTCATGGGGTGATCGAGTAGAGCAAACCCCCCTACCCCCAGGATTCCAGGTTGGGGAGGGGGTGGGGGTTACACAAGGCCCTTTTGAGTTAGTCTGTGAATCTGTGAGCACACAAGCCCGAAATAGAAGGGAAGCATTAAAAGGAATCCTTGCCGTGGGCGCCATTTTGTCCTGTGACTGCCCTGGGAGTGATCAGCTTCAGCTGACTCATGTGACTATAGTAAAATTCAGGTGCGTGGGGATATTTCTTGTCTATTGGGAGGGATACTTTTTTTTTTTTTTTTAAACCATAAGACTAACCCAGACAGTCTTGCAATTTAGAAGTTTGCACTGAAGCACTGAATGGAAAATACCAAGAAATCACCTCCAGAATAACAATAAAGTGGAAATAAATTGCTATTAAAAGAGGTTTAAAAAAAATTAAATCGAACAGTGAATGTGTGAATTGAATTGCATTCAATTTTTCTTCTGCCATAAAAGAGACTACAAATATAGAAATACATTTTTATTATATTACATGGTTAAACACTTAGAGTAACCATTATTTTTATGTCTTTATAAATACACATTTCTTTGAAGGTAAGTGGATTCATTTGGCGACTGCAGTACTTCATTTATAAGTAGGGAAAGGGCTATTCAAGGAAAATGTGTACTTTAGGGACCTCTTGTGGATAAATATGAAAACACGTCTTGAAGCACAAGCTGCAGCAACATTCCTGTCTAGGAGGAATACAGCAGTGATGCACCAAGGGCCACATTTGTAATATGTGCTTTAATGTGGGCTGCATAAAAAAAAAAACCAGTCAAAATTCATAAATTAAGAATGAAGAATCAAATCATCACTTTTGGTTTTCAATAATTTTTAATTCAAAACCAGAACACTTTATTTAAATACGTGTATTTGGAACAAATATATATTGCAGAAATTACTGAGAAATATTGAGATAGTGAGACATATTGGGAAAATGTTCCCCCTGCGCGCGCCGAGCCTATGTTGAATAGGCTCGGCTGGGCGCGCAGGCCCCGGGACGCGCGTAAGTCCCGGGGCTTTCCTGGGGGGGAGGGGGGGGGGGCGTGTCACGGTGGTGCGTCATCCGGGGGCGGGCAGGCCTCGGGCAGGCGTAACTTGTCAAACAAAGGTAGGGGGGTTTAGATAGAGCTGTTGGGGGGGGGGTTAGGTAGGGGAAGGGAGGGGAAGGTGCGGGGGGGGGGGCGTGGAAGGAAAGTTCCCTCTGAGGCCGCTCCGATGTCGGAGCAGCCTCGGAGGGAACTGAGGCAGGCTGCATGGCTCGGCATGCGCAGGCTGCTGATTTTGCACAGCCTTGCGCGCGCCTACCCTGGATTTTAAAGGATACGTGCGGCTACGCGCGTATCTATTAAAATCTGGCGTACTCTTGTTTGCATATAATATTAAGCTATACTGGGTTTACCACAGGTACTCTTGTTTGCGCCTGGTGCGCGAACAAAAGTACGCGCGGGCGTACTTTTTAAAAATCTACTCCTTAATGGCTTATCAGTGCATTTCAGTATGCTTCCTTCAGTGTGACTGTTGGATTCACATTCTGGAAACCAAAACTTTCAAATCAGTTGCAGTGCTTGCTGCCTTCAGTCGTATGATAGTAACATAGCAACATAGTAAATGACAGCAGAAAAAGACCAAAATTGGCCCATCTAGTCTGCCCAGCAAGGTGGTTAGGATTGCAAATGCCTCCCCATGCAATTACCCCATGCCTTTTCTGGAAGCTCAATTCAGTCATTTCAGTGTGGTTTTGAGTTGCACCACTGGTCCTTGCTGTGTTTTGTTCCAATAAGGGATCCCCTATGCTTATCCCACATCTTTTTGAATTCTGCTACTGTCTTTGTCTCCACCACCTCCTCTGAGAGAGCATTCCATCCATCCATCACCCTTTCTGTGAAAACATATTTTCTGATATACTTCAAGTTGTGATTTCTAATTCTATAGCTTCCTTTTCATTGGAAAATGTTTTTTTACGCATGTGGTAACTTGGGCAATAGTGGCTTGGAAACAGCCAAAAGGAATAAGGAGGCAGACTCTGGCTGTCTCCCTTTTATGAAATTTACAGTGAAGCATGAAGTGCAAAGCAAAACAAACAAATGATGCAGCTCACCTTAAAGTTCAGGTAACACAGAGACCTCACACATAGCAGGTTTTCTCATATAGTAGCTTTCTGCCTGCTCCCTGGGGCCTGTTTAACCCTTCTAGGCCCTGAGTTCTTATACTCTGGTAGAGCGCTCCTCCGTTCACCCAGGATTCTTTATGGATCTGGATCTTAAGGAAGACTGGGAAAAACAGCAGTGCCTGGTCCCTTAAGATAGTCTGAGGAAGTTTCCTATAGACTTCCTCATATCCCAACCCCCTCAGCTCAACCTTGTCGGGATGAGCACCTGCCTGTACTAGGACACCTCTCTAGACAGGAAATCTACACTGGTGTTTTCCCTGCCTGCCCTATGTCATATTTTATAGTTGAAAGGCTGTAGGGCCAGGAACTATCTCATCACCCTCGTATTAGACTCCATGTTTCTATTCATCCATAGGAGCAGTTGTTGTTCCATTACAAGTGTGAACTGCCATCCCAGCAGGTAATAGCCCAAGGCTTCTAGGGCCCACTTGACTGCCAAGACCTCCTCTGCTTCTGCTGACCACTGGATCTTCTCTGGTGCTTTCTTCACCAATAGCCTTGTGAGAGGCTCTGCCTTCTCTGAGTAATTGGGGATAGATCTTCTGTAATACCCCATGAGTCCTAAGAAGGCTCTCACATTCTCTTTTGTTTGTGGGACTGGAACTTGGGTGATCACCTTTTCCAGGTCTGTGGATGGATCTTGCCCTTCCCCAGAGTGTAGCCAAGATACTGGACTTCTTGCCCTCCCAGGAGCACTTTTTAGGGTTAGCCATTAGTCCTGCTTTCCTTAGATTGGTTAGCATGGCTAGATTTGGCTTAGATGAGTCTTCCAATCTGGGCTGAACACCTCAATGTCAGCCAAGTAGGCGGCTGTTAACCCTTGATGTAGACGACTGAGGTGGTCAACCAAGCATTGCAGGGTGCCATGGAGTCCAAAAGGGAGGGACAGTGAATTGTAAAAATCCACATGGTGTTGAGAATTCAATCTTCTCCTTTGCTGCTGGTATGAGAGGCACCTGCCAATAGCCATTTGTAAGGTCCAGGGTAGAGATGAACTAGGCAGATCCCAGAAGCTCAATCATTTCATCCATTCATGGCTTCGAGTAATGAGACATCGTTGACCTTTTTAAAGTCAATGCAGAACCTTATGTTCCCATTTGGATTCGGCACCAACATAATGGTCAGGGCCAATCACTGTTAGACTACTTTATACATCCTGAACTGGAGCATCTCCTTCACTTCAGTCTCAATAATGCAGCGCCTGGCCTCGGGAATGTGATAGGGTCATTGCCACATAACAGCTCCAGGAGGTATAATGATGTCATGCTGCACCAGGTGGGTATGACTTGGTAGGCTTCATTAGAGCGCCTTGTTTTTCTCCACCAGCTGATTTAAATCAGCTGTCTGTGCAATGGACAGCTGCTTTCTGACATGTATCTGGGTTTAGTCCACTTCAGGCCCAACCTCTGGACCAAACTCTCCTTCTTGTACCAGTGTACAATCCAATTCTTCAGGAGGTTTATGTGGTAGATTTGAGTTTTCTTTTATTTATCTGGCTGGGCTACTTTGTAATCCATGGGGCCTGTTTTCTCCAAAACTTCTAGGGTCCTTGTCAATGGGCTACTAACTTGCTTTCCAAAGATAGGAGGAGGACAAGTACATGGTTCCCTGGCTGGAATACTCTTTGGACTGTGGGGCGATTAGGGATGTGAATCGTTTTTTGACGATTTAAAAAATCGTCCGATATTTTTTAAATTGTCAAAAATCGTTAGAGTGAGTGATACAATAGAAATTCCCCCGATTTATTGTGAAAAATCGTAAATCGGGGGGGGGGGGGGAGGGCGGGAAAACCGACACACCAAAACAACCCCTAAACCCACCCCGGCCCTTTAAAACTAAACCCTTACCTTCCCCCACCCTCCCGAACCCCCCCAAAACCTTTTACGAGTACCTGGTGGTCTAGTGGAAGCCCCGGGACCGATCTCTCGCTCTCGGGCCATCGGCGCCATTTTGATGCCACTAATAAAAATGGCGCCGATGGCCCGATAAAAAAAAACCTGACCCTTTAAAAATCGATCCCTTAGCTTCCCCCACCCTCCCGACCCCCCAAAAACATTTTAAAATTACCTGGTGGTCCAGTGGGGGCGCGGGGAGCAATCTCCCGCTCTCAGGCCATCAACTGCCACTAATAAAAATGGCGCCGATGGCCCTTTGCCCTTACCATGTGACAGGGTATCCGTGCCATTGGCCGGCCCCTGTCACATGGTAGGAGCACTGGATGGCCGGCCATGGCCCGCGCCATTTTTAAAGATGGCGCCGGCCATCCAGTGCTCCTACCATGTGACAGGGGCTGGCCAATGGCACGGATACCCTGTCACATGGTAAGGGCAAAGGGCCATCGGCACCATTTTTATTAGTGTAGCCGATGGCCTGAGAGTGGGAGATCGCTCCCCGCGCCCCCACTGGACCACCAGGTAATTTTAAAATGTTTTTGGGGGGAGGGGGTCGGGAGGATGGGGGAAGTTAAGGGGTCGATTTTTAAGGGTCGGGGTGGGTTTTTTGTTTATCGGCTGTGGTGCAGCCAATAAACAAAAACCGGAACCGATCAGATTCCGGTTCCGATTCACATCTCTAGGGACGATTATAACTTTGGGCTTGAGTAGTCTGAACCTTTTATAGGCTTAGGCAGGCCACCTCCTCAGCCTTTTTCAGGTGATCCTGCACTCAGAGAACATAGTCCACTATGTTCTGCCCAGGATTCCCTTCATCTTCCCAAGTTTTGTGAGCTATGCCAAAGATTCTTCTTGGTCTCCTCCCATACAATAACTCAAAAGGGGAACATCCCATCGAGCTCTGTGGTACTTTGCAGATTGCGAACAGGATATATGGTAGGCTAGTTCTTGCTGTCTTTATCCACAAATGTCCTCAACATTTGTTTGAGCATTTTATTTATTTATTTAACAGTTTTTTATACCGACCTTCATAGTAAATAACTATATCGGATCGGTTTACAATTTAACAAGGGGAATAACTGGAGTAACAATTCAAGTAAACGAGAGATAACGATAGGCAGGAATAAGTCAAAGTTACAATCAACAGGGAAAGAGAACTTGGAAGCTTACAACAAGCTGGAAGGAAGAAAGGCCGGTAATAAATAAGTGGTGTTACCATAGAGCGTATGAATTAAAAGCTTAAAACAGTGCTTTAACCTGAAAGTCTCCAAGTCCAATTTTCATGAAAAAGAGTGCCTGACTGGGTAGAGGTGAAAGACAACTAGTTATTGTCTGGTGGATCAGGGAAGGCTTGGTGAAAGAGCCAAGTTTTAAGTCTTTTTCTGAATGTTAAAAGGCAGGGCTCTAGTCTGAGATTTGATGGGATGCTATTCCAGATCGATGGGCCTGCTATCGAAAAAGATCTGTCTTTGGTCGTAGCGAGGCGTGTGGCTTTAGTGGGGGGAACATTCAGAGTGCCTTTGTGAATATCTCTAATTGGTCTGTTAGATGAGTAGAGTTTGAGTGGTATTTCCAGGTCAAGTTGAAGATGATGATGGATGGTTTTGTGGATTAAGGTGATTGATTTGTAAAGAATTCTGAAATTCACTGGTAACCAATGTAGGTTCCTGAGTATGGGTGAGATGTGTTCACCGCGGCTGGTACTGGTCAACAATCTCGCTGCCGCATTTTGTATCATCTGCAGAGGTTTGGTAGTGGATTTGGGGAGTCCTAGGAAAAGGGCACTGCAGTAATCTATTTTGGCGAACAGTAGTGCTTGGAGGACTGTCCTGAAGTCATGGAAGAATAATAGTGGTTTAAGTCGTTTTAGAACCTGTAATCTGTAGAAGCAGTCTTTAGTTGTTGTGTTGACCATTTTCTTTAGGTTTAGTCGATTGTCTAAAATTACCCCAAGATCTCTAACCTGCTTACAGGTAATGAGAGAGTTGTTTGGTGATGGTGTGGAGATATTGATATCGTTTGAAGAGATGAGGAGAAGCTCTGTCTTAGAGGCGTTGAGGACCAAGTTTAAGCTGTTGAGTAGATTTGTGATGGATAGAAGGCAGTTATTCCAATGGGTGAGTGCTTTCGAGATTGATTCTGTTATGGGGATTAGAATCTGCACGTCGTCTGCGTACAGATAATGAATTAGATTGAGATCTGTTAACAGTTGGCTGAGGGGGAGGAGGTATATGTTGAAGAGGGTTGGGGATAAGGAGGATCCTTGTGGTACACCCAGAGTTGATTTTGTTAGGGGTGACTCTTTATTGTTAATTTTGACTTTGAAAGTCCTATTGCTGAGGAAGGACTTGAACCAGTTGTGGGCAGATCCTGAGATGCCGATATCTGCTAGACGATCCAACAGGATGGTATGGTTGACGGTGTCGAAAGCCGCCGAGATGTCTAACAGGACTAGTAGAAAGGATTGTCCTTTGTCTAACCCCATAATAATATGGTCTGTTAGTGAAATGAGGAGGGTTTCAGTGTTGCGTGATTTACGAAAACCATATTGCGAGGGGTGTAAGATCTTGTGGTCTTCCAGATAATCAGAAAGCTGGGTGTTTTTGCTTTCCTCTGCGTGAGCTGAGGAAAGCATCTGATTGAAGCACATGACAAGGCCATCGGTCTGTGGGTCATACACCAAGGTACACAAAGTTTTAAACTTGAGCAAGCTGCAGAGTTGTTTCATTACCCTGGACATGAACAGGGTTCCCTGATCCATCAGGATCTCCTTGGGCAGCCCAAGTCTTGAAAAACCTCCATTAGGGCGGTCACTACCGTCGGGTCTTCATATTTTGTAGCGGTACTGCTTCCGGATATCTTGTGCTATAGTCCAGAATGACGAGAATGTACTTATTTCCTTGAGTAGATCTCTCTAGTGGCCCTAAAAGGTCCATGCCCACCCTTTCAAAAAGGATCTCTATTATGGGCATGGGTATGAGGCTTTGTGAGTTGGTAGGTAGGGCACGACCAGCAATACAACTGGAGCTGTTTATGTAGACCTGACCAATAGAACTGTGCCAAAACATGTTTAATACAAAAACATATACTGCAAGTAATTTTTCTAATTTTGTAAGCATTTTTGGATGATTGATTTGCTATAATAAAGATTTTTGTACATTTTAAACAATACATGATTATAGGTTTACCTTTGGGTTTTAAATAGTGTATACACCAAAGAAGAAAATATTATACAAACAAATTTAATTAAATATTTTAATATTTATCAAATATAAAACTTTTTAAATAAAGATACATATTCAAACCATCACTTGTACAAAAATACAGCTAAATCACATTACAGTATTTAAAAAACTTCATAGTATTTCTATCTGAGCCAAAACTTTCACTATGAACCACCAACTGCTCTGCAAAGGAACAAGAGTAAGTCTTTCAATTACTTGAAGGGCAAAGAGCTGTAAGAGAATGAATGTTTCTTTATCAACTTGCAGCAGTATTTTAACAGCAAAAGAATTCCTCAAGCCCCAGTTTGCAGCGTTATTATGACAGTGCAAATGTTCCTCAAACCCGACAAAGGCCTTATTGTTTTGCCATTATTGGCTTAGTCAGGGGGGAATAAAATGCATATCGAAGTCTCAGGCCAATTTTACATGTTAGTCTGTTTAACCTGTTAGCACAGCGCTGTATGCATTGCTAGAGCGTAATTCATATAGTTATTCAGTAATTTCTTTGTCATATATATTTATTAATAATAGTTGTATTTTCATCATTAGCATAATGCGTACTAGAACATAGATGCATACTGGATAATTCCTATTATTTGAAATTTAAATTTAATAAGAACATAAGAAATTGCCATACTGGGTCAGACCACAGGTCCATCAAGCCCAGCATCCTGTTTCCAACAGTGGCCAATCCAGGCTACAAGAACCTGGCAAGTACCCAAACACTAAGTAGATCCCATGCTACTGATGCCAGTAATAGCAATGGCTACTCTCTAAGAAAACTTGATTAATAGCCATTAATGGGCTTCTCCTCCATGAATTTATCCAAATATTTTTTAACCCAAATACACTGACCACATCCTCTGGCAACAAATTCCAGAGCTTAACTGTGCATTGAGTGAAAAAGAATTTTCTCCGATTAGTTTTAAATGTGCTACTTGCTAACTTCATGGAGAGCCCCCTAGTCCTCCTATTATCTGAAAGAGTAAATAACGGATTCACATTTATCTTTTGTAGACCTCTCGTGATTTTAAAGACCTCTTTCATAATCCCCTCTGCCATCTCTTTTCCAAGCTGAGCAGCTCTAACCTCTTTCCTCATAGGGGAGCTGTTCTGTCCCCTTTATCATTTTGGTCGCCTTTCTCTGTACCTTCTCCATCACAATTGTACACAGTACTCAAGGTGTAGTCTCACCAAGGAGCGATACAGAGGCATTATGACATTTTCCATTTTATTCACCAATCCCTTCCTAATAATTCCTAACATTCTGTTTGCTTTTTTTGACTGCTGCAGCACACTGAGCAGATAGACAAGACACACACACAATAAAAAATAAAAAAGAGCTCTTAAACTAAAACAGAAAGGCCAAGACTGGAATTAATAAAGGTGAGGTGAGGTTAAATTGAAGATAATGATTATTATGAAATATAATGCTAGGGTCTGTAAATATATAAAGGAGAACTCTGGGTATGCATATTGTTACTATCAGCTTTTGTTATTTAGTATAAATAGACAGAAAATATAGGGATCTGCATTTGATTGAAAAAAATGGTAAAAATGGGACAAATAGGACCAAAGTGAGGACCGGTTCTGAAATCAATGTATGTTCACGGAGGGAAAGGCAAGTTTTCGGCAGAGAAGTTTGCGCCGCTTAGAATACCAACAGAATCCTGAATCAGTTGAAGCTTTTGGCGTTTATAGCAGTAACAGGAAGAGCTCAGCGTTTCATGGCTAAATTTTAGAAGTCTCAGTGCAGTTCGAAGTACTTTCATTGTTGACTAAACAACGACGGATGTTTTCTAAAGCAAACTCATACAAATTTTATTTTTACACAATAATGTACGCTGCTTGGCAACGTTTAAACTCCCCCTGAAGAAGCCTATTGGCGAAACCAGGATCCTTGTTGGGGTTCTTCACAGTTGAATTCAAAGATTTGTGTTGTTGTCATTATCAGTTTATGTATAGATGTATTAGTATACTAGCAACTGCACCTGTTCTAAGCCCGGGTGGTGAGCCTTTTTATTGGCATATATGCTCTTGTATACGCATCCCTGGCACTCTCCCTCTTACCAACCAAGCTGTCTCTCACACTGCCCCACATCCCCTCTCCTCTCTTACACACACACATTCTCTCTCACCAGCATCCCCCTCCCCTAATATAGGCTCTCTCTCTCTCTGAAACCCACAGTCAAGCAGCCCCCCACCCACCCTCTCTTACCTCCCATGCTCTCTCTCACACCCTCCCCACCCCCCTCTCACCAACTATGCTCTCTGTCACCCCCCTCTCTCACACACACATTCTCTCTCACCGGCATTCACCCCCATGCTCTCTCTCATACCCTCCTGCTCTCTCTCACTCTCCCCTCCCCGACACACATTCTCTCTCACCGGCATGCCGCGGGACCAGCGCCATTTGCGGCGAAGATGAAGGCCCGGCGCACCATTCGCGGCACATGGGGGCCTTCCATTTTCACCTTTAGCAGAAAATAGCAGCAGGACCCTGGCATACTGTGAAGTGCGTCCTGTGGCACACGCTCCATTCGTGATGAAGATGAAGGCCCGGGTGCACTGATCGCGGCACACGGGGGCCTTTCCTTTTCACCACGAATGGCGCACTGGGCCTTCATCCTCCCCGCGAATGGAGCATGTGCAGAGAGACGCGCTCCGTTCGTGGCATGCCAGGGTCTCCTCTGCTATATTCTGTCGGTACCGCGATGGCCGCTGCCCTTCGTACCTCTGGCGTGTTTGAGCCTCCAAGTTGGCCAGAGAGCTGCCTGCGCCATCTATCGGTGGGCTGGGGAACATGCGCGAGTACTGAAGGACACACTACCAAGCCTGATATATTATAGCGCCATCTATCAGCGGGCTGTGGAACATTAGCGAGCACTGACGGACACACTACCAAGCCTGATATATTATGGATGCTTAATTTTCCAGGGCATGACTATGCATGACTGCAAGGTTCTAGCAGTGGTTACAGGATACATTTTTTAATTTTCTGTATTTAAATAAGTCAATTGCAATGAAAATTATTGATTAATATTTATTATTGATTAATTTATATTTATATTATTTATATGATATTTATATTATATATTTATATTATACATTATTATTTTTCATATTATTTATATTATTTATAGTATTTATTTATATCATTTGTTCATTATTTATTTATTATTTATTTAATAATAAATAATAAATAATAGTATTTATTATTTATTTATTTAATAATATTTTTTATTATTGTTGATTTATATTATTATTATTAATATTTATTATTGATTAATATTTATAAGTTATATATTTTTCTGTAATTTATGTAATTTTGGTTTTTCTTGCTCCTCTGTTTTTACCTACAGTTATCTGTTCCATGTAAAGGCCTAGTTTATAATTTCAAGTTAATTGTAAACCGATACGATGTGCAAACGGTTGTTGGTATATAAAAAATGCCAAATAAAAAATAAATAAATATTATGAAACAAATATATTGTAAGTAATTTTACTAATTTTCTAAGCATTTTTGGATGATTGATTTGATATTATAAAGATTTTTTTAGATTTTAAACAATACATGAGTGCAGGTTTACCTTCGGGTTTTATATAGTATGATATACACCATTGCTCTTTCTAACTCTGGAATAGTGGTATATTTTCTTTATAAATATATTTATATCCTTAATATATTGGGCTTGGTAGTGTGTCCTCAAGGTGGCCAAGTTGCCCTACCCTGTGGACAGAAATGCCAGCGGGTGTGAGGACCATGTGGTCAGGACCAGAGGGTTCCAGACCAATGGTCACTCAGGGGCAGGGGTGCCTGGAACCCCCATAGTGCACTGTGCCGGGGCCCCTAAAAGCTACAGCTGAGGAGTTGGACCTCAGGGACATCTGCGTAAATGCTGGCAGCACCTCCTAATCATAAACACCGAATCGCAACCAATTAAATACAAAATCTTTTTTTTTTTTGGAGCGGTTCGTGAACTGGAGTAAGTGCGGTGGAAGGGGCTGCAAAAACAACAAGCTCTAATATTATAGCCTGCTGTACAAACAGCCAAAGTCCTACTGTGAAGTCCCCCCATGGAAAACCAGAGACGTTTAATCTTCCTTTAAAGCAAGAAAGTAAGAAAACTTCTTTGCATCTCTAGTTTTAAATATATATATATATATATATATTTTTTTTTTTGTGAAGTGGGAGTACTATAAGCACTACTCACCTGCGATCAGCCAGCAGCAAGAGCACGGAGAAGGAGAAATCACTCCGCTCGAACTGCATTGCCAAGGAGGAAAGAGGCCGAGCCGAGGGGAGCCGGAGGCATGCTCCCCCTCGGCCAGTCGAGTGACCCGGTGTCGGGGCACGTCTTGATAATGTCGCCGCTCACGATACCGGGCCAATCGGGGGAGAACAACGTCATCGGCATGCCGGTAGCACGATGCTGGCTCCATACTAGAATGGCACATGGGGGAGGGGGGCTGTATTCGACCCCCCCCCCCTTACATGGTGGTAAGGCACTGTTGCGGTGGGGGCAGCTGCCCCGGTTATTTGCAGCGCTTGCACATCCGTGCTGGGGAGAGCCGCGGAGGCAATGGCTGTGTTTTGAGGTTGCCACGCTGCACAGAGGATTCCTGTAGAGGAGAATTGGTTACAGAAGCTTTGGCTGTGTTGGGGAATCGTACAACTTTCTTTTAACCCATGGGAAGATGGACCTGATGACTATATATATATATATATATATATATATATATATATCCCACTGACTCTCCTTATGCCTTGGCAAATAGCCTCAGGTGATTATGTGTGTATGCTGGCTCGCGCCAAAGGTAGTGGCCATTTTATAACATATGTGTATATATACATGCATGGTATAAAAAAGGCTGCACTCACATACATGTGCATGTAATTTTATATGGAATCGTGCATATGTGCGCAAATGCTGCCTCTACCGTGTAAGTGGCGGGATTTCAGTAGGTAGCTATTAAACCACTTTATTCCCAGTTTGACCATTAAGAGATTGGACTTCCTAACCCCCCTGTTAATTAGTCTCCCTTTTACCCCCATTAGCCCCGACCCTTAAAACCCCGCTCATCTCTTAAGTTTTTTTTTTTTGTTTTCTGACTTGCACACCGCCATAGCAGAAGTAAAGTTAAGCAGTAGGGGACTCCGGCGCGTGCTTGTGTGCAGAAGTATTTACGCGCTGGATTCATTGAGAAATCCTGGAATGCCCATGCCCCTCGCAGACCGCGCCCACACCCATTCATGTTTTGTAAAAATAACCATTTTGTGCGCGTAGCAGGAGATACGCGTGTATGCATGCATTTTTCAAAATCCGCATGGCGCGTGCTGGCTTGACTTCTCTGCGTATCTCCCGGCTATGGCCGAGTCGGGCTTTTAAAATTTACCCATTAGATTGTGAACCCTTTGGGGATTGGGAAATGCCTTCAATACCTGAATATAATCTATGTTGAGTTGTCATGTAAGGTGGAATATAAATACAAATTAAAAAAAAAATATAGCACCCCCTTCCCCTCTCTGAGGTTGTTTAGCTTACCCAGTGAAAAAGGGGGAGTTTAGCTACCATAGAAGAATCAATATCATAAATTCTGGCAGGTTTGCTCACCCTGAAGGAGGTACGAGTGTCCCAGAAGCCCTCTAAATACACCCCCTGGCCTGCCCGCACAGATTGTCTGAGCAGTAATATTTCCCCTGGGTTCCACAGATCTAAATACAAAGACAGCAGGGCACAAGAGTTTTAACTTCTATTGGAAGCAAATCCAAATAAAACACCGAATTAACACCATGAAATACACACACACGCACACGTAACGAAAGCAGGGGACAGGGAAAAACACAAATCCAAGAAATCCACTCTGCAAAACAGGCAGTTATGTAGTAGTCAGTCACCTACACAAATGGCTGATTACTTAGTTTATACATTGTACCAATAAATGCATAACATAAATACAGATATGCTAGGTGCCCTAAAATTGTTAGTTTCTCTAGCTGTGCACATATATTTCATGGTGGGACTTGTTCTGTAGCTCCATGGGGACAAGTTGGGGCTTTCTTTTCTTTATGCACAGTCCTCATCCAGATCATTATTCTCTGATTGTAAGTCCCCCTGGGCGCAGATTCCTGGTGCAGCAAAACCCTTCGTAATAATAATGCAGCTAGGTCAAATTGCTGGGGAGCCTTAGCGGCACTGGTCGGGTTTATTGTTCTCTAAGAAGTTTTACCTCCACACAAAAAGGCATTAGCGAAAGGCACCTGACTACCTTCTAACTTCAGGAAGTAACTCAGTTTACTAATGTTGCTGATGAGGTAGGATGCAGTCCTCAAATGCCCTTTAGTGACTAGGGGGATAGTCTCAGGCACGCCTGTCAGCCCTTTGGATCTCTGAGACAGCTGGTTAGCTGCTTCTTCAGCTCCTACAATGGCAGAAAACTGCATCGCTCCTCTCTCCCAACATTACAGGACTTCTCTCAGCAGCCAGGGGAGATTCAAACTCAAAAACCCGGTTTTTCTTCCTCTAGCTGGTGCAGAGATTCTGCAACTCTCATTGGTTTCTGGGGAATCAGCTGGCTGGCTGTCCTCCATGTAACTTTCCCCCTTCCCTTCACAGTTTGTCTCTGTAAACTGGAGAGATATAAGGAAGCAGTGGAATAGAAGACATTTTAAATAAATAATTAAGAACCTTCTGGTGGTAGTTCTGCAGGCAGCAGCTCAAAAGATATCAAACAACTGCTTTAGGTCCAGTTTATTTTTTTTTCTTTTAAACTCCTTTATTCTTTTCCTTGGTGCCCAAGTCAGTGAGCAGAAGAACACCCCCAGGCTCAGCAATACAAAGCTGAAGCATTACTCAAAAGCCCATTCCTGATCAGAGTTCCAGGTCCCAGCACAGTATAAGCTCAGGGGGAAAAGCAGGCACTTTTTGAGAACTGAGTCATGTGCACTTAGGGGCGGATTTTAAAAGGAGCGCGAATGGCCTACTTTTGTTTGCGCTCCAGGCGCAAACAAAAGTACGCTGGATTTTAGTAGATACGCGCGGAGCCGCGCGTATCTGCTAAAAACCTGGATTGGCGCGCGCAAGGCTATGGATTTTGTATAGCCGGCGCGCGCCGAGCCGCGCAGCCTACCCCCATTCCCTCCAAGACCGCTCCGAAATCGGAGCGGCCTTGGAGGGAACTTTCCTTTGCCCTCCCCTCACCTTCCCCTCCCTTCCTCTACCTAACCCACCCGCCCGGCCCTGTCTACACCTCCCCCTTACCTTTCTCCGGGGATTTACGCCTCCCGGAGGGAGGCGTAAATCCCCGCGCGCGAGTGGGCCTCCTGCGCGCCGGGCAGCGACCTGGGGGCGGGTACGGAGGGCGCGGCCACGCCCCCGGACCTCCCCGGGCCATAGCCACGCCCCCGTACCCGCCCCCAAAACGCTGCCGACACGCCCCCGAAACGTCGCGACGACCGGGCCCGCCCTCCGACATGCCCCCGACACGCCCCCCTCGGAGAACCCCGGGACTTACGCGAGTCCCGGGGCTCTGCGCGCGCCAGTAGGCCTATGTAAAATAGGCTTCCCGGCGCGCAGGGCCCTGCTCGCCTAAATCCGCCCGGTTTTGGGCGGATTTAGGCGAGCAGGGCTCTTAAAATCCGCCCCTTAGTGAAAGCATTAGGATGGTGTACAAAAAATAAGGGCCGGATTTTCAAAAGCCAAAGAGGTAGATCTTCAAACGATACGCGAGAGCATACTTTTGTTCGCGCCTGCTGCGCGAACAAAAGTACGCTGGATTTTATAAGATATGCGCGTAGCCGCGCGTATTTTATAAAATCCGGGGTCGGCGCACGCAAGGCTGCGCAAAATCAGCAGCCTGCGCGCGCCGAGCCGCGCAGCCTGCCTCCATTCCCTCCGAGGCCGCTCCGATTTCGGAGCGGGGAACGCCCCCGGACACGCCCCCTCCCGCCCCTTTTCGAAAGCTCCGGGACTTACGTGCGTCCCAGGGCTTTACGCGCGCTGGCGGCCTATGCAAAAATCTGCCCCTAAGCGCGTAAATCCAGTGGGAGCAGAGCCAGTGCCAGTGGATAGGAAGAGAGGCAGAAAACACTTCCTCTTCCCAGATCTTCAAAAAATAATCTTTTCTGGTTCCCAAATGTAAATAACACTGGAGATCCCTTGGAATGGGTCACCTACACTTCAGGGGAAGGTCTATCCCTGGATGTCTTGAACACAGGGTTTCCCACTCCCTGAATCCCGGAAGGGCCCAGGTATTCAGTAAGGCTCCTACCACGCAAAGGTCCACAAAAAACCCAAATGAGTCCCTTCTGGAGGAAAGCACAGCAGTGGAGCCCTGACCTGCCCTGAAAGATCCCGGGCAGAATGCAGCCTAGGCCACAGGTAGGCCAAAAATGTAACTCAGGCAAAAAACCTCCAACCTTCCTCTCAAACTTCTCCCAAGGCCCTTAGCGGAGCTCTGCTATAAAACCTCTGCATGGGATATCCATTACAGCACCCTCAATGGGAGGGGCTGCCAATGAATGGATCCCCCCCATAATTATCCCTCTCAAACTGCAGTAACATGTACGGTCCCAGGGCTTACTGGTAACCCGGAAAGGTGCTCGGGTTACATAAATTTTGCTAAGCTTTGTTTTGAACTGATGAAGGGAGTGTTGGCTTCCAAAACCTTGTCAAGAAATGTATTGAGATAGTGCAATACAAGTGCATCATCTTATATATATATTTGCTTACTGACCTTTATTTGCATACATTGATGTGGATTAACATGCAACCACACTACTTTATTAAGCATCTAGAAATCATTATCTGTGATTTAGGGAGCATGCAAACAAAGCTTGTCTTCTTGAAGCACAGTTAAAGACAGAGAAAGCACTGTAAGTATAGGGGCATTTCTGTCATCTTCACCACTCATTATACCAAATAGGCTTTGCTATTGTTTCATAATTAGGAAAATCCAGATTATTCCCAGATAACACACTAAAGCTCACAGTCTTCTGTATAAAAGAATCTTTCTCAATGGATACAATGCATTTCAGTATGTACTGAGCTATGCAGGTCCCGAGGGAAGCTATAAAGTTATAATGTCAGCAGTGACCTTAGGATCAAATGGTGTCTTTCATAAATCATAAGGGCAAAGTTGAATTAGTTTAGTCAGATTTGTTCAGCATTTGTGTATGTATGGATTCTTTAGGACACAATAAATTCCTCTGGGGCTGATGTACAAAATGCACATTAAAAACGTACACTAATAATTTAAGGGTGAATTTTCAAAGCCATTTATGTGCATAAAACATGGTTTTATGCGCATAAATGGCTGTTATAAAATAGCCCAGAGGTCAGTGCATGTAATACGATTTGGTGCATATTTTTATGCTCACTGGGGAGAGGCTTTCCAGGGAGGAGAGTTAGGGTAGAGTTGAGACTTGTGGTATAACCTGCAGATGAGTTTGTATTATTATTATTTATTTGTATTATTATATATTTGTATATGTATTATTTTTATTTATTTCATTTGGTTGACTGTAATTCCACTTGCGTTGTAAAAGTGGTTCACAAATAGGATGTTTACAAGCTAAAATAAACAGTATATAAAAAACATATTATCATAAATTATATTTTTTCATGCAGAATTTACAGTCAATAATAAAACTGATTGCAATGCACTTTTCAAAGTGAACTTTTGTGTATAAGTTTGCTTTGAAAATGTGGGGTAATGTTAGTGTATAAAAGTCACATGCAGACTTTACCCCCGCTCACACAGTTATAAAATTACCCTCTCTATTCATATTTTTAGTGCATGCACTAATCGTTAAGTTTACTACAAATGTATTGACCTAATATAAAAGGTGCAATTATATTACATTTAGATATATTTACATGATTAATGTATGTGCCTTGAGTTTAAACACACTTTTCGTACATTGTCCCTTAGTACCTTGCCCACTATTGGCTAAAAATGATGGGCATGAGATACATGTGGTGTCACTGATGTTATTGAATTTCTTCTTGGTTTTTGGGCACAGCTCCTTGGGAAAACTATATAACACTGATTCGCACAGGTTTTGGTTGGCAGTGCTGTGTGATGGAGGGGAAGCTCTGGACTGAAGGTGGTACAGACGAGAGGAGATTTGGTACTTTTGCAACTATTGCTTGCATTGTCTTTATCTCACTGTCTTACTTTTCTGTTTGGTTGAATTCTGAGGATTCAGATTTGTAATTCACTATGACCTGTCAACAGCATCAAATTGCATATCTAGATATTTTCATTCAAAAAATGGGTCATATATTAATATCACCTTACACCAGAAAATGTATGATTATGTTAGAATTTATTATGCTCTGACAGTTACTATCCAAGGCCTGGATTCATCATTCATTGCGCTACTGTGAAAGGTGGTGCTATTCGGTGCGCTACTGCTGATGATAATGTTGGTAACATTATCGCTGGCAGTGAAGACACCGCCGACTCTTCCCTCCTCCCACCCCGAATTTGCATGCTATCGCACGCTAAAAGCACCTTTTCGCACGCAATAGAGGCTTATGGCACGCGATACGGATGTATGTATCGTGTGCGATAAGCCTTTAGAAAATAATCCCGCAAGATGGCTGCATCAAACTTTTCCCATTGGCCAATACTTAAGGCTAAGATTCTTATTTTCTATAATTGACAAATTTAATTCCAAAATATTCCCAGGATACAAACTTACCCACCAGGGAGTGGCTAGGAAAGGCAGATCCCCTGTCCAACTCTTAGACTATCAGCAGGGTTTGCAAACTGAAAGGGACTACCTGGTGAGACCCTGTGCACTGCCTGGACTCAGGGAACAGAGAGCCCATTTTTGGGACTGCACAGGCTAGGGAAGACCTACCCCTCTTTTCTCTCAATGAGGATGCACCCAGTTTCTTCCAGCAGATTTCCAAAGAGGTTGATTGGGGGGGGAGGGTACCCTCACAGCTCCTAGGGCAGGGGTGGCCAGCTCCAGTCCACGAGAGCCACAGACAGACCAGGTTTTCAGGATATCCACAATCAATATGCATGAGATGGATTTGCATACAATGGAGGCAGTGCATGCAAATCTGCTTCATGCATATTCATTGTGGATATCCTAAAAACCTGGCCTGTTCATGGCTTTTAAGGACTGGAGTTGGCCACCTCTGTCCTAGGAGGACAGCTGGCCTACTCAATCCAGCAAGGCTAAGCCATAGGAGACCAATGAATTATCTCTGGGCTCTTAATTAGTGGAATTTTTCTGGTACATTATCTAATTAACTGCATGAATGTTATACAGAACAACAAGGATTGAAGTCTAGGTTTCTGAGGGCCCCGGGAGTAACGAGAGGAATGTTATACAGAATAACAAGGATTGAAGTCTAGGTTTCTGAGGGCCCAGGGAGTAACGAGAGGAAGAAAAAAAAGAGGAATGTGTTTACAAGTTTGTAAGGATAACAGAATTAATTCTCGGTGGTCCTTCTCCATTTGCTCTGTAATAAGTTGGCATCCTACTCAGAGAGCTTAGACTGAAGGAATGGAGATGGGTAGCATTTTTTCTGAATCTGTAGATACTCCTTTTAATGTTGTTAAATGCAGACTTGCCAAGTCTCACACAAGTGACACTCGTACAATTGGAGGGTGTCTCATGCTCATACACAGTGAACCTCTCCTCTCATGCATTGGGATCTCTTGGCTGCCTACATCCTCTGGCCTGGGCTTATTTGCATGCACTGTTTCTACTGTATGCAGATATATGTCATGTCTGTTCATCGTGAATATTGTGAAAACCACACTAGCTAGGTGATCCTAAAGGAGAGTATTAAGAGCTACTATTTTAGAGAAAAGGGGACCTACAAAGAGTATCTACTACAATAGAAAATAAAAACAGGCCAGTGGTTTAATTTTTTTTTTTTTTTTTAAATCTCCCAGTTTGGCCACAGTCCAAATGGTTTCATATCGCTGGTGGGGTCAAGTGGCAGAGCATTAACTCCAAATTTTAGTTCAGGTTCTCAATCTCAACCAAAAGGCAAAGGAGGAACCAATCTCAGCTCATGACTCAGACCTTATATTTGATATTAGCAACAAATAAGCTAAGAAGTTTCATATTGCTGGAATCACATTATTTCCTACTTAAGGCACATCTGACTTTGCTTTTTTGCCTCTGTGTAGAGTGTGTTACCACTATGACAGCAACCGTCATCCATACTGTACTGACATAGCTAAGTAGCAGAACTCCATCCTATGAAGTGGTACAAACCTTATGCAATGCAACAGTTGCAGTATGTGAGGAATCTTCCCAATTCATTCCTTTCACAGTAGATATATTTACCTTAGGTCTGGCGAATGTCTGTAACATACTGCACCTTATCTCTAGTGTGCGAGCCTGAATGTCTGATCAGAAAGTTTGAGGCAACCTGCATATATTTTTTAAGAAAGTCACAGTAAATAAAGTAAAATTTGGTCACCGGGCAATTTTATAAACGCTCGCTTAAGGCTGAAGTCCGTGTAGAGAGTACATGCAGACTGCAAAGTGTGTAGGTACACTTTTACAATTAGTGGGTGTGCGCAGCGTGGCATGCCTGCTTGGGAGCAGCTGTAAATGTCTACATCTACAATTTCATGCATACTTTAAAAATAAAAAATATGTGGGTAAATGGTTTCTGCACTCTGATTTCACCCGCAGGAATGACACTTACAAGTATGCGTAAAAGTACACACAAAATCGCTTCCGTGCATACTTTTACATGCACAAGCCCATGGCAGTTTTCTAAGAGTGCATCTGTGTGCATAAAGGAGCATTTTATACATGTAACCGCTTATGAAAATCAAGTATGATATTCTCCTACCCACCCTGGTTTGATCGTTTTCTTTCTCCCAATCCTCTTCTGTCAACAGGGGGAAAACGGTGCTTCTTACCTCTGACTGTCTTCTCCTCTGCCAGCTTCAATCTGAAATACGAATGGCCCAGGTCTGGGGGAATCCCAAGGACATATAGGACCCTGCACAGTTTAGGCTTTAGATAAAATCCAGCAGGGGAGAAGGCAGATGTTGCCCTCCCTTGCACTAGGAGAGCGGGGATTATTTTTTAGTGGAAGAGGATTGAAGAGTAGGGCCCCCCCTGCATGAAATTGTAGATGTACACATTTACTCCTGGGGCAGTCACCTAGATTTGTCATCCCATAGGGATGATCCAGTTGATGGCAGATCATTGAGGGTGTTCTGGAAAGATCTGAGGAGAGTAACTACCCAATTAGAGAACAGAGGCTGCAAATTCCACCTATGACCAGAAAGCAGAATACCCAGGCATTTTCTCCCTCTGTGCTCCCCAGTTGCAAGAATGCTCCAGTAAATCCTCCTGGGTTTGACCTTTCACAGCTCCACGCTGCTCATCTTTATCTGTTGCTTCAGAGTGGATAAAGTAAGTTATCTTTTTCTTCCTTTCAGTTAAAATGTACCTCTGTTAGAATAAAGTATCTGTCATTCTCAGATTATTTTGAAAATTAATTTTTTGTGTCATTGGAAAGCAATCAAATTGTTGCACATATAGTATTTTTCCTTTTCTCCCTTTTTCATTAGATAAAATATAAAATATAATTGCAATTAGTTTAGCACGCACAAGAAAAAGCAACCAGATGAAACTATACAACTGATCATTCATTTGACACTTTGATCAAAACTCAGATATTACAGAATATGCACAGACAATTAGGATACAATTTGTAATAATTATCTGGAGAACCTAATCCATTTGCAGGAACTGTTCTGATGTAAAGTAACTTTTTGATTTGCTGTTTAGTTTGATGATGTAATTACCTAATAACATGGAAATTATCAGGGCCTGCTACTGATTACATTGCATAATGTATTCATTTTTTATTGGAAATATTGGTCTCAGTTGCATACTACATATATTGTAGCTGTTCCAATGCCCCGATATATGATGTTTTTATTCTCTATTAACCTTCAATATTGAACCCTGACATACTCTTTTTCCCCTTTTGAGGATGGAGGAAAACACTGAATATCATTACAGATTGCCTCTGAAATGCCTTATTATTTATTGAGTTATGTTTTATAGTGTTACCACTATGATAGAAGTGACTTTAAGGGCCAAATTTAAGTTCTGAGCAAATAAAAGATTAAAAAGTCTGCAGGTTAATATTAACTTTAATTTTCACTTATAGACTATCTATCTTGAACAAAAGAACGACCCAAAGCAGTTTTTCATCAAAGAAATAATGCAATCAATATATTATCATTGCAGAGCATCATATCCATATCAGTTAATAAACATCATAAAATACAATGAATTCCTAATATAATTCAGAATACATTGTATTGCTATCATAGTAGGCCAGTTTGTTGGCAAAATGTCATTTTGCATAACTCCTGGAAGAAAAACATTGCACAGAAAAAAAAATACCGTGGAAGCAAAAATGTGTCCAAAAAGCACTATGGATATTTTGCATAAAACTATTGAATTTAAGAATCAGGTGAAAGTTGCACAAAGCCTTTTGGACAAACTTTTCACTGCAAGATTTCTTCTGTTCGCCCATTGGAAAGTGAAGACATTAAATCCTTGAGCAACAGATGTGCTGTTTCAGTTTATGCATGTAAATTGAGTTGCAGATTTTGTGCATGAATTTGCTTAAAGCATAAAGCTGGTCCTACATTTCTACATTTGAAAAACTTATGGCTTGACCTTTCCTGAATTCTTAAATGTTGGTCGTTAATCACTTTCTCTGTTCAAATAGTTGATTTTTTTTTTAATAGAGCTGGGTATTTTGGCATGTGTTTCTTGCTGGTTCAGATCGGTCAGTTCTATCTCAAATTGAACTTTACTTAGTTAAATTACAATTGAAAGATGGCATATTACTAACTATATTAAATTGTTCTGCTATGGTTTTATAAATAAAAATAATAAAACTCAAGAAGATTTGTGAATACCAACACCAATAAATAAATCTAGTTCCTCATCACTTAATATAAATGTAACTAGATTTATCCTGCAATTACTAATAGTTGTCTGATGACCACTATACACACTACACGAACTTAATATTCAAAGTCTCTTTCTTATTTTAGGCAGAATAACTAGGATGTGATTATATGGGGTGAGGTTATGGGAAACAGTAATTCATAGCAGAGTATTATCAAAATGAACACTTACCTTAGTAATGGTCTAATGTATGGTTAACATATTGAAGCATACAATAAAAATGAAAAAAAAGCAATTAGAATGAATTTGTAGATCTCACTTCTAAATTGTTAAGTTAGGCATATATCCAGTACAATACATGTCTTTCAGAATAATGAATAGCAGTCTGGTATTTCACAGCAAATAGTAAGTGTGAAGTTCAATATTTAAATGTTTCATTCTTTGCAGAGGATGGCAGAATGTCTGAAAAACAGCCAGCAATTAGTCTTATGTAGTGCTGATGATCGTTAGTGATACTAGCTAATAACAAGAGCTAGAAACTTTGCTATAAAAAGAGGCGTGTCTTTGATATTTGGTATTTATCCATTAATAAATAGATAATGGGTATACACAAAAGTTTACAAGGCAGAAGCTAGAATGGCAGTAACTGGAGGTTTATAAAATTAGATTAGATAAAGCTCACTTCTGGATGTACAATGGATCCTGCTTGAAGGCATGGGGCTGGATTGCTGACCTCTTGATGTTTTCTTTTAGCACTCTTTTTCAGTGATTGAACAATAAAATGACAATGCATTAATATCTGTTCAAGATTCTAAGAGATCTATCAAGTAATACTGCTTGTATAGAAATCATGTATATGAATGATCTGATATCCTTACCTTCAGAATATCAATTGACCTCTTTCTTTCCAGATTTCTTTTATTTCTCTGTCTTAACACACATATACACACACACACACATATAAGAAGATTTATTGTGAAAATTTGATATGTGCTTGTATACCACTCCATTGGGAGTGTATTTGGTTGTTTATATATATATATCAGACTATCTGCTTTGGGGGAGCTTAGATTTCAACAAGATTTTTATACCGTCCTTTATAAGAAGTTCATAAATAAATAAATACATAAATTGAGCAGTCTATGGAGGGACCAAAGATGCTGGAGTGGATTAGAAATTGGCTGAGTGTGGTGGTAAATTCATTTTATACTGAAGAAAGAAAGACGATGACTGGAGTGCCCCAGGATTTGGTCATGGGGCTCGTTTTGCTCAGAGAGATTTTGTGGAGGGGTTAGTAGGAAAAGTTTGTCTTTTGTGGATAAGATTAAGATCTACAGCACAGTTAATACACTTGAGGAAGTAGATGGTATGAAAAGTGATCTAAAAATTCTGAAGGCGTGGCAATTAAATTTCTGCACTAAATCTTGCAGAGAGATGCATTTGGGGGTGCAGGAATCTGAAAGAGCGCTACACGTTGAGTGGATGAGATACCGATGTCCACAAAGCAAGAGAGAGATCTTGGGGTGATATCTGATCTTTTAAAGGTAGCAAAAGAGTGTGACAAGGCAGTAGCCAGAGCCAGAAGGATGCTCCGGTGCATAGGGAATGGCACAACCAATAGAAAAAAGGAGCTGATTATGCTATTGTACTGGTCACCAGTAAGACTTCACCTGGAATATTGTCTCCTTCTGGAAGAATCTAGACAAAGAGGAGTCAACTCACAGAAGAACCATAATGGTACAGGATCTGCATCAAAAGTCGTATACGGTAAGACTTAAGGATCTTGTTAGGATCTGTGGGTTAGTGGGCCCTTGGCCTGAGGTGAGATTTGGTACCACCCATAGGGAGGAGCCCCACTGGGCCTCACTGTCGGGAGGCGAGGTCTGTAGCAGCAGATGATACAGCCCAGAGAGTATAGAGAGAGAGGGGCTGGGATGTGGCTGCAAGTGCCAGAGTAGGAACTCACTATGGTGGAGCGCAGAGCAGGCCCTGAGGAGCAGGGAGGCATAGTATGGAGGAGTGCCGAGGACCCTCGGCAGAGGAGACCCTGTGCCAGCTTACCCGAGGGGCGGAGCCATGTGGTGAGCTGGCACAGGAAAGATGACGTAGACTTACCTGAGGAGCAGGGAAGCCCAATGGAGTCTCTGGCAATGCACATAAACACTACCCTGAGGAACGGGGAAGTGAGCACAGTCTCTGAAGTGAATCAGGGCACTGCCCCGAGGAGCAGGGAAGCACGGCACAGTCACTGAAGTACACAAGGCGTTGCCCCGGGGAGCGGGATGACATGGCACAGTCACTGAAGAACACAAGGCGCTGCCCCGAGGAGCAGGGGAGCGAGGCACGGTCGCTGAAGAACACAAGACGCTGCCCAAGAAGCGGGGGAGTGCGGCACAGTCACTGAAGTAGAAAGGCAATGGCCCGCGGAGCAGGGTACACCAACGCTGAGTCTCCAAGAAGCCATGTAGTTCCAGGTGCAATGGGTGCAGCAGGGAAGCTAGCAGGCAGGGCGTCAGAGGCACAGGGCCTTCCCAGGAGCGAGTCCCTGAGGAGCGGGAACTCAGAGAGTGTCTCATGCCAGGAACTTAGTACAGGAAACGAGAACCACAGGTCCGAGGTGTTACGCTGCTCGACCTTGGGTCCCAAGGTCGAACATGCTTACCCATTTCCTCGGGGGACCGTCAGTTCCCAGGACACCGAGGACAGCATGTTTGTCGGCTCCGAGGCCTGCCGCGAGGCTTTCCTTTCTGGCAGGAACGATGCCGCTGCTGAAGCCCCACCCCTTGATGTCACTAAGACGCGCGCGGCAAGGATGTCCCTTCCTTTAAAGGGACCAGCGCGGGAATACCCGGAAGTTACCCGCCCCTGCGTGGGTATTTAAATAGCATCCTTTCTCTCTGTTAGCGAGTTAGCAAGGATTGGGACTTCCGGTCTAAGCTACTCTGCTGCTTCTTGTCCTTCTTGAAGCTCTCTCTGCCCTTCAAGGTATTTTCTCTAACCTGGGTACCCGCTCCTCGGGAGCCCTTTGCTTTCTTACAGGTGTCTATCTGCGCTTCCTGTCTTGGTGCCTGCTATTCATCTCTACCTTACTGGTAGAGATGAATAGCCTGCTGGGATCTCTACCTTACAGCTTCCATCTAGTGAGTAATCTAATTCTCAGTCTGACTCATCCACAGCTCTGCCGTGCTGGGAGACCTACTCCGGGATATTCCCATACCATTATTGTGAGACAGGTCTCCTCTGCCGAGGGTCCTAGGACTATCTCTATTGGATCACCTCACTACTGCCACCTCTGGTGGTATCATCTTGCCGTATAATATAGATAGATCTTCTGAGCGAGTGGGTGTACAGAGTCTGGCCTAGCACTGTGGATCCTCACGGGGGTCCTCCTGTGGGAGTAACCACCACCACAGTGTCCAAAAGACCACTTCAACCATAACATGAGGAGTCTGCAGCAGGAATCAGCAATGAGGAAACTCATTACCAAGTCGATTAGAGCCAGGCCCGGGTGGTGCTTAAGAGTCCAGGGCTAGTGATATCATCAGGAGGAGACGCCCCTGAGGTTTCCACCCTAGCATCCTTAAAGGTGGGCTGAGTAGCGCGTGCACGCGCCTACGAAGGCCCAAAGGAGACATGGAGGTCGGCGGTGTCCCTGCCACCATGAGGAGTCCCAGGACAGGGTGACATGCATCGGGAGTGGCTAGCCACAGCCACAAGTTCACCCAAAGAAGAGAGGGCGGTAGCACATGATGTAAGTAAGAGCGGTCGCAGCCCTCTGTGACCGACTGTCATAATAGATCTAAACATTGATACTGTACAGGAAATGAGAAGCAGAGAATTCAGCTACTTGAAAGATGTTACTAATGTCCAAGGTAAACCTTTTTGATGGAAATAAAGTTCTAGAACAATGAGTCATGATAAGCTTCTTCAAGGAGACAGTCTCAGGAGCAAAGTTAGAAAATACTTTTTCATGGAAATGATGTTGGATTTCTGGAATACCCTATTGGAGAAGGTTAAAGCCATAACAGGTTTCAAAAAAGCATGGTGTCAGCACAGAAGATCCTAAGATAGAAGAAAGTGAAGAGATAGTAGGAGAGCAACCTAATGACACATGTTTAAAATGCCTTACTGAAACAATTCAACAATGTTTAACTGCCTGAATGAATGGTAAAGTGGATAATATGAAATGGGAGAAGTTCTACTGGAAACACAGGCAACCATGCAGCTGTTACTTCCCTCTTGAAGCATCCTGCTCTGCCCCATTTTGGGTAAATCTTTTGGAGGAAGACATACCATTCCTTACTCTGGCCTCTTCACTAAACCACTATGGCAAATTCCTATGGGTGTGGAGGATATCTCTCCTTTTCCCTTTGCGCTAGGTTCTCTGGACCGCACACGTAAGGAATATGACAAGGCAGTTCCCCACTGAGTTAACTCACCCTACTCCTGCACTTCTCGTTTTGATGAATGGTAGTTCTCTTGGAAGGGAAGAATCCAGTTCCTTGATACCCCCCCCTCCATTTCCTTGATACTCCCCCTCAATTTTGAGCTTCTCCCCTTGAGGGGGAGAGCACCCTGCAGGATCCCACTCCACTTAGAGAGTCCCCGGGCCTCCCAGCCCATAGACTGGTTACTCCAGTGTGATCACATCTCTGGAGATTCCTACTTCAAACCCCATACAAGATAGGGCTTGGGAGAAAAGGGCAAAACCCCGCCAAATCCCAACTCTTTTATATCTCCCACTTCAAAACTTGGGACCCAATAGGAAAACTCCCCAAACCTTAAAGGGAAAGGCAAACATTTTTCTACAAACACATTACATCAGATTACCCAATGCTCATTTATCGAGAACTGCCATCCAGTGACCAACATCATTATTACAAGCTTTATTATGTGGCAGCTATGCTACAGATTGTGCATAGAATTTAAAAGAGCTAAAAGGTTTAAAGGTAAAATGCAGGTTTCCTCTTTATGGGAACCTTCAATGGTGTTAAAGAGTAGGTAAACATCTGCTGGAAGTGCACAGGATGTGCATGGGCCAAGAGGTCAATCTGGAAGCAGTATAGGAATTTTCCAGAGCCCAGGGTCAGCTATGTGTCAGGAGGTGTAACCTGCCTTCTTGACAGATAAGGGGGGTACATCCCCTGAGGGGCTCGGTTATGGAACAGAAGTGATAAAAACTCTGACTCTACAGAGTCTGGGGCTGGTCCAGATTGCAAGGAAAGAGAATGGTCTGGAGCTGTGATCCTCACCCAGGATCGCAGAAGGGAACATCGAGAGGCTTCACTGTAGAGGATAAACAATAAAGAGAGCAATACAGCCTGGGCATGACCGTGGTGTCGGAAAGGACTAAAAACATGGCTGTTTCCGGCAAGCATATGCAGATGAGTAAATGAACATAGGAGGTTTTTTTTAGGCATTTTTAGTGTGTTTTAACCTTTTACTGATATTGCTTTTACTTTTTTTTATCTTTTGGTAATAAAAAGCTAGATTTTTAGCTATGTTTATAATATAATAATTGTATTTTTCTATTTTCCCCCCCATTTTTACTGTGATAAATTGTGAACCGTTGAGATGGATCTGTCCGTACCACGGTATATAAAACTGTTTAAATAGGATAAATAAATAAATAAGTGGGAGTAGGAAAATTTCCTGACCTCATCCAATTTTTTTAGGGTCCTGAGCCTTAGCTTAGGCCTCAGCTGAGACCCCGACATTGGCCTGGGCCTGGGCCGAGATCCTGGCATTGTGCTTGGGCATAGACCATGGCCCCCCGCATCGGGCCACGACCTAGAAGTAGGCGAAGCCGAGGAACCTGTGTTGTGCTCGGACATTGGCCACGGCCCCTGCTTTGGGCCTTGGTCTATTCCCCAGGCAAAGCCCCAGCCTTAGGCCTAGGCTTAGGCCTGATGGGAGATTTATTTTTTTAATGAACCAAGCAAATTGGATTCATTTAATTTGGGGGGGCCCCTCAATTTGTTTCAGGGCCCCACAAAAGAAATAAATGGGCCCCATTTGTTTAGTTTTTCACATTTGGGAAAAATGAATGCACATCCCTACCTTCCATATCTGAAGTCAGCTTGGATACAGCTGCTCTGGGACCTATATTGAAAGCCAGGCTTTCAACTATAACCTGAAAGAGAGACCATAGAGAGAAAGGAAGGAAAAAGGAATCCTTGAGGAAAAGATTTCAGCTACCCAACAGGTACTGGGAGGATCCAAGGTCTAAGGGTACCCATCCTAAGGAATGACCTGTTTTAGGGAGAAGTATGAGAGGTGAAAAGAGACTCTGTTTATTTTGCATTCATTTTTGATCAAGGTGCTTTGGTGCACTATGCTAAGGGTTCTGTCTTTGGACTCTTGTTTACCTTGCCAGCTCTTCAGTTAAGATATTTTGGTTTTGAGCATTAGTAATGGTGTGGACCTATCTTTCTTGGAGTGACTGGACTGGTGAGCAGGTAGTGCTCACAACACTATGGGCCTTGAAAAGACTCTGCTTGCCCTCCCCAGGAATCCCAGGAGGTCATGGAGCCTTGTGTGGTCTATGACCCTCCCCTTGTGCCTCCATGCACAGGACCAGAATGGGATGGGAATTACACTGACAATCTGCATACATTTTTTGTCAAAACTGGGAATTTTGCCCCGTTCTTCTCAAGAGTGAGTCCAACCAGAAGGAAGACGGTTTACAACAATTTTTAGCTCTAGCAACAATACAACTATAGCCATCAGCGGAAGCCTTGTAATACAGTATTTTGGGAACATTTCTTATCTAGATCACATATAGATTCCCCATAGTCAGGTGTCTACCCAGTTAATTGATGCTGGGATTATATAAAATTCAACAGTATCCTTCGATTCCAAATATTGAAGAACATGCTCCTTTTCTTTAACAACCGGTATAACATTCAATTCTACACACCAATGGGCAAGATCGAGAGGTAGAATGGGTGGCCTGTAGGTTGGTCTAATTGATTATAAACCAGGAGCCAGGAGTTCAAATTCAGTTTCTGTCACTGACATGTGTGACTTTGGGAACATCCTTTAATTTTCCAATGCCTCAAGTAGTGGCATAGAGGATAAAAATAAAACATGTACATGTGCCGATATATGCATGTATAGGGGCACATGCGGTCATGCTCACATATTTTATATCATACGTGCAAATGTGTGTACACTGTATAAAATACGCTTAAATCTACCCCAGCATGCATGAGTATCTAAAAGATACATGCCATGTGTTTTCACCATAGCTGGATAAATAGTATTTTAACACTTACCCTGCTATATTATTTAGCTGGATTAGTAGTGGTTTTTGAGACTTATCCGGCTAAGTGGCAGCAAAGCCACAACTTAACTGGAGAAGTCAAAATGTATCCAGATTAAGTGGCACAAACTTCCTATATGTGAGTATTTGTGCTCCTAATTTTAATCATTTACATGTGGAGATTTAACTTGCTTATTTTCCTTAGCGCTTGTCGACTTTTAGGCGTGTAAGTCATCAAAGTTTGTAACATCATGTGTGAAGGAAATGTCCAGTTTTACCAGTGAGTTCACCAGTTTGCCCAGTCTATATTTAGGGCATCAAGACCCCCCTGGTTCTTCAGCCTGAACTTCCCCTTTTGGCCCTAACCCCTCACCCAGTCTGTATTTGGCTATAAAGAATTTTGTTCTCACTTATACCAGATAATTAGCAGGTAACATACATATGCACATCACTTTTGCTAATTATAAAATAATTTGTATGCATAAATGTTGGCCCTACCCTGGAACATCCTTGGCGTGCCCCTTTTTTATACAAATTTATTCACCCACCATTTCTTGTACGTGTATGTTAGAGGTTTATAAAATAGCATTTATGTGAATACATGCTATTTGTGTGCACATCTGCTAATTTGTATGCATGCAGCTCTTTGAAAATTCACCTTTTAGACTGTACAACTTCCAGTCGAGGCTGGAAAAAAGTGAGCTGTCTCATTTCAAATACTGTGAGACAGCTCATTTTAAAATTGGAGGAATTTGGAATTAAATGGTGAATTTTCAATGACATTTACATACATAAAATACAGTCTTGTGCACATAAAAAATATGCATGAAACTAGATTTCATACATGTTTTTATGCATGCAAAAAAGAGGCATTCTTGATGGGGGAGCTGGGGCAGAATTTGGGTTTGCTACTTACTAGTATAACGCTACTCAGCATATGCAATGCTGGATTTAATCGCATACTTTTGATATTAAAAAGTTATGCACATAAAGTCACATCACAAATCACACTCTGAAAAGAGCAAGTGTAACTTTGTGTGGGTGAGTTTGTGTGTTATTTCACATATTTTTCAAAGCGAACTTAAAAGTTTGCTTTTAAAATTGGTGTAACATGGTATTATAAAATTACTCTCTCTAATCTGAGGTGGTGTGCTTAAAAATATCTGACTTCAGGTGAACTGGGAATATCTGAGGTGTTTCAGGAGATTTTACTTTTAATTCAAGCTGAGTGAAATCTGACTTGTTAAGCTGAAGAGAAAGCTAAACTGTACCACAGTTAGTTTGCCTATCTCTTTATACAATACAACCTTTACTTCCCAGTTTATCCATACATAGTCAAGGTCTTGGGAAGCGTAATCTACTCAAAGTAATTTTTATTGTCTTTCTAAAATGTAAAACCATATTTGCATAATAATCTTTCATGGTGCTAAGGTTGTGTGTATAAGATAAGGGTGCATACAGTTGTACATGCTATATTTTAAGACCAAATTTTGCATATAATAAGTTTTTTGTTTTGTTAATTTTAGTACTTATCCTATATATATTGCCTTGTAGGTACATGCACTAGAGAAGACTCAACAATGAAACCTCTAATTCTTATAATGCTCCTAGCCGTTCCCAACTTTACAAAATGCCAGGATTTACCAGATACTCCAGGTAAAGGGCATTTTTCTAATTACTGTCATAGTTTAAAAGAAAAGATGTCTTGAACATGTGTACAGTGCCAGCAGCTTTACATTGCTGGCATGCTTTGACTTTTATCTACTACTACTATTGTTGCTGTTTATCATTTCTATTGCTCCAGTAGGTGTATGCAGTGCGGCGCAGATTACAGATATGCATTTGTTTCTTCTGTTTTGGTGGGTATGCGTATACCTCACTGACTATCTAGTACATGCTATCTATTACTCGTGAAAAAACAGATATTATCCAAGTATTTTTAATAATGAGTTATGTGCATAATATGTGTACTAGAAATTCGGCAAGGTTTGTGCACACTCACCAAAACAGAAGAAATGAATGCACATCCTTAGTGCAGAATACACATAAGAGGCAGTTTCTACTCTCTAGATTTTACAATGTAATTTTATTTATTTATTTATTTATTTATTTATTTACTTACTTATGTATTTAACCATTTTATATGTCATTCCAAAAGAAGATCACCATGGTTTACAAAAGCAACATTCATATTTTTCATATTTTATTTTATATTTTAATTCAACAATCATATTCTAGGTCAATGCAACAATTTATACATATTCTAGGTCAACACAACATCGAATACATGTTAACTAGGGGGCTAGGATAGTATTTTGTAATCTATAAGTTCCATTTTAATTTCATTCAAGCATTAGTCAGAAAGTTGTCATAATGTACTTTACATTGCTCATTGTTTATTACTCGTTCTACTAATATTATCTATGATTTTTGAAAGTGAAGTTATCGGCATATTGATATTTTAAGTTAAATCATATGCATTTCTGAAGAGCCATGCTTTCATTTCATGTTTGAAACTCTTTCTTTCTGCTATCATATGTAATGTCTCTGGTAGAAAATTCCACACTTTGGGTCCACTATGGAGAACATTCAGTTTCTTATTTGTGTTAGATGTGTTATTCGCATTGTCAGTACAGTTAATAGTCCTTTGTTTTGCGATCTTAGTGTTCACTGCGGTGTGTATGGTTGAAGTGTCATTCCTAATAAGCTGGGGTTTATGTCGTTGATGATATTGAAAATTATTGTTAATTCTTTATAATGAATTCTGGATTATACTGGTAGCCAGTATAATCCAGAACACAAATTGATTTGGATATAGAATATTATTGTCTTCTAGGTGGTTTTCTAGTTGGGATAACACTGCTTTTTCTAGGACTTTTGCAATAAAAGGCTAGTTGGAAATTGGTTGATAATTGTCCCAATCATCAATTCTGCCAGTTTTATTTTTTAGGATTGGTTTAATCACTGCTTGTTTTGCCCCAGCAGGGACCAATCCTTCTGATAGCAAGTGGTTGATTATGGTTGCGATTGTTGGAGTGATTACGTGGTATACTATTTTCAGAGAACTTGCGGGGATTGGGTTCAGTGGGTGGATAGCAGGCTTTATTTTTGTAATGATTTGGTTAATTTCGAGTTTAGATACTATGTCAAATTCATTCCATTTTGCTTGTCCATGTTTTTCTTCTGGTTCTTTTGTTGGTGAGCAGGTGGAAAATTCTATTTTTAACCTATTGGTTTTATCTAACAAAGAAGTGGCTTATTCATTGCAGGAATTCTTTAAAAAGAAGTCGTAGTTCGAGATGGAGAAAGATGGGTCCTTGACTTAGGTTTTAACTGTTTTGAAGAGTAATTTAGAATTGAATATTACACCATGAATCTGTTTAGCATAGTAGCCTTTTTTTTTGCTTTAGTGATTTGTTCACGGTATTTTGTTAGTAGGGATCTGTATCTTTTTCTAGGCATTTCCATCATTGTTTTTCAGATTTTCTTTGTATCTGTTAGTGTGTCTTAGCTCTTCGCTGTACCATGATGTTTTTTGTTTAGACGTATTATGTCCTTTTTAGAATGTTTTTGTCTGGACTGAGCTTAGTTTATCTGCTATTTCATTGACAATTTTATCCCAGAAGTTTAAAGCTGTGGAGGGCATTATCTTGACTAAAAATCAATTATCTTATTTTTTATTGTTTCTTCAAGTATTTTTGGGTTCTAAATTTTTCAGTAGGTGAAAGATTTGCTTTATATTGAGGACTTCAGAAATGTATTTATTATTACAATAAACATAATTTAAAGGCTGTGACCAGGAAGGGCTATGGTTTAAGATCAAACCTCAAAAGATGTTTTTTTAGGTATAAACTTGACTATGGTCAGAGAGGAGGCATGAATAATTACCTCAGTGTGGCTGTTCCGGGTATACAGTAAAGCAAAATGGAAAGCATAGAGTCAGAATTTGGTGATGGGGGAGAAAGCACAAAAAAGAGTAGTTTGCCCAATGAACAGATACCATATGGAGGAATGTAGGAAAAGATAAAGAACAAGAAATGAGTTGCAAGTGAGCAGGAGATGCTTGAACTGTATGCAGAAGCAAATGGGATCCACTGTCATGCCTTGTGAAAAGGGGTTACAGAGTTAATGACATTGAAAGAAGATAAGTTGTGGTGCTGAATTTTTAATAGAATGTGGTGGAGCTAGATGGTTCAGTGAGAGACTTGTAAGGGGCAGTTTTTTCATTAGTCTAAGCAGGAGGTGATGAGAGAGTGAATGGGAGTTTGAGGACTGTGCTCAAAAAGGAATTGACAATATTATAGAGAAAATAGTGGATGTGCACGGAGGGAGGTATGTATTCAATGATAATCCTGAGTTTGCAGGCTAACAGATTATCCATGGATTTAGGAGGAAGAGAAAAAGGGTTAGTGGATTTGGGAGGAAAGATAAAAAAGGTGGACATGGGTACATTGGATGGATAGGAGGGAGAGGGGTTTGGAGGCACTAGAGAAGGGATGGTGAGCTTTGGGCTGTCCAGAATTAATGCTAGCTGGCTAACGTCCCTCCACTGACCCAATCACAACCCTAGGGCTGCCTAATTCTAGGTGGATAAATGTAGGCATCTAGTAAAACTAGATCCCTAAATTTAGCCATTAAGAGGGGAGAAATATTCAAAAACAGAGGTTTAGTCAACTAACTCCTGATGCTAGACACATAAACCCTTTGGATGTCTACACCGTTCATATTTATTTAAAGGGTCAAATCACTTAATCTAGTTTAGGGAGTGGAACATTCCAGTCACCCATCCCATTGGCTGAGAAGTACTACTGCCCAGTGAGAGACTTGGGAAATTTTAGAGGAAAACGTCAGATCCTTTCCAGAGAGAGAGGGAGAGCAGAGACCTTCCTAGGATGGTGAAATAGTAAAACTTGCCAATGGAAGAGACATGTGAACTGCTAAGTAGAGGAAGATGAGAAAGTTTAGGCCTGAATGGCTACAGTGGGGAAAACCTCCAGAAAATGCCATGTATATTGAAATAATTTGAGTATTAAATCTGCCTGACAATGACTTTGAGAATAAAATCCACTTGGGATATGAAGTGTCAAATTAATCTTAGAATATATTAATTAGGAAAAAAATATAGGAACTGTTGGAGGGCCCCAAAGGATGACATGCTTGATATACATGAGTTGATTGGATCTTACTGGCAATCTTTATTGGGGAAAGGAGAGACCTATTATTTTTTAATGATCTGCAGCGTGCAAGTGGGTGGAGCCAGTGTACAAGCAGCTTTATTAAGAAGGAACAAGTTTGTATTTTTGCCTAATGCTTTATCTGAAAGTGTGTCAAAGTAAATAATCTCTCTCAACCAGAGGAGCACATAAGAGGAATTGAAAACTAGGAAGATAACTTTCAAAACTGCTTCCGTGAGCGCAAAAGTGCTACTTAGCCGGATAAATTGGAATTTAGCTGGATAAGTCTGCACAAATGATATACCCACATATTTGAATTTTAAAGAGATATGTAAATAGATACTACTCACATTACTTAGATGCATTTATTTCTGCCCCCCCCCCCTCCCCTGGAGGTCAGCCCTTACCCACGCAAGTTAGGGAATTTTATAACATGTACACAGTAATGAAAATACCAGTTTTACCAATTAGTCTACCAGTTTGCCTAGTCCATCTGCAGCTCATGAAGACCCTCCTCTATGTTCAACTTGAAGTCCACCCATTTCACCTAGACCCCCCCATCCTGTTATTATTTTATTTTGGACATGTATGTAATCACTGAATGACTTCATTCAGGATCACCAGATCCTGATTCAGTTCCAATTCAGATTTCAGAAAACTCTCAGTACCGAGATCCTTTTACTTTGCACTATTGTTACGATCAGATGGGGCCTGGATAGTAGAAACAAATATCTTCCCATACTCCTTGATATCACTGTGGCGTTTGAGCGTTTTTAGTCACCAGATCATAATTTATAGATTTAGAGAATGTGGGATTTCCGAAACCATACTTGACTGGCTCATATCCTATTTATCTGAAAGATCACAGCAAATTGGGATTAACGATGATTGCTCACAACAGCACAACATTTCTTCTGGTGTGTCCCTGGCTCAGCACTTTCTGTACTTCTGTTCAACATCTACATGACCCTTATCTGTAAGTTACTATCAGGCTTGTGTGATGGATTTAGATTTTATGCAGATGACATCTAATTCTTTATTAAATTGTCATCTACTTGTGCTGAACTGGTAGAATCTGCTTCAATCTGCATCAATACAGTTAAAACCTGGATATCTCATAATAACATAGCCCTGAATATTTCTAAGATAGAAATATTCAATTTGTCTCAGAAAACAGCAATTCCACCGACATTATCAGTGTTGACTACACGCTGTCTCAAGTGTAAAAAGCGTAGCATTGTTATTTCAACCTCAAATAAAGGCTGTGGTCAAATTAGGCTTCTTTAAGCTGCATATGCTGTGTGGCCTCATGTCTCTTTTGGAGCCTTGTGATTTCAGGACTGTTGTACAGCCCTTCATTTTACCACTATTAGATTACTGTAACTCCATTATATTGGCTTGCCTGACTATTCATTAAAAGCTCTGCAGTTTCTTAAGAATGCTGTTGCTAGACTGATCTCCCCTGTCCTAGCAGACCTCTATTGGTTGTCTGTAGTATTTTGAGTGAAATATAAAATGGCAAGTTTGATTCATAAATTTATAACACTGGATTCGTTACCCTGGGCAAATGAGATGATGCATCTGTATAATATCCCTTTATCATTGCGTTCGTATCAAAGAGATCTCCTTGATATGCTGTCAATGCACATGGCACACCTAGCTGAAAACCGAGATAGGACATTTTCAGTCACTACTCCAATATATTGGAATTCCTTGCTGGCTGAGTTATGTCAAGAGTCAAGAGGCCTGCTATTACATCATTTAAATTTGGTCAACTGAGGCCTAGATTCATCATTTTGCTATAAATAGTGTAAATAGCGCCTATGATATAAAAGGGGCATGGTTAGGCTAATTTTCATGATACTGCATCGCATAGGTATTTACCGCAAAGCACGATACCATTATCACACCGCATGTTATTTTCACATTGCACACTGAGAAATCTACTGCAGCTGCGTTACCAGCCAAAAAGGATTTTATCGCGAATGGTGGTTTGGGCAGAGGCTCACAAAAAGTTAACTATTTAAACCACTGTAGGAGGGGGCACTAGTAACTCGAGATGAGGTTTGGAGGGTGAGATGAGTTTGGAGGGGACAGTTTTACATGCACAGGCATACATACAAACAGCACAGTTACCATCAGTGAAGATTTAATGTGATTTGGAGTGATGAAAGGTGAAAGAAGAGTAGATTTGTACCATGGATCCTTCTACGTAAGTAAAGAGAACATGGTACGTCCTAATGCATTTTGATAAATGACACTGTAAGTTAGTTAGCTAGTGCTGAAAGACAGGGCTAGCTTCCTAACAACCCCCACTCCCCAACTTAATCCTGCCTCTTAACAGAGGCCTGGATTTATCAAAATGCACTAAATATCGCATGTGATAGAAAAAGGGGAGTGTTTTATGGTAATAGGCAGTTTATCGCTAATACCTATGGGGCGGATTTTAAGAGCCCTGCTTGCGTAAATCCGCCCGGATTTACGCGAGCAGGGCCCTGTGCGCCGGTGCGCCTATTTTAATAGGCGCACCGGTGCGCGCAGAGCCCCGGGACTCGCGTAAGTCCCGGGGTTCTCCGAGGGGGGCGTGTCGGGGGCGTGTCGGGGGGTGGGCCCGAACCGCGCGGCGTTTAGGGGGCGTGCTGGGAGCGTTTTGGGGGCGGGTACGGGGGCGTGGCTACGGCCCGGGGCGGTCCGGGGGCATGGCCGCGCCCTCCGTACCCGCCCCCAGGTCGCGGCCCGGCGCGCAGGAGGCCCGCTGGCGCGCGGGGATTTACGCCTCCCAGAGGGAGGCGTAAATCCCCGGAGAAAGGTAAGGGGGGGATGTAGACAAGGCCGGGCGGGTGGGTTAGGTAGAGGAAGGGAGGGGAAGGTGAGGGGAGGGCGTTAGAGGATTCCCTCCAAGGCCGCTCCGATTTCGGAGCGGCCTTGGAGGGAACGGGGGTAGGCTGCGCGGCTTGGCGCGTGCCGGCTATACAAAATCGATAGCCTTGCGCGCGCCGATCCAGGTTTTTAGCAGATACGCGCGGCTCCGAGCGTATCTACTAAAATCCAGCGTACTTTTGTTTGCGCCTGGAGCGCAAACAAAAGTACGCGCTCGCGTATTCTTTAAAAATCTGCCCCTATGTGAAGAGCTTTGAGATAAGTGCCAGAATTGTGGTAATTCCTACATACAACCAGTGGGGGACCATGTTTACTACTAGGGGGGGGGGAAGAGAGAGAGAGAGAGAGAGAGAGAGAGAGAGAGAGAGAGAGCGTGACTATTTATAAGGCTGTCATAGTAGCCAACTATTTATATCTCTATAGGAGGGCCAGCTAATAGCTCGAGGTGAGGTGGTGGTGGCTTAGGGGCCAGTTTTACATGCAGAGTGAGATGTATGAACTGCACAGTACATCTCGGTGAAGATTTGACATCATCTGGAGTGAGGAAAATTTCACAAAGATGAGATTTCTATTATGTTATCTCATCCTAATCACCACCAACACCTCACCTGGAGCTATTAGATGGCCCTCCTATAGAGATATAAACACTTGACTACTAGGAGGACCTTATAAATAGTCTCTCTATCTCTCTATCTTTCTCTCTTACTCTCTCTCTCTCCTCTGTGAAATATAAGTATTGCAGTGTGTGAAAACTTTACCCAGCCGTCTAGATCTCTTTGAATATTGACCCTCCTGTCTGTTTTTCTTTCTATACTGAAGCAGATTTTCTCTGGGTATTTGTATAACGCCCCCCATTTCTGTCTATTACTCCTGCAGAATTATTTTCTTTTGTTGAACGAAAGTATTACAGATTGGAGTGAGTTGTGTCCCTCATGTGTCTGAACAGATTTGATTATACAAGCCTGATGGAAGATTATAGATTTTGTTTCAATGGCTGGGGCAGAAGACGTTTTATGGATATTTACAACAGTTGATTTTATGCTTTGGATTCAAGTGGATTGCAAGCTAAGGCTACTTGAAGAAGGCTTTACTAATTCTGGAAAAATCTATTTGTGATAGTAAATGCAGAGCAGTGATGTCAGCAGCTCCTGACCGTCATGGGAAAAAGGGAGCTTGATGATTTCACTAACATCTTTATTGCTAGCGGCACCAAATGAATGCTTACTGCAGCAGTAGAACCCTCCTTAATGAAAGCTGGAACATATTATGTTTTAGTTTACATTTTTTTTTCTAAACAAGAAAAATCTTTTTTTATTTTTTTGCAGTATTTGACCTTCTTCAAAGATTTAAGTTGTCCATGGAATCAGGTATAAGTACAGTTGGAGGATCATTTCCAGGTTCATCAGCCTTCCGCATAAACCCCACCCTTCACCTAAAAAAGAGAACCAGGTATGAAATATCTGCATTGAACTAGCATATTCCTGGATGACTTAAATCTGATGTACGGTACATAGTATAAATGTTTGTGAAATCTAGATCATGTGTCTCATTTCCCAGGTTGCACACTGCAGCACGTGCCTTATTCATCAGAATTGGTCTGAATTTAGCCACTTGTGGCGGTACTGCACTCAGGCCCAGGGAGGGGAGATGGCTGCAGCTACTGTGGAAAACGTCTGGTTAGAGACCCGTGCTGAAGGCGTGCCTCAGAGAAGGCACCCCCTCCAGTCCATGGATTGGCAAAGGTTCCCCATGCTTTCTGTGCAGTGGTGCTCAAAGATAGAGAGGGGGGGGGGGGGAAGACAAAAAAAAGACATTCGTCTTTTTCAAGTATGGTGAATACAAACTGCAGGTCACCCAATGAACAGTAATATAGTTTATTCTCAGTGCATGCTGGAAGTCTCATCTGTATGTGTATATATCTGAACACTAACTGCACTGTATTAATTAATTAATTTATTTATTTATTTAGAGATTTTTTTTATATACCGCGGCACGTTAAAAACATCACCTCGGTTTACAATAAACAATAAATCAGCAACAAGCTTTACAGTCAATAAGAAATAAAGTGGACATAATATGAATCAATTAAGAACAAATTAATAACAAAAAAACAATTCAACCAATGATAATCAAATAGTAAAGTATAGTAAATAAGAATTTAAAGCATGAAATGCAATTGAAATTTGATATAAAAAAAGAATGATTTTTGTAAGTGAAGTTATACCAAATATATACAATATTTCTATTTTATGGATCTGAACTCCCTTTTTCTTCTTGAGAAATGAAAGGCTTTCATTTATGCAAGTGCAGAAGTCTGGATGTACAAATGTGTATCAGCTGATTAAAATAATAGGATGAAGGATACATTTCTGCTTGATTCACATAATGTAAGTATGTTTCTAAACTGCTAGGGCATATCTTGACCAATTTGAAATGGTTTAGGCACATGTTGACTCTACACTTACATCGACCTTTTATTCTGTGAAATCAGAGAAACTAAGCAAGGTTCAATGCATTCATTTCCCTGATGGGTGACCACCAGAGAATATTTGGTGGTGCAAGAAGTCGTGTTAATAATCTAGGAGTGGGATATTTCCCTTTTCATCCAGTAGGGACCCAATGCTTCAGCAAGATGCTGTAGCAACTATATTGATGAGGGTACTACTGACTTTTAGATGGAACTGAGGTCACAATCCATAAGTCTCATTGCACATTTGCAAACATGGATGTCCATGTCTTGGCTAAATTCTGGCCTGCTGCAATTTTCCTGTAGAATGAGCCAATTTGGACTTATAGAGAGTAATTTTCAACAGCATGTGTAAGCCAGCAGATGCACTTATACTTATGTGCACACAAAGTTATGCATGTATGTTATAAAATACTGCATATATCTGATTGGAAAATACACACATATGTTTTAGTTGGTGCACACTATATTAATGCAGGGAGCCACATACTGTATGTTCCATACCTATTTTATACAGGGACACGCATGTATTTGACACAGGAAATAATTGTAATATGCATGTGTTGACCATAGTCTATATATGGAAGCAGGAATTTTATAAAGCATGTGCATACTCCGCTTATAAAAATACTTGTGTGCATGCTTTTAATCACCAGTTTACTGACTCCTCCACCAGTTCACCCACATTTTCACCAGTTCACCTAGACTCTCTACCACCTCATCTTGGACCCCCACCACTTAACCCAGACTTCCCACCCAAAAACTGTAGACAAAAGAGTAATGTGATTTCATTTCCATGACTCAATTAACAGGTAGAAAAGTGTGCTTATAAGTTTGATCATGTATGTGGGTATACTGCTTATAAAATAGTAACTTGCGAGTGAACTGCTGAACCTTGCCCTGGAATAAGGATAAGCCCTCCCTTTTTTATTTGGTTACATTGACATGCAACACTACGAGTGCATGTATAATTAGACTTTTACTACTCAAGCACATACATGCTACTTACATGCATAATTTCCAGTTTTATGCATGGAAACCTTTTAAAAATTACCCAAATTAAAAAAACCTTTATCACATATTCTAATGTAAGCATGCCTTGTTCATTAGCAAGACGTTTTATGGAAGAGTGTGGTACAATTGCACAATTAATAATAGATATGAAAATTTACTGTGCAAACAGTACCGTTGTTTGTAGTTAAAAAATTGAATATGATAAATATTGTAGCAATACCAAAAACAACAGTCAACAGATCTAAAATGTTCAGGAATAGACATCTGGGCCAGTTTTAAGTTCCAGGCAACTGTAGACATAAGAAAGTGCAAAAAAAAAAAAAATGCAATCAATAACTTTGTCACAGGGTTGCAAGAGTTGCTGCTGAGCTGGTCAACTCTGTAAGTTAATCTCGTTAGTAAGGTTCAGGGGCGGATTGAGGGAAAATAGTGGCCCGGGGGATTTTTCTCCATACTGGCCCATGGGTACCCAATTACATATACAATATAATTTACATATATAATTTACATATATATGTACACACCCCTATATTTCAGCATGGTCCTACCATATCAACACAGTACTATTTGCCAAAACTCAAAGAATAACAACCCCACCTATGAAAAAGAATACCACAAATATTACACCAGAATCTAAAATATCAATACACCTCCTATCAAGAAAACAGAACAGGCCAAGCTACTACAGATCACTACAGAGAAACCACATGCTAAATGAATGCTTCATCTCAGTCTTTGCATGCAGAATACAAACTTTCACCAAAAACAGAATAAAGCCACATAAAGTATAAATAGAAATGTGCAGACAAAAACTAAACTGTAAAACGCATCACGCCAGACTCTAAACAGTGCAATAATGGAAAAACAAAAATGTCACCATTCCTCATGAAACAATCAATAAAATCAAGATATATATAAATCATGAATCATAATTATAAAATCATACTAATAAAATAATTTCAAAACAGCTGATGAATAGAATATCCAATAATTAAACTCAAGCAAATTTTGAAACCTTTATTAAACACCAATAAAATATTTCAAACAGCAGACACATCACATACTACCCAATAATTAGAATGGTAGTCAATCAAGAGAAATGAACTTAAAAAGCCACCTTTACTTACCCTCTCTAGCAGTTCTCCTACTCCTTTCCCTTGCAGGCCACACCAGAAGCAGCAGTAGCTGCTGAAGCTGTCCTCACGGTCCTCTTCTTTAGGGACCACAACCAATCTCTTCTCTCTCTCTCTCTCTCTCTCACATACACACCAGTCATACCCTCAAGACCAGTTTCTGTCTCTCACACACCAATTTATTTATTTATTTATTTAAAGGCTTTTATATACCAATGTTCATGTACTAGTACATATCGCGTCGGTTTACAGGGAACTAAAGTTGGAAATTACATCGAACATGTAGGTACAAACAACAAAGCAAAACTTTGTATGGAATTATAGATAAGGCAAAGAAATTGTCTAACAACTATTACAAGTCATAGTCAATTAATGTCAGTAATGGATTACCAAAAAAAACCTTAAAAATTTATAACAGACTTAGTAAACATGAGTGGAGCATAACGCACATCTAACAGGTAAAATCAAGAGAATAAATTATAACAGTATATCATTACAGCATCAAACATCAAGCATATAGGGCTAAGAGATAAGTGGATCTAACCCTGGACCAAGGCTCGGGAGAGAGACCTTTAAGTGAAGGCTTTTGTGAAAAGCCAAGTTTTAAGCTTCTTTTTGAACGTTCGACTACAAGTTTCTAGATGAAGGTCCGTGGGGAGGGCATTCCAGTGAATGGGACTGGCAATCGAGAAAGCACGTTTCTTGAGCAATGACTTGGCTGGAGGTGCATATAGGGTGCCTAAGTAGCTGGTTCTGATTGGTCTGGAAGATGTGTGATGACAAAGTGGACAATTTAGTTCTAGCGAAGTTTGGGAATGAATGGACTTGTGGGTTATGGTTAGAACTTTGAATATGATTCTAGATTTGATAGGAAGCCAGTATAGGGTTTTTAGGATAGGTGTGATGTGTTCTCCTCTACTAGAGTTGGTTAAAATCCTAGCGGCCGAGTTCTGTAACATTTGTAGTGGTTTGGTGGTGATAGCTGGAGGCCAATTAGCAGAGAGTTGCAGTAATCAATTTTTGAAAATAGAATTAAGAACATAAGAAAATGCCATACTGGGTCAGACCAAGGGTCCATCAAGCCCAGCATCCTGTTTCCAACAGTGGCCAATCCAGGCCATAAGAACCTGGCAAGTACCCAAAAACTAAGTCCATTCCATGTAACCATTGCTAATGGCAGTGGCTATTCTCTAAGTGAACTTAATAGCAGGTAATGGACTTCTCCTCCAAGAACTTATCCAATCCTTTTTTAAACACAGCTATACTAACTGCACTAACCACATTCGCTGGCAACAAATTCCAGAGTTTAATTGTGCGTTGAGTAAAAAAGAACTTTCTCCGATTAGTTTTAAATGTGCCCCATGCTAACTTCATGGAGTGCCCCCTAGTCTTTCTACTATCCGAAAGAGTAAATAACAGATTCACATCTACCCGTTCTAGACCTCTCATGATTTTAAACACCTCTATCATATCCCCCCTCAGGCGTCTCTTCTCCAAGCTGAAAAGTCCTAACCTCTTTAGTCTTTCCTCATAGGGGAGTTGTTCCATTCCCCTTATCATTTTGGTAGCCCTTCTCTGTACCTTCTCCATCGCAATTATATCTTTTTTGAGATGCGGAGACCAGAATTGTACACAGTATTCAAGGTGTGGTCTCACCATGGAGCGATACAGAGGCATTATGACATTTTCCGTTTTATTCACCATTCCTTTTCTAATAATTCCCAACATTCTGTTTGCTTTTTTGACTGCCGCAGCACACTGCACCGACGATTTCAGTGTGTTATCCACTATGACACCTAGATTTCTTTCTTGGGTTGTAGCACCTAATATGGAACCCACCTAATATGGAACCCAACATTGTGTAATTATAGCACGGGTTATTTTTCCCTATATGCATCACCTTGCACTTATCCACATTAAATTTCATCTGCCATTTGGATGCCCAATTTTCCAGTCTCACAAGGTCTTCCTGCAATTTATCACAATCTGCTTGTGATTTAACTACTCTGAACAATTTTGTGTCATCTGCAAATTTGATTATCTCACTCGTCGTTGTTTGGAGGACTGTTCTAAAGTCCTGAAAATGGAGAAGAGGTTTCAGTTTTTTTAATATGTGTAGCTTGTGAAAGCATTCTTTTGTTGTGTTCTTGACAAATTTTTTTAGGTTCAGCCTATTGTCGATGATAACGCCGAGGTCTCTTACGTGTGTGTGGGAGATCATTAGAGGTGATCAGCATAAGTTCAGTTTTTGACGTATTGAGTACTAAGTTAAGGCTAGAGAGAAGGGAGTTAATGGACTGTAGACAATTGTTCCAGAAATTAATGGTGTTGGAGATAGATTCTGTGATTGGCATCAGAATCTGGATGTCGTCGGCGTATATGAAGTGTGTGACCTTTAGACTTGAGAGCAGATGACATAGGGGGAGAAGATAAATGTTAAATAGTGTTGGGGAGAGGGAGGATCCTTGAGGGACTCCGAGTGTGGACTTGACCAGGTGAGAATCCTTATTACTTATTCTGACCTTGTAAGTCCTATTGTAAAGGAATGATCTGAACCATTCAAGGGCTGATCCTGAAATGCCTATGTCTGAGAGCCGATTGATGAGGATAGAGTGCTTCACGGTGTCAAAAGCGGTGGATATATCAAGAAGTGCCAGGAGGTAGGGGGTCTTTTTCTCCAGTCCGGTGAGGACACTGTCTGTCAGTGAGATTAGAAGGGATTCCGTACTGAGGGATTTGTGGAATCCGAATTGGGATGGAGTGAGAATCTTGTGGGCCTCTAGGTATTCTGAGAGCTGTTTGTTAACTATCCTCTCCATAAGTTTGGCGACAAATGGTAGGTTAGCGATGGGGCGAAAATTGGCCGGGTCTGCAGGGTTCAGGTTGGGTTTCTTGAGGAGAGGTTTGAGGGTGGCTAGTTTCAGCGAGTCCGGTACTAATCCTTGGGCTAGCGAGCGATTAATGATCTCTGCTAATGGCTTCGCAATGGTATTTGGGATGGTGAGCAGTAGTTTGGATGGAATGGAGTCTATCGGATGTGTGGAGGGTTTCATCTTTTTGAGAATCGATTCAATTTCAAGTGAGGATGTGGGTTCGAAGGATTCTAGGTTTGCTTTCTGGCTGAAGGGGGGAGTGTAGCGAGCAGAAGGTTCTGTATTAGATGTTGCCAGAGGAGCTATTAGGTTGAGGATTTTGTTTTCGAAGAACTGAGCAAGTTCTGTGCATCTAGCTTGGGCTTGATCGTCAGGGATAACTGGAGAAGTGGGTTTCGTGAGCTCTGAGACATAAGAGAACAGCGCTTTGGCATTGAAGGAGAAATTGTGAATTTTGTGGGAATAAAAATCTCTCTTTGTGCGAAGGATGTTGTTTCTGTAACTGTGCATGAGGGTTTTGTACTCTGTTAATGTAACATTGGATGGTCTCTTTCGCCAAGCGTGTTCTTTTTTTCTCAGTTCTAGTTTGAGGTGTTTTAGTTCTTGTGTGAACCATGGTTTTTTGTTTTTACCGAATGGGTCTAGCTCTTTAGTTTTTAGGGGGCATAAGTTTTCTGCCACCTTGTTTATGATGCAATGCCACGAAGTGATGGCTGCCTCTGTGTCAGAAAGGTCGAGGTTAGAGAGTTCCAATGAAAGATAGGAGGTAAGGTCTTCCATGGAGCTTGAGTTCCTGTAGTGAATTGTGATTTTGGGGACTGGTGAAACTGGATTGTCCTTGATACAGAGATCCGTAGTGACCATTAGATGGTCTGATCATGGGATAGGGGAGCAATGAGGTGGGGAAGAATGTGTAAGGCCTGAGTTTATGAATATAAGGTCCAGTGTGTGCCCCGCTTTGTGCGTGGGACTTTTGACTATTTGAGAGAAGCCTATGGCCTTGAAGGCGGACAGTAGCGTTTCACAGTTGGAGGATAGGGGGGTCACGTCAATGTGAAGGTTAAAATCTCCCAAGATGACTGCTGGGGTGTCGTTTTTGATGTGTTTGGCGATGAGCTCAATGAGCGGAGATGGATACGAGTCTAAAAGGCTGGGTGGAGCTTAGAGTAGAGAAATTTGGAGTTGTTTTGAGCTAAAAAGTGCAAATTCCAGACGGGAGGTGTGTATAGTGATCTGTTGGGATAGTCTAAACTCTTTTTTTGCAGCTAAGCAGAGTCCCCCCCCCTCTGTTTTTGGGTCTAGGTATTGAATGGTTATCGTAGAGGTGAAGGGGTAGTTGATTGATTAGGGCTAGGTCTGTGTGTTTCAACCAGGTTTCAGTGATGGCACATATATCCGGTTGTGAGTTCAGGAGATAGTCATTGACTGAATGTGTTTTTTTCTAAATGGATTGGGCATTAAAGTGTGTTAGTGAGAATAAGGATAGCCCAAGGAATTGAGTGAATGGGGATGTCATTATGGGTATCAAACGCTTATGATGGAGGAATGTAGGGTCGGCGTGTTTTTTGCGGTTGTTGTAGAGGTTTTTGATGGTAGGGATAGGGTACAAGAGCATGACTGAAGATGAGTTGATGATGACTGGGAGAGGTTTGTAACTGCGATGGAGTACTGACTGAAAGGGATGGAGCACTTAGGGACTGCACGAAGGGGCATACACCGCAGTCGAGCACCATAATTTAAAGGCCGCTTGGGCCCGCCTCCCCGGCGACAGTGGGATGCGGCTCTGGAGACCGGCGAGAGGTTCGGGGGCATAGGGAGGATCAAGGGACGGCGCCCGGCGATGGTCAGTCTTACCTTTTCTTTATCTTCTCTTATTGGTCTGGTTGGTGGGTTTTTCCGTTGAATTTTGCAGTTTTCCCTTCTTTTCTCTTCTTTATTTTATTTTCTTTCTTTATTTTTATTTTTTTTTTCTCCGTGCTGGCGCTGGCATGCTCTCCTCTTCTTCCGGGCTTCTTCCCTTCACTTCCGGTGGAGTCGGGAGGCCCCGGGCCGGTTCTTTGTCGGCACTGGCAGGCGCTGAGATCCGTCTGTGGTCGGCGTGTTGACCGTGGTCGGCTTGGCAGGTCGTGGTCGGTGCAACCAAAAGGGAGCGTGTTGGAGTGTGCTTGATGAGATCAGGATGCGAGCTGGAGTAAGATAGACGAGGTTAGGATGAGTGCTGGATGGTGTTTGATGCAATTGCGGACGGGTGAAATTTGATTGGTGAGATCCGGCTGTATGCTGGAGTACGCTTAACGATATCAGGATGGGTGCTGTTGGATGAGGTTTGAAGTTTCCCCAACCAGTCTCTCTCTCTCTCTCTCTCTCTCTCTCTCACACACACACACACACACACACACACACACACACAAGCACACACATACCAGTCACCAGTCATCTCCCTGATCAGTCTCACACATACACACGTCACCTCTCTGGCCAGTCTCTCTCAATCACACAATGCTCTCGCTCCCTCTTACACACAGGATTTCAATCACACACATGCTCTCTCTATTTCACTTACACACAAGCTCTCAATCACACACGTTCTATCTCAATTACAAACAGGCTCAATCACACACATGCCCTCTCTCACAGCCACAAGCCAGCCAAAAACATGCTCTATCTCTCTTGCACACATACACATTGACACACAGATGGACCCTCCCTGTCTCACATACACATTACACATACACATTACATGAGAGGTCTAGAACGGGTAAATGTGAATCGGTAATTTACTCTTTCGGATAATAGAAAGACTAGGGGGGCACTCCATGAAGTTAGCATGTAGCACATTTAAAACTAATCAGAGAAAGTTCTTTTTTACTCAACGCACAATTAAACTCTGGAATTTGTTGCCAGAGGATGTGGTTAGTACTGTTAGTATAGCTGTGTTTAAGAAAGGATTGGATAAGTTCTTGGAGGAGAAGTCCATTACCTGCTATTAATTAAGTTGACTTAGAAAATAGCCACTGCTATTACTAGCAACGATAACATGGATTAGACTTAGTTTTTGGGTACTTGCCAGGTTCTTATGGCCTGGATTGGCCATTGTTGTTAACAGGATGCTGGGCTTGATGGACCCTTGGTCTGAGCCTGTATGGCATGTTCTTATGTTCTTATGATCTTAATGTCTGGTTAGGTCTAAAGTTATGTGGTCTTGAGTGGCTGGATAAAAAAAAAACTAAAACGTGTGCCTCCTAACCCAATTCCCACTCCCTCACAATTAATCTTTGAAATCACAACTGCTAAAGCCCCCACAATCCTCTCCACCATAAAAAGACCCTTTGAAATGCAGCCCACCCATCCCCGTTCCCCTCCCTCTGTTCTGAAGCAGGTCTAACCTTTTCCAGCTAACTTACTGCCTGATTCACTAAGACTTTTCTCCCATTCTGTGTCTATGGGGAAAATACCTTGATGAATCAGGCCCTTAGCTGGATAACTGAACTCCTTCCTAAACACCCCCCCCCCCCACCACCGAATGCCTTTCTTTTATTTTGCTAGATTTTAACTAGTTAATAACGTATCCAGCTAAAATCTAGTCATATAAGTGGCTCAATATTCAAAAACTTGCATTCAGACTGATAACTTGTGAGTTTCTGTTTAAATGGCTTTGAATATTGACCCTTAAATATTTATCTTATTGATTAAAATATATTTGTCTTGGTTCAGATATAAATTTCCACTTTACAAAGTACTGTAGGCTGCCACCTCCTATAGCTTCATGCCACAAGTTTTTTGTCAAAGATCTAATAAGAATTTTTGAAAATTTACATCTCTTTGTTTTGTGGTTTGAAGGTATAGATTTCTACAGGCAAGCATTCCAGACAACTTGGTTTATTTACATAGAGTCACTGTTCTTGCAAGGTTATTCACAAGTTCCCACAGAAATTTTCAACATTTTAGCAGCCTACCCCTGTGTGTTAGGTAAAACATCTCAGCACATTATCATTTGGGTTTTATAATGGACAATAAATTACACTGCATTTTTGTCTTACAGTTCTGTCTACCCAGATGGACTACCATCAGATTATTCCATCATAACTACCTTTAAGATGTTGGATGACACTCCACAAAATGTGTGGAATTTGTGGCAAGTTAGTGATTCAGAAGGCAAAGAACAAGTTGGCATTCGCTTCCTTGGAGATACAAAATCATTGGACTTCTTTTATGCCACACCACAGAAGACATTTATGATCAAAACATTCCATGATGTGAACAAACTTTTTGATGGTTCTTGGCACAAGTTAGCATTGAGTGTGAAAGGGAATCAAGTGAGATTATTTATTGACTGTCAGGAAGTCAATGCAGTCTCAATAAACGAACAAGGCCCAGTTTACAAGAATGGATATACATCCATTGTAAAAAGAGAAATTGATGAATCATCTGTTTTGGTAAGATGCTGTACTGAATTTTTGCTAGATAATCTATTTCTAATATTCTGAAGTAGAAAAGCAGAACATTTCCCTCACCCTCTATTCCTGGTAAAGTTAACCAAAGTTGTTCTGTCCAAGGATGAATTTTTACTCATCCCATCATATTAGACCTGGATTTAATCCCTTAACCTAAGACCTCCCTGTCATTTGTAGTGCTATCTTCTGCTGCATTTTGGCAATCACAGAGCTTGAAAATCAAAGGTGTCTCCTTTATGCTGGCACCCCTAGCAATAGAAGTCAGTGATGTCACTGAATTCAGAGCACCAAAAATTGCAGAGCTCTAGCTAAAAGAGCAACTACATTACAGTGATTGTTTTGCAGTTCTATCTACTTGCAGATTTGAAGTGATTTCTCCTAGAGAGGGTAATTAGATAATGCCCAATATCAGGCTAAAGTCTGTGGGGTAGATTTTCAAAGAGTTACGCGTGAAACCCTTTAAAAACCCCCTGCGCACGCCAAGCCTATTTTGCCCAGGCTTGGCGGCGCGTGCAAGCCCCGGGACGCGGGTATGTCCCGGGGCTTTGAAAAAGGGGCGGGGTCGTGGGTGGGGTGCAGGTCCGGGGGTGGTTTGGGGGCAGGACTGAGGCCTCTGGCACAGCGGATGTGCCAGGGGATGGCGAGCCGGCAGCTGGCCGGCACGTGCAAGATACGCCTACCAGAGGTAACCAGAGGCAGGCGTATCTACTTGAAATAAGGTAGGGGGGGATTTAGGTATGGCTGGGGGGTGGTTAGATAGGGGAAGGGAGGGAAAGATGGGCGGGGGGGGGGGGAAACAGAAGAAAATTTCCCTCCGAGGCCGCTCCGATTTTGGAGCGGCCTTGGAGGGAACGGGGAAAGCTATTGGTGCTCCCCTAGGGCTCAGCGCATACAAGGTGCACAAGTGTGCACCCCCTTGCGCGCTCCGACCCCGGATTTTATAACATGCACGCGGCAACGCGCTTTTGTTATAAAATCGGGTGTACATTTGTGTGCACCGCCGGATAGCGCGCACAAATGTACAAATCTGCCCCTGTATGTAGAAATTACATGCAGACTTTAGTTTGAATTTTCAAAGTGGACTTATGCGCATACATCCACTTTGAACATTGGCAAATGTGCGCAGATCTCTCATGGCATTCACGCACACATTTACACCTGCAATTTAGCAAGTGTATATTTTACACTCATGCAATTGAAAATGGAAAGTACTCATGTAAATGATTTCCTCGCTCCCAAGTCCGCCGTTTGCAGTGCCACTTTTTAGTGCGTGTAAAAGTATGCGTGAAATCCCTTTTGTGCATACTTTAACAAACAAAACCCCCAGGGCAGTTTTCAAAAGCCTATTTAAATGCATAAAACGGGTCTTTATGTGTATAAATCTTGTTGAAAATTCAGCCCAAAATGTTTTAAATACATTTAAGAAAAGGATTTCTTTCCTGATTAAACACCTTTACAAAAGTAATCTCTCTTTAGTTAATGGGCAATGGGATCACATCTCCAAAAGTAGCTGTATTGTGTGTACATTTATCAACAAAAACAGTTGAACTAGTTATTTGTGCTAAAATGATAATGTTATGATTTTCAATAATTAAGTTGGATATAATTATTCTGGAACCAGAGATCAAACATGAATATACTGCTTTATCAGAACTGTAACTAATTCAGTGACATTTTTAAGTAAACTCTTTTAGTTCTAGTATTTACAGTATTAATCCATTGAAGTGTATTGTGGTAGAAATATATCCAGAATAAATACAAATAGTTTAAGCATAGAAACATAGCATTTGACGGCAGATATTAACTATAAGGCGTATGGCCTATCTAGTCTGCTCAATTTACCTCCTTTTGCAATGAATGCCATAGACCATAAATCTCTGGTTTTCTTTTAATATACTCCTTTCAGAATGCACTACAGTATTTCATGCTTATCTTAAAAAGCTTTTGTATAGGTAGACCTACACAACAATATTAATATTTTACATAATTATGTATTATTCAAATTATTCAATAAACTTTCACCAAGGTTGTATATTATGAGGCCAACTTCCATACCTATCCGCAATACAGCATTTCTACAAATAAGTGGATGTGTGGAGATTAAAGCTTGTAGTTTATCATCTGTGTGGTGGGAGCTGTATAGTTTATACCACAGATTTCTGCTCCAAAGGTATGCGCATATGTTTCAGCATGCACATATATTTGCATTGTAAGAAAATGCACAAGCCCAAATTTTAAAAGCCTGGCACACGTAACACCCGGGGGATATGCACATGGCCGGGTCGTATGCACGCCTAGCACTTTTTAAAAATGGCCTGGCCATACGCGTATCCCCCAGTATGCATGGAAGTGCCGGGCTCCTTGAAAGGGTGGGCCGGGAGTGGTGGGGGCCAACTGGGACAGTGGCCATTAGGCCCTGTCCTGGGGAAGCGCGCACCAGCCACTGGCAGTCATGTGGAACTTACTTCATCTTTTCAGGTGAAATAAGTTTAAAAAAAAAAGAAAAACGTAAGAAGAAAGATTTTAGGGGTCGGGGAGGAGAGGGGAAAAGGGAGGCAGAGTAGGTAGGGGGATAGGGAACTGGGTAAAGGCCCAGCATGTCACTGCACGTACTTTAAAAAATTCCCCCCCGCGTGCGAGTTGCAACCCGGCCACACATGCGCACACCAATATTAAAATCGAGCATGTATGTGTGCACAGGTATCGTATTTTATAACATGCATGCGGCGACGTGCGCATCTTAGAAAATCAGTGCATCCATGTGCGCTCGGCGGAAACCGCATACACATGGAAGCATGCGTGCAGGTTTTAAAATCTACCCCTTACTTTTGGTACCCATTTTATAAAGATATGTACGTATATTTTACACATGAAATAATTCTGACACTGTGGGGTGGATTTTAAAAGTGTTACATGTGTAATATTTGCGCGTAACCCTTTTAAACCCTTCCTGCGCGCACCAAGTCTATTTTGCATAGGCCCGGGATGCGTGTATGTCCCGGGGCTTAAAAAAAGGGGTGGGGAGTGGGCGGGACGGGGTGGGGTGAGGGTAGGACTGAGGCCTCCGGCATAGCGGCTGTGCCGGGGGATCGCGCATTGGCAGTTGGCCAGTGCGCGCAACCTACACCTGCCCAGAGGCAGGCGTAAATAAAAAAATAAAGGTGGGGAGGGATTTAGGTAGGGCTGGGGGGCGGGAAGGGAGGGGAAGGTGGGGGGCATAAGGAAAGATCCCGCCGAGGCCGGTCCGAAATTGGAGCAGCCTTGGAGGGAACAGGGAAAGCCATCAGGGCTCCCCTAGGGCTCAGCAGGCGCAAGGTGCACGTGTAGACCCCCTTGCGCGTGCTACCCCAGATTTTATAACATGCACGCGGCTGCGCGTGCATGTTATAAAATTGGGCGTACATTTGTGCGCGCCGGTTGCGTGCACAAATCTACGCCCACGCATAGGTTCGAAAATCTGGCCCTGTGTAAATAAACACCCAAAATTAACACAGAGGGAAGTAATTTATAACTTATGTACAAGTACTTGGAATCATCATTTCATCGATACCTTCTCTAGTTCACTTGGGGCTTCATTTTCTAAAGTATCGCAGGCCTGCGATACTTTAGAGAATGAGGGGCGGGGGGCCGAAACGGGGGGTGGGCCTGCGCTAACCGGCAGCGATCGCACCGTCGCGGTGCGATCACTGCCGGTTTCGCACCCAATAGCGCCACCTTAGAAGGTGTAGCTATTGGGCGCGAACTCGGATGCGAAAAGGGCCTTACCTTTTTGTCGTCCGTGGCGTCTTCGCGGAGTCAGCCCCGGTGACGCCCCGACTCCTCCTCTTCCGGGGCCAACTTCGCCCCCATTTTGTTATCGTGTGCGATCCGTTTAGAAAATAAGGCCCTTAGTCGATCTAGCACTACACCCTAAATATCCACCAGTCTGATTCCACCTGTGTATATCAATTAGCATGTGTAAAAGTATACAAACAAGTTTGGTAATGTTTACATGTATATCTCTTAAAAATTGCAATTACCGTATGTACTTCAGTATCGTACCCCGGAACACATGTAGACTGCCCCATTTTAGCACAGTAAAATGTACCAATGAAATTGAAAATATGTGCATGCTCTAGACGTTTATAAAATAGCATATATGTGCACACATGCTACTTGCAAGTATATATGCTATTTTAACACGCAGAACTCCTTTGAAGCTTCATTCCTATTTGCTTAATTAAAAAAAAGAGGCTTATCATGGAAAAAAGAGTTTTGTACATCTGTATCTGTAAGTCAAAAATCTTTTGAAAATAAGGTCTGAAGTATTACATCTTAGTCCTCACAAATTTCATTGCACAGCAAAATATGAAAATAGACTGAATAATTGTTTTCAGGATTTATCATCTTTTCTCACTTTATATCACTATGTCTGGCAGCTGGATTTGCAACAGTTTGAAATACATTGTGATCCAGAGAAAGCTTCACTGGAAGGATGCTGTGAACTCTCTGAGACTGTGAGTATACATCTCCAGCATTGATATTATCACATTGTGGTGATTATCCAATGCTATTATTAATCCAGAGGAAGATATTCTCAGTGCATGGTTAATGTGAATTGTGGATCTAATTTCCAGAGTATGACATTGGAATACAGTGCATCCTCAATTTGTCGTTTCTTTTTAGTGTGGGGGGAATGCTGATAGAGGCCTAGGTGGAAATCCTTCTTGTGAATGTTCCCATGGTAGACCAGGTGATCAAGGAATAATGGGCCCAAAGGTATAATATGCTACAGTAATATTTCAGTATGTGAAATTTTTTTTCCTGATACCACAAAAATAATATACCTTTGTCTTGTGTTTTACATAGGGGCAGAAAGGAAGCACAGGTGAACAAGGAGAACCTGGCAGAAATGGAAATATGGTAATCATGTTGGTTTCTGGATTTCAAATAGAAACCCACAACAAGTTTTCCTTTGCCTTTTTCCTCATATATGGATAATAAAGTTTAAGTGCTAACGGTTTCCAACATTAAACATCTGAACACTGGTTGTTTTTGCTCCTGCCTTTTTGGGGGCAAGGATTTCTTCTGGTGATGTTTAAGACTGCTGTGCTTGTGATGGAAGCTTCTTTTGAGAATAAATATGAATTGAACAAATATGTCTAACGTAATGTATGCAAGTATCCTACAAGCTGGTTTGGAGCTTTTATGTGAGCTAAATGGAGCAGACAATTTTTGAACTTTGCTCTAGAAACTACAAAGTATGTTTTTGGTGTTAGTTAAGGTGCGAGTAGATTCTTCGATTTTCTGACCTTTTCTATGCTTATATTGCTGTTTTCTTTTTTTTCACACAGTTTTTGTTGTTTGCACGCGCAGTTTGATGTCTTTTTAAGGAAAGTGCAATTAAATGGTGCTTTTGTAAACTGTCTTTTTGTTGTTACTATGAAAATGCAATAATATTCTCCTAATGTACATTGCTTACAATAGACTCTTTAAAAAAAGGCAAACAAAGCTACTAAAAAATAAGCAAATTGTTGTTGCATGCAAAAAACTTTATTGCTCCTTGTGGTAACTTCTTAAAACATTCACAACATAGCATACAACTCATTGGGCATTAAAAGAGAATATTTTTCTAATTCCTGCAGCATTTTTTTCCTGCTCACTGCCTGTTATGTATTCTACCTGAAGCACGTCTCGGACGTGCACTCGGCAACAGTTTGTAATGATATATTGTTTCTGTGTAGGGAAGAAGAGGTGATACAGGCCCTGATGGACCTGTTGGTGAACCTGGCCCCAAAGTAAGACTTCATTTTTAGAGATGTTAAATATATAAACTTGAAGTTTCTTTTTCTTCTTTAAAATTGCAATACATTTTGTTTTCCTTCCAGGGTGAAATAGGCATTAAAGGTGAACAGGAAATGGGAGGGCCCTCTGGAGAACAGGCGAGTATTTCTATTTCATCTGTACATGGTACAGTAGAAGAGTTAAAAAAAAACCCTGCAGGAATTTGTCTTCCTTGAAAAAGAAATCCAAACATGTTATAGAGTTGGAGGCAATTTGTTACCGGAGATTGGGACAATGTCCATGGGTATTTTTTACCTGCAGACTTTGCCCTAATTAACGAAGAGAGCGTGCATGTGTACTTTTGCTTTAAAACTTGTCTCAGGAACAAAATAGCCAGGAGCATTTGCACCTGCACTTTTCTCATGGAACATAACGCATGTAGGTTGAATATGAAATCTAGGAAGTGAATTTTAAAAGCCCCGAGATGCGTGTGCATCTCTCACTGTACGCACATCTCACTCGGGTGTGGTCTGGGAGGGCAATGGGCATTTTGGGGTGTGACCAACAGATGTGCGCATAAATACTTATGTGACCGGGCATGCGCCCAGGTCCAGTAGCGCGTAACTTTACTTCACCTATGGAGGAGGTGTATGTTAAAAAAATAAAAATAAAAACCTGCTATCTTTGAGGGGTTTAAAGGGTATAGGGTAACTAACTGGGGGTTGCAGGCTATTAAAGCAAAGAGGTTTGGAAGATGTAACTCTAGACTGGCAAACTGGTGGCTGAACTGGTGAAACTGCTCATGGTATGGATGTGCGCTGGTTATAAAATGCACTGATTATTGCAGTAAATACCCAATTTACACAACTGGGCACACACACACTTTAAATTGCATGCCCATGTACGCGTGGTCAGGCTATTTTATAACAGCCGCACACCTGCGTGCACAAGTTATAAAATGGCCACATCCCTAGGCGTGTGTGCTTATGTGCCCAAAATAGTTACCATCCCTGTCTGTTATTTTCCTCCCCCAACCAAAAAACACGAGCCCCGGGATTTCCACCTCTTAATTTGGCTTAAGGTACATGCCTTAGTCCATGTTTTTAGCTGCATAGAGGGAGGGCAATTTTGGACCAACGATTTATGTATGTAAATCACTATTTACACGTGCAAATGGCTTTGAAAATTGTCCTTAGATTTGTGTGATCTCTTATCCATTCTCTTCATGTTCTACTTCTCACCGTCAAGTCCTTTTGGAATGTTGTATTTGTATGTGAGATCTCTTGCTGCTCTGTCTGCTCTCCTGGCTGATTTATGGCTTGAGTTACTAAGACGTTTTCCCCATTTTGAATCTTTGGGAAAGACGGGGTAGTAAATCAGGCCCTTGGTTTCTCTCTATTGCCTTTAAACTTTTCCCGTGCAAAATCCTCATGTCCCTCCCATTACAGCACCTTTCCTCCTCCTTTTACACATGCACTTATATGCCATTATACTCTCACCTGTGTCCTCTCTTGCACATACCAAAGCATCCCTCTTTATTCTTTTTTTTCTATCCCTTGTTCTGTATCTCCTAGTCCCTTTTCAGCCCTCCTGTCTCTGAAACATCCTCTTTCTCTCTGTATGCGAAGCCATTTCCAGGTGAAGAGAAATTGAAAGAAGGTTGATTTATTTCTCTTCCAATCGCAATTAAAGAACATCTGAAATGGAGCTCCCGATTTCCAACTGGATATGACCCTAATACACCTTTTAAGAAAGAGGAAACATTAAGACGGTAACTTTTAAACCGGCACGCTGGCGCATTTGTTGGCCCACGCCCAGGGATATGGCTTTTTTATAACATATGCAGCTATATACACACATGTTATAAAATAGGCTGAATGCATGCATAGGTGCACTCAATTTTAGGTGGGGGTGCGCCTACGCGAGTCATTGCCACTTCTACCATGTAAGTGGGGAATTTTAATAGATGCGCGCTGACATCATTGCCTGTTTTCCCAGGTTTTCACCAGTTCACCCAGTTAAGGGACTGCACTTTCAACCCCCCAGTTTAATAGCCCTCCTTCCCCCTGTTAGCTGTTCCCCTTTTTTGAAAAAAAAAAAAATGTGTGCGCACAGCAGGAGACATGCACATATCCGGGAGGCTTTTAAAAACGCTTGTTTGCTTATCCCCTATTCGATGCGCGCATCAAGCTTTTAAAATTCACCTGCGAGTGCTGGAATTTTGAGATGCATTAGAGGAAAAAGTATTGGAACAAACTAGTTTGAATCTGCCTTCCATGGCACACAGTCCTTTTATATATTTTAAATTTGAGCATGATAAAGAATTTTGTGCCACAATTTCATGGGTTACTTGAATATTTTTTGTTTTTCTAGGTTTGTTTTTCTGCTATTATCAAGTGTATTGTCTGCTCTACAGCTCTGAGTTAACTTTGGTCACTATATCAAAATATACTATGACTGCTACCACCTACCCAGAGAGAAATAACAGATTTTTTGATCTGTGATGAGAAATAATGGAAGCCAAACCATTGTATAGAAGATTGATTAGAATCACTTCAGTGTGAAAAGGAAGGGAAACTCTTTTGATATCATCAGTGTCTCAGAATGCTTCACAAGCCACAGCAGCTCCTGAATGTATGCTACTATTTGTGGAAGAAAATTAAGGAAAAAGTCTCATCCAACAGAAATTTTGTCCTAGGTGGGGTCTCTTAATTTTCGGAATACCATCCAATGAATAAGTACAAGATATGGGATTTAAATTTGATCTTCAGACTCCCAACCTCTGTGCCCTAGCTCATAGGCCAATCAGACAGTTAAAGTAATTTTCCTGGCAATTTTTAGATAAATCATGAGCAACCACTGACATTTCAGGAAATTACAGTTCAGTAGATTACTATAGTTAAAATCAGAAAAGGTAAAGAAAACACTGTATTTGGAGTTATGGCTGTCACAGATTCCTTATCATGTGCTTAGGTACCACCCAGAAGTTAATATTCCATAAGAAACCAAAGATGTTCCTACACAGAATAGACACTTAGGGCCGGATTTTAAGAGTTATGCGTGGGCGTAGATTTGTGAGCGCAACCCGGCGTGCACAGATCTATGCCCGATTTTATAACATGTGCACACAGCCACGCGCAAGTTATAAAATCCAGGGTCAGCGCGCACAAGGGGGTGCACATTTGTGCACCTTGCGCACGCCGAGCCCTAGGGGAGACCCGATGGCTTTCCCCGTTCCCTCCAAGGCCACTCCGAAATTGGAGCGGCCTTGGAGGGAACTTTCCTTCCGCCCCCCCACCTTCCCTTCCCTTCCCCTACCTAACCCGCCCCCCAGCCTTACCTAACCCCCACTCATCTTTGTTAAAGAAGTTGCGCCTGCCTCCGAGCAGGCGTAGGTTGCGCACACTGGCTGAGTGCCAGCGCGTGATCCCCCAGCCTAGAGGCCCTAGGGAGGCCTCTGGCCACGCCCCTTCCCCACCCCAGACCGCCCACTCCCCGCCCCTTTTTTCAAGCCCCAAGACATATGCACGTCCCGGGGCTTGCGTGCGTTGCTGGGCCTAATCAAAATAGGCTCGGCACGCGCAGGAGCGGGTATTCGTGGTTACGCTTGTAATATACGCGCATAACCCTTTTAAAATCCGCCCCCTAACGTAATAAGTCTAAGTTTACTCTAAATGGAACAAAAGTCAGAATATTGGATAGTGATGCAGGAAAATTCAAATTATATAGCTTAATACATTGTTGGTAATATAGAAGCCCGCTCAGTTATATTAAATTTTATCATGGCTCAATGTAAAATGCATGGTTTACCTATGTAAAAAAATATATTTTATTTTTATTTTGAAAGGGTGTTCGTGGTCCTTCAGGGCTCAAAGGATTGCCAGGAGTAGAAGGTTTCAAGGTAAATAAAATACTGTGGGAATTTTTGTGTATTGTAATACATATTGAAGATCATCAGATTTCAAATATAATGCAAAGTGTCTTAAGCTTTGTCTGTTGATATGTGGCTTACTACTTTAGGAAGCCATGGTCTGTGCTCTAATTATTTCATTTTCCTTTAGGGAATAGCAGGTTTAATGGGATATAAAGGAGAACCTGGAGCACAAGGAGAAAAGGTATTTTCTTCTGAGAAACCTGCAAATCATATTTTCTACAGCTCATATGCATGCTAATGCAGTATGGGCCAGATTTTAGTAGCTACGCACGGGCGTAGATTTTATAACATGCGCGCGCAGCCGTGCACTTATTATAAAATCCAGGGTCGGCGCACAAGCGGGTGCACACTTGTGCACCTTGCGCACGCCGAGCCCTAGGGGAGCCCCGATGGCTTTCCCCGTTCCCTCCGAGGCCGCTCCGAAATCGGAGCGGCCTCGGAAGCAACTTTCCTTCCACACCCCCCACCTTCCCCTCCCTTTCCCTACCTAACCCACCCCCCAGCCCTACCTAAATCACCCCCCTACCTTTATTTTATAAGTTGCGCCTGCCTCTGGTTAGGTGTAGGTTGCGCAGCCGGCGTGCGATCCCCCAGCACTGCCGCTGTGCAGGAGGCCTCGGTTCCGCCCCGCCCCACCCCGCCCCGCCCCTTTTTTCAAGCCCCGGGACATGCGCGTGTCCCGGGGCTTGCGCACATCACCGGGCCTATGCAAAATAGGCTCAGCGCGTGCAGGAGCGGGTTTAAAAGGTTTACACGTGTATATTACGCACGTAACCCTTTTAAAATCCACCCCTATGTTTAGTAAATATAACAGTAGTGAAGGAATTAGTTGTTGCACAAACATATATAAGAAAGAATAATAGAGACAGAATTTTATTTCTCCTACTTTCCCTTGTATTTGGGACCCAATAGACAAAAAGAGCAATTCACATAGAGGTCAATATTTAGCAGCTCGTCGAGCGGATAAATTGTCACAACGGAGCACTACTAATAAGGTGCTGAATATAGCTGCCTGGATAAAGTCCTAGTTAGCAGGATAAACTTACCCAGCTATTTAGGACTGCTCTCTGGTATGACCAGAGTGAGCTGGATAACTTATCCAGCTGAATTTGAATATCGGAGATGGGCAGATAAGTTATCCAGCTAACCTGATACCACAGTGGAATGCTCTGAGAATTCCTCCAGCTTATCCAGCTAACTTTTCACTGGCTATATAATTAGCTGGATAAGTTGGAGACATTCAGAGTGATGGGAAATTTGAAAGCACACGGTTTCTTTGGTTAAGTTCAAAACTTAGCCAGACAAATTGTCTGAATACTGACCCCATAGTTTTACCTTAAGGGAAAACTCTACCTTTTGGATTGGCCTCTGAAGGAGCAAACATGTAAGTTTCTGTTCATACCTCTCAGACATTTTTATCTCCATTGCTTATTTTCTGTCAGTAAATATTATGCAGTAGAGTGTCTTTTATCCAGAGTTCCTTCAACCAGAATTTTCTATATCTGAAAAAAAAACCATGGGCTTCAGCCTAAGTTTTATTACCTGGAAAAAATTCTATTATCCGAAAACTGGTTGGCTTTGTATGTTCCATTATTCAGAAAAGTTCCATTTTTCAAAATTCTTTTATCCGAAAACTCACCTTATCTGGAATTTCCATTATCCAGAAAAATCCATTATCCAGGACAAGCTTCATCCCAACCATTCCAAATAGAAGATAATCTACTGTATTACCTTTCAGACTTTCCTAATATATTTTTATGTCTGTCATTCTGTCTTTATCTTCTGCATTTTTAGTTTTCTTTATTTGTAGCACCTTTACTTGGTACCCCGGGTTTGTTTTATATTTGTGCTCTACTGGAAGGAGTTTAGCTTTCGCCTTACAATGAAAATCAATGACGTAGTGTGCACGGTATACTTATAATTCATTCTTGTTCTCTTGATATACACCCCACCTATTTTAATATTTCAGGGAGATGAGGGAGAACAAGGATTTGAAGGAATTGCAGGATTCCGAGGAGTGAAGGTAAAGATGAATGAAAGCTATCATAACCCAATTATGTAAGCAATAAATCTACACTGCAAATAATGCACTAATTAATTTTCATTCATGTTGGCCAAAACCTTTTTCAGACAAGTATTCTATAGATCCTCAAAGATCTTGCTTATCAGCAGCCTTATTTTATATATATTATATATATATATATATATATATATGTAACCTTTAGGTAGATTTTTGCAGGATTTGGGGATAACTTTTAAAATATATGCTGATGATATTCAGCTTCTATTCCCAGCATCCACGGATTTAACAGAGAAGTATAATACGATTCACCAGATCTTAAGAAATATTAAGAAATGGATGAATAACAATAGCTTGCTATTAAATTTAAATAAAACCGAGGCAATTCTGATCTCCCCTACAAATTTCTGAGCTCCCTACCCCTCAGCTGGTTATGGATGGGGCTATTGTTCCTTTTCTAGATAATGTCCGAAATCTTTGATTCCTATTTGATGCTTCTTTCACATTTCAGTCCCAATTGCACCTAGTGTTTAAGAATGGTTTCTTTAGGCTCAGGAAGTTACAACACTTAAAAACATCTTGGAATGTAATGACTTCAGGTTGGTTATCCAGGCTTTTGATCTCTTAGTGATCGACTATTGTAATGCTCTCTAGTTGGGTTTACCCAAATGCCACTTGGCAGCTTTGCAGCTGCTTATGAATGCAGCAGCTCACCTGATCTCTGGCAGTCCTACAAGTATTCACATTTCTGCTGCTTTGAAAGCACTGCATTGGGTCCCTGTGGAGCAGAAAATCAAGTTTAAAGTACTAACTTTGACTTTTAGGGCTCTTCATATGAAAAGCCCAGTATATCTCACAAAGATGCTAAAATGGTTCTGACCAGCGAGAGCAATTCAATTAGAAAATCAATTTCTATTGACTGACCCTAACAAATAGAAGAGACAATTAAACTAGAAGATGGATGTGGCAGAAGGAAGCCAATAGAATTGGAATGTCCGAAATCGGAGCGGCCTCGGAAGGAACTTTCCTTCCACCTCCCCCCACCTTCCCCTCCCTTCCCCTACCTAACCCGCCCCCCAACCCTACCTAACCCCCCCTACCTTTGTTGGAGAAGTTGCACATGCCTCCCGGCAGGTGTAGCTTACGTGCGCCGGCAAAACAGCCGGCCCGCGATCCCGGGCACAGCAGCAAATTGCCGCTGTGCCTGGAGGCTCAGGCCACACCCCCACCTCACCCCTGGACCGCCCACGCCCCGCCCCTTTTTGCAAGCCCCGGGATACACGCACATCCCGGGGCTTGCGCGCGCTACCAAGCCTATGTAAGATAGACTCGGCGCGCGAAGGGGCAGGTTTTCGGGGTTACGCGCGTAACCCTTTGAAAATCTGCTCCACAGTGTTTCTAATCAGAGATAGAGAGAGAGAGAGAGAGTTAGGTATTTATACCTCTATAGGAGGCCCACCTAGTTAATCGAGGTGAGGTTTAGGCAGTAGTGTAGGGGTTAGGGGCCACTTTGACATTCAGAGTGAGACATATGAACAGAACAGTGCACTCTTGTGAAGATTTGATGTCCTTTGGAGTGAGGAAACTCAACCAAAGGTGAGATTTGTACAATATTCTCTCAACCTAGCTTGATGGGCTCTCTACCTGGGTAACATCAAACTAGGTTGATCAGGCAGATTTACGGGCATAACCTTTTGAAAATCTGCCTCTATGAGCACAATTACTCATAGTCTGGGCAATATAGTTCTAGATCTGCAGGCTCTAATGGTGGAAGTAGATGTGGATATTGTTGCTATTACAAACACCTGGTTCATTGAGTCTCATGAATTGGATATGGCCATATCAGTTATAAGCTGTTGAAGAACAATAGAGATAACAGAAAAGGGGGAGGAGCAGCGTTTTAAGTTATAAACAATTTCCAAACAACTGATACGCAGGATACATAGGGAAAGTAAGATGTGATATGGGCTGCTCTTAAAAAGAGATGATGGCATATCCATCTACATTGGTAGAGGAACTGGCAGAGATCTAGCTAAATACATCAAAAGGTGGGAAGGAAGGGTGAGGTTTTTCTTTTTGGGGGATTTTAATCTGTCAGATATGAATTGGATTATCCCTTTTACAGAATCTGCAAGAAATAGAGAGATTGTGGATGCCCCTCAAGGGATTCTCATCAGACAAATGGTGATAGAACCCACAAAGGGAGGAGTGATACTAGATCTTGTACCCACAAATGGAGACAGTGGGGGTAATTTTCAAAAGGATTTATGTACATAAAGAGGGTAATTTTATAAAGTATTTACACACTTAAAATTGGGTTTTAGACATGTAAATGCACTTTACCCATGTAAGTGGGCTTTTGAAAATTGTTATAATATATGCCATTGAATTGTCCATAGATATTCACAATAAAGTGCACGTTACATGTTTAAATAGCTTTAAAATTGCTATGATAGTATATTTACATGTGTAACTCTTTTACAAAATAGCCTTGAAAGAAGCATATATTGTAGCAATTTTCAAAAGCCTACTTACACGCATAGGGGGTCATTTTCAAAGGAGTTACGCATGTAAATGTGACATACTATCGTAGCAATTTTCAAAAGCTATTTACTCGAGTAAAGTGCACTTACTTGAGTAAATCCTATGGACAATTCAATGGCATATATTGTAGCAATTTTGAAAAGCCCACTTACTTGAGTAAAGTGTATTTACTCGAGCAAAAACCAGTTTTGCTCGAGTAAATGCTTTTTAAAATCTACCCCATAAAGCGCATTTACACGCATAAAACCCAGTTTTAAGTAAGAACATAAGAGCATAAATCCAGATTACAAGTACCTGGCAAGCACTCAAAATATTAAGTAGATCACATGCTGCTAATGCTAGTATTAGCAGTGGCTATTTCCTAAGTCAACTTGCTTATTAACAGTTAATGGACTTCTCCAAAAACTTAGCCAAACCTTTTTAAAACCAGCCATACTAACTGCTCTATCCACATCCTCTGGCAAAAAATTCCAGAGCTTAATTGTGCATTGAGTAAAAAATGTATTTTCTCTGATTAGTGCCCCCTAGTACTTTTATTATCTGAAATAGTAAATAACCGATTCATATTTACCCGTCTAGACCGCTCATGATTTTATAGATCTCTATCATATCATATCCTCCCTCAGTTGACTCTTCTGCAAGCTGAACATCCTAACATCTTTAAACTTTCCTCATAGAGGAACCATTCCATTCCCTTTATCATTTTGGTCACCCTTCTCTGTCCTTCTCCAGTGCAACTATATCTTTTTGAGAGAAATGTACACAGTACTCAAGGTGCAGTCTCACCATGGAGTGATACAGAGGCATTAAGACATTTTTTTGTTTTATTCAGCATTCTCTTTCTAATAATTCCTAAAATTCTGTTTGCTTTTTGACTGCTGCAGCACACTGAGCTGACAATTTCAATGTATTATCCACTATGATGCCTAGATCTTTTTCCTGGGTGGTAGCTCCTAATATAGAACCTAACATTGTGAACTTACAAGGGTTATTTTTCCCTATATGCATCACCTTGCACTTGTCCACATTAAATTTCATCTGCCATTTGGATGCCCAATCTTCCAGTCTCGCAAGGTTCTCCTGCAATTTATGACAATCCACTTGTAATTTAACTACTCTGATTAATTTTGTATCATCTGCAAATTTGATTACCTCACTTGTTGTTTCCCTTTCCAGACAATTTATAAATATATTGAAAAGCACTGGTCCAGGTATAGATCCCTGAGGTACTCCACTGTTCACCTTTTTCCACTGTGGAAATTGACCATTTAATCTTACTCTGTTTCCTGTATTTTAATCAGCTTGTAATCCACAAAAGGTCATCGCCTCCAATCCCATGACCTTTTAGTTTTCCTAAAAGCTTCTCATGATTTGACTTTGTCAAATGTCTTTTGAAAATTCAAATACACTATGGGGTAGATTTTCAAACTATGCGAATAGGCCTACTTTTGCTGGCGCATCAGGCGCAAGCAAAAGTACGCTGGATTTTAGTAGATACGCGCGGAGCCGCGCGTATCCACTAAAATCCTGGATCGGCGCGCGCAAGGCTATCAATTCTGTATAGCCGGCGCGCGCCGAGCCGCGCAGCCTACCCCCGTTCCCTCCAAGGCCGCTCCGAAATCGGAGCGGCCTCGGAGGGAACTTCCTTTTGCCCTCCCCTCACCTTCCCCTCCCTTCCCCTACCTAACCCACCCACTCGGCCCTGTCTAAGCCCCCCCTTACCTTTGTCGGGGGATTTACGCCTCCCTCTGGGAGGCGTAAATCCCCGCGCGTCAGCGGGCCTCCTGCGCGCCGGGACGCGACCTGGGGGCGGGTCCAGAGGGCGCGGCCACGCCCCCGGGCCGCCCCGGGCCGTAACCACACCTCCGGGTCCGCCCCCGAAACGCTCCCGGCATGCCCCCTAAACGCCGCGCGGTTCGGGCCCGCCCCCGACACGCCCCTCTCGGAGAACCCCGGGACTTACGCGAGTCCCGGGGTCTGCGTGTGCCGGTGAGCCCATGTAAAATAGGCTCACCGGTGCGCAGGGCCCTGCTCGCCTAAATCCGCCCGGATTTGGGCGGATTTAGGCGAGCAGGGCTCTTAAAATCCGCCCCTATATCTTATCCTGCTAAGTGATGCCTTGACCATGGATATTCAGCGGCATAGTTGCTGAATAACAGTGCAATTATTATTATTATAGATAAAATATAAAACCACACCAATTTTCTCAGTCTCTTACTCACGTTTCAGTCTAATCTAAATGCTTGCAGACAGAGCGACACTCTCATTCACGATTCAAAGTCAAAGTCGAAAAACGCTGGTGCATGCACCTTATATTTAAGTCACAAGACGTACCCTGAAAAATGTTAACTAATTGGATAAAAGGAATTCCATTTAATCATTGAATTAAATCCATAGGGCTCCATAGATTTTAGACGAAATATCCATCATTGCTCTAATCCAGGGGTGGTGAACTCCAGTCCTTGAGGGCCACAAACAGGCCAGGTTTTCAGGATAACCATTAGAGATGTGCAATCGTTTTTGCTGAATTGGAATATTTCAAAGAATTGGAATATTTCAAAGAAATATTCCAATTCGGCATGGGTCAGAGGACCCAAAGCCCGAGACGGATTTTCCCTGAACCTTGGGGAAAGTTCATTGTTCGGGTTAGTGCGGGGGGAGGGGCACCTTTATTAAAAAAAAACAAAAAAACACCCAACCCTTAGAATTTAGTTATTTACACCCCCCCCACCCTGCGGACCTCCCCAAAACTTTCCTATGATCCGTGGTGGTCAGCGGTAGTCCCGGGAGCGATCTCCCACTCTTGGGCCATCGGCAGCCAGTAAACAAAATGGCGCCGGTGGCCCTTTGCCCTTACCATGTGACAGGGGCTACCGTGCCATTGATCGGCCCCTGTCACATGGAAGGAGCAATGGATGGCCCGCCCCATAATGAATATGCATGAGATAGTTTTGCATACATTGGAGGCAGAGCATGCAGATCTATCTCATGTATATTCATTGTGGTTATCCTGAAAACCTGGCCTGTTTGTGGCCCTCGGGGACTGGAGTTTGCCACCTGTGCTCTAATCAATGTAGCTATTTATCTCAATTGAACAGTAACTGAGTGAACAATAACATCAGAGGAGGAGATCGAGATAAACAGCTACATTAATTAGAGCAATGATGAATATTTCGTCTAAATATTATGGAGCCCTATGGACTTGATTGAATTGAACACCCCAACATATCCCTTTTTTACACAAGCACATTTACTTGTGGACTCCAATGTATCCACGGATTTTGCAGATTTGAAAAAAAATTATACTCATGTATCCACTTTTGTATGTGCACGTATGCTTTTTTACAAGCACATCTTTTGAAAATGCACTTCTTATTGTTAGAAGAGGTTAGAAGTTAAAATCATCCAATCCAATTTTCCATTTCATTTTGACTCCTCTGTTTATTAAATATCTATGAATTAATTTAAGGACTAATGAGCAAAAGGATTTTTCACATTTTGTGTCTTTGGAAAAAATGCTTATTACATAGATCACTTAGCAAGGGATTTAAGGCCCATTTACTAAGCATTTTACCAAAGGACAAAAAAATGGGAGAAAACCTTGCATATATAGCATATATAAAGTTAATTTTCCAGAACTTATTAATAATATTAAAAAAGATTTGGTGTACTGATTATTGGTCAAAATAGAGCACATTCTGGATAGGGAGAATTCGAAGTTTTAAAATGAATATACAAAGACTCAGTACAGGAGGAATTCACAGGAGACAGAGCCCTATTTGTAGTAGTAGCTGTATACAGGGATGGTAACTTTCAAACTGGAGTGAGGGCGCACATTTGTACGTATGCGCCGACCGATGCCCAAGGCCGCAGCTATTTTCTAACCTGCATGCGTATATGCGTGCAAGTTATAAAATAGCTTGACTGCGTGCATGTGCGCCAAATTTTACATGGATGTGAAAATCCTGCTTCTACTGTGTAAGTTAGTGGATTTTAAAAAGGGGCGTGCGTCCACAACATTCCCAGTTTACCAGTTCATCCACCATTTTGCCCAGTTAATAAGTCCTCCAAACTCCGCTGGTTTGATAGCCTACACTCCTCCAGTTACCCCAGACTGTTTAAACCCTTTAGAAATGGCTCGATCCTTTTATTTTACGAGTTACACGCGTTCCATAGCAGAAGTAAAGTAACACAGCAAGAAACCTCTGCATGCGCCGAGGCACTTAAGTATTTACACATGCATCTCTTGACCAGGCTCCAAAACATCCACATTCTGCCCGGACAACGTCCATGCCTCACCTCTTTTTGGGCAACAAGAAAGATAGACGCCAAATAATGTCCATTGAACTTATTTATTAGGAGACTTGATAAACAAATACTGAACCGCCCGACTCAAATCGAGTTTCACCCCCTCAGGGGCTGCCTCAGGGGCTGTTGGAGAAGTGTCTTATGTACATGTAGGAGTTTTCATGCATAAATAATTTGTTCAAAAATGCTGCACGTCAGAATGGTATGGCTCCCGTATCTCAAATTTTGCATGGAGAGTAATTATGCCAGTGATTTCAATGCGCTGCGAACCCCGCCGTAGCTGCTAACACTGAGAGCTGTAATCTCGACAATGTAACACCCGGCGCGCTTGTCTCCTGATTCGTTCAGAAGGAGACAAGCGCGCCGGGTGTTACATTGTCGAGATTACAGCTCTCAGTGTTAGCAGCTACGGCGGGGTTCACAGCGCATTGAAATCACTGGCATAATTACGCTCCGTGCTCAGTGTTAGCAGCTACGGCGGGGTTCGCAGCGCATTGAAATCACTGGCATAATTACGCTCCGTGCAAAATTTGAGATACGGGAGCCATACCACTCTGACGTGCAGCATTTTTGAACAAATTATTTATGCATGAAAACCCCTAGATGTACATAAGACACTTCTCCAACAGCCCCTGAGGCAGCCCCTGAGGGGGCGAAACTCGATCTGAGTCGGGCGGTTCAGTATTTGTTTATCCAGTCTCCTAATAAAGAAGTTCAATGGACATTATTTGGCGTCTATCTTTCTTGTTGCCCACATGGCTTTCCTAGATCGCCTTCCTCCTTGCTTTATCAACTCACCTCTTTTTGGAAATTTTTGGATGTGCGTGCTGCGGCATTTACATGCGTATCTGGGTGCTTTTTAAAATACGGTCAGTGCATGTAATTCTGACATCTACGCACATCCCCTAATTGATGCTCATGCCGGGCTTTTAAAATTTACCTTTAAGCATTTTTCCCATAAACAGGGCGAGATTTTAAGACCTGCGCGCGGGCGTACATGTGCGCGCGCTACCCGTCACGCGCACATGTACGCCCAATTTTACAACATGCACACAGGCGCATGCATGTTATAAAATCGGGGGTTGGCGCGCACAAGGGGGTGCACAATTGTGCACCTTGTGTACGGTGAGCCCGTGCCGAGCCGCGCTGCCTTCCCCTGTTCCCTCCCAGGCCGCTCCTACCCCCCACCCCACCTTCCTTTCCCTTCCCCTACCTCCCCCGCCCTTTCCCCCTACCTTTTTCTTGTTTTTACATTTGTTGTAAAACTTACTTCAGCCCTGGGGCTGAAGTAAGTTGTGTGCGCCGGCCGACTGCCGGCGTGCGATTCCCGGCACAGCGGCAAATGGGCCGCTGTGCCGGGAGCCTCTGATCCCACCCCGCTCCCTCCCCTCCTTTTTTGCAAGCCTTGGGACTTACACGCTTCCCAGGGCTTTACGCGCGTTGCCGGGCCTTTTGAAAATAGGCCCGGCGTGCGTAAACTTTTGAAAATCTGCCCCTAAATAGGAGAAAATGTTTAGTACATAGGCCCCCTAGTACTTTTACAGGGATGATAACTTTCAGGCATGCGCATTTACACATGTGTATGTGGGCGCATGGCCAGATACGTGGCAGTTTTACATCCTGCGCACACATATGTGCACATGTAATAAAATAGCCCCGGTACGCATGTGTGTGCCCCTAAATTTAAACTTGCATGCCTACGCAAGTGAGAATATTGCATGGAACACGCAAGTGAGAATATTTTATAACTGACGCACATCCAGCCCATGACCACTTTCACCAGTTTGCCCATTCTAGAGTTGGGTCCCCCAAACTCCACTGGTTCTTTAGCCTGCACTCCCCCCAATTAACCCAGACCCCTCAAACACTTCATAGATGCCTGGAAATAGTTTTATGAAGATGTACACCTCCTTCATAGCAGAAGTAACTTTGTGCTGAGATATACCTGCACCCAGATGTGTAGCTACTTGTGTACAGACCTCTTTGTCCTGCCCCAGAATGCTAATTCCCCGCCCACATCCCATCCCTTTTTTTCCACGTTGTTAAATATTCACGCATCGGTACTTGTGCGTGCATGTGGGCGGCTCATAAAATTGGGTGGATATGTGCATGTGTTGTAGATGTGCACCCAGCTCCCGATTTTGGCGTGCGCCCGGCTTTTAAAATTCACCTTTAATGCAGAAACACATCTGCACCAAAAATGTGATTTTATTTGTTTGAAATTAAGTCATATTTCAACTTGTAGTGCTTAACAGAAGGTTACAAGTGAAAACCCATAAAAATTTGCAGAAAAGATTATTGTGCCTCCCCATGTCTCTGTCTGCCGTTGGTGCCCCTTCACCACCTTTTCTAACTTCTCTATCTTCCTCTACTTCTGAAATCTCCCAGGACTCCATCAACCTCTCTATCTCTCACCCTTCTTCCTCCATCCAAGGCCTCCTTGTCTCGGTCACTCACACTTCATTTCTTTAAATTGTATTTCTTTGTTACCACTAAAATTATCTATATTCTTCCTTCATTAACCTTCTTTACCTCTTAACCCAATGGCTGCTCACCAGTCGAAACCACATACAGAGGAGTTGCATCTCCACCCTCTTATCAGTAGCAGTCCAGCTGGTGCTTCACTCCTGGTTGTCTGGTAGCCATGCAGCACTGGCAGATCCCACTTACATTTTTGGTCAGCATGGAGCTCCTACTGTCTCTGTTTAAGTGGTTGACTGGAACTGAGTTGCACTGATCTTTTTTTGTTATGTCATCTGGTAGGGATAGAAGAGCCTGAACTGCATGCTTTTCTATTGTCAGCAATCAGTGGGGAGTGGACCCACAGTGATGCTGTCATGTCTTGATTTGTACCAAGCTCTTTTCTTGTCAGCTGGAGGGCCCACAGTGACCGCCTTCTCTGTTATCAGCAGGCGAGGAAGCCTCATAGTGGTCACTTCTCATCTTGCAGGATTAGTTTTCACCGTCTACTCCTTGATACTGGCTTTAATGTTCTTAAATCATATTGTCAGGTGACTAGCAACCATTGGAAAGCCAATTCTTCTTGCTTCAAAGTTTAGATCACATGTTACTTTTTCTGAGAAAAAAAATGTTTTCTGCAAAACTATATGTTTCTTCTTTAAACATTTCAACTGTAAGTCTGACATAAGAGGAAGAAAGTCTAACATTGCATCCACACAAACCCAGAAAATCTGGTATTCGTATATATATTGGACCTATTGATAAGTCACTTATCTAGCTATCTGGTGGGTGGATCGGGGCTATGCTACTTAGATGGATAACTTATCCGGCTAAGTAACGATATTGAGTCTTAGCCGGATAAGTTAACCTGCTAAGTCTAGACCTGCTATTGAGCATGTCTAGACTTAACTGGAATACACTTACCTGGATAAGTAGCGTTTTGTACATGAATATAAAGTGGCATAGCTATGCCGCTGAATGTCCTTGTAACTTAGCCGGATAAGCTATATCCGGCTCAGTTGCTTAGCTGGCTGCCTTTGAATATCTATCCCATAATTAATCAATTATACACAGTCCATAGAGCAATGGAACTATATAATAATATAGGCTGCCCTGGTTAGATGGGTCTCCTAAATACTGGTATAAATCAATGTGGCAAGAGAATGTTTCCTCCTTTATTCCCTTAACACTGCAAGTTGTCTACAATTCAAATATATTAGCTGAGAATAAATAAAAGCTGAAAAATACATTGGCAATTGAGGAAATTTAAGTAAAACAATCTTATATAATAATCTTTAGCTTTGAAAAATTGTGTTTGACTCAGGAGTTTTCTCCTGTACCTTTCAGTTTCCAGCTCAGTTGGAACCAGAGCTGGCATCTGGAGCTAAGAGTTTTCATTTGCAACTACTCAAGGATTTTTTTTCCTATTATATATTCCCTCCCAGCGACAGCCCTTGGTTGGTGGTGGAGTGGGGGTGGGGAGGTGCAGCACCAGGACTCCTTCCGGAACCCTGCATGCCTCCCCAGCATCTTCAGCCCCAACCAATCCAGGGAACAAAAGGCCTGAACCAGTAAATAAAGCCAGGTTCTTCCGCTTGGCATTGCTGCCAGGAGGATTTATATGTGATAAATATGCATCTTTGATGACATTTTCATGTTTTTATATAATTATTCCTCGTAAAAAAAAAAAAAAAGTGACCATTAAAATTGCACAAATAGATGTAATGCAATTTAAAAATGCATGAATAAAGTTGATTAGACCTTTGTAACCATAAGATGGTTCACATTAAAGATTATTTCACCTTCGACATACATTACGAAATACAGTAGTGCACATATAAGGAGATAGTTTTCAAAATTATGTATGCATGTAAATCTCCTTCTGAAAAAGAACTGGTGGGTTGTGCATGGAAAAGCACACATATGAAACACGATTTCATGCATGGTTTTCCCTGCACTCACAGGAGGTATTCTAGGGGACAGAATTGGGGGGGGGGGGGGGTAAGCATTTACACTCATACTTTCAGTTTTGGTAAATATGTACATAAATGCTCATGCAGAAAATGACACCACGCGCATGCCAGCACAAACCGGGAATTTTCAAAGTGGGGAGAAATGCTTTCCTTGGATCACTTACTTAATCATTTATTTGTACATCTCTGATTTGTTGTTTGCATAGGTCCTGTATTTTTAACCTTGTTTTCTGATACATAGAAAATCTCTGCCCTAAAAAAAACCCTCATCCTTTTATTTTTTTTTTCCTTATTTCTGCACTTTTAGGGTGATGATGGCTTTTCAGGAGATGATGGTCCACAAGGCCCTGAAGGAATTAGGGTAAAGTTAATTGAGTAATTATCTAAAAATATTTTGTACACTTTTTCTACACAATTTATTCCCTTTTCCTCTGTCTAATCCAGGCAATGAATCATATTTTAACAGGTGCTGCTCATGATATCTCTGGTACATTAAAGAGTGATTTTTAAAATCATTTTTAAAAGCACCATTTTACTCATGAATCTAGGTCTTTTGAAAATTACCCCTGGTTATATGTGGAAAAGCATGCATAGAAGCTATGTTACTCGTACTTTTATGTGCACTTGAAAGAGGAATTCCCAGGGGCTGAGTTAGGGCAGAGAAACCATTGGTAAGTGTGCTTTCTAAAATCAGACACATGCTCGTAAAGGTACATGTGAACATTTACACTTTCTCCCATGCAGGCATAAATGTGCTTGTGTGTGCTGCACAACGGGGTCACACATATCTGCTAATTTACGAACACAAGTCCACTTTGAAAATTATGGTTGAAATCCACATGCACTTTTTATATGCAGTCTAGCCCTAAGCATATAAAATTGGGCTCCCTAAGTTTAGGTAGAGGATTGTATGAAACACTGTTTCACTTCACAGCTAAATTTATCTGAAAGAGCAAATGGTAGAGGAGTAAAGACACAGAAAGTTCCTTAGAATTATGGCTGTCATTTCTGCACTAATATACAGGAATACAATTGCCCAAGCAGGTGAGAGACAGCGAGAGAGAGAGCAAGAGAGATTCTTTATAAGGCTGTTATATAAGGAAACTATTTATACCACTGTTAGAGGGGCAACTAGTAACTCAGGGTGAGATTTTGGTGGTGGCCTAGGTTTTGGGGGGCAGTTTTACATGCACAGTCAGAGGTACGAACAGCACAGACATCACCGGAGATTTTATGTGATTTGGACTGATGATAGGTACACAATGATCAGATTTGTACATTGTACTCTTGACCTAGCTCGATAGAAGCTAGGTAGAGTGCATCAAGCTAGGTCGAGAGTACATTGTACAAATCTCATCTTTTTATGTTTACTGTGCTGTTCGTACCTCTGGCTCTGCATGTAAAACTGCCCCCCAAAACCTAAGCCACCCCTAAAACCTTAACCCCGAGTTCAGAATGGCCCCTCTTACAGTGGTATAAAAAGTTGACTAATATGGGCTAGATTTTAAAAGCCCTGCGCGCGTAAATCATGCCGGATTTACGTGCGCAGGGCACTCGCTCGCCGGCACGCCTATTTTGCCTAGGCCACCGGCGCGTGCAAAGCCCCGGGACGCGTGTAAGTCCCGGGGCTTCGTAAAAGGGGCGAGAGGGGGAATGTCCGGGGGTGTGTCTGGGGTCAGGGGGCGGTCCGGGGTGGAACTAGGGGCGTGGTGACGGTTCGGGGGCAGGCTGGGATGGCGGTCCCGAGTCCCCCGGCACTGCAGCCTGTGCCGGGGGATGCCGAGGCAGCGCGGGCAAGTGTAAACTGAACCATGTAGTTGTGTTGTCCAACTCAGGATGGGTAAACTGTATTGCTCAGTTCTGTCTCCAAAGTACAGAGCACAAAAGAGACTGCAAAGTGTATTCGGAAAATCCTACCACTAACATGCATTACCCCTGAGGCAGCTCTCGACCAAAGTGCGAAACTCGGCCAGAGTCGGGCCATTTCTAATAAAGGACTTTTTTATACACCGATCTTCGCATTCTTTACTGCTACACAGCCAACTGGATCATCTTCCAATTTGTTTTCTGGGTCCATCGGAAAATAAAGTACTGCTCCTGATGAGGCAAATTTAAAGAAGCATCACCTTCTGAAGTAAAGTGACTTGCTGTATAACAAAAAATTTCAAATGATCAGGGGTATGGTGTATATTAATCCAATATATTAGAAGTGGTACTTTCATTTTCTTATTCTGTATACAGCTTTTGAGTTCTAATCTGATTCTTATTCTGACCGATGTATATTTTGTTGCACAGACATACAATCACATAAATAACAGATGGAGTAGTGCAGTCGAAATGACCTAAAAACTTATGTATAATCTGGAATAAATAAAGCCTTATTTGACCAGGCAATGATCACATACAGAACATGAGACATACTGAAAATCACCAATTTCATTATGCTGTTCAGTCAGAAACAGAGAGGGAAGGACTGACTAAATTAACTGGTCCCTTATATTTCTTCCCTTCTTAAATGCAAACATTGGGCAATCTTTAAAAACTTCATATATGGATAAAATGTTCCAATGACAAAAAGCTGCTTGTTTAACAAAACACACGCTAGTCACAAAAGGGAGATTCATACCATTCTTGTTAATGAAGATTTCTCCATAGTCTGTAATAAAAGATCCCTATTAGCATACAAAGCACACTTGTAAAATTGCCTAATGTATTTAGATAGCCTCTCTGTTGAAATCTCTCTCCCATATGTAATGCTTGATTTCTATATTCCTCTGTTGATGTACACAATCACCATAATCTTAAAAATTGTCCAGTCGGAATGTTTTCATTCAGAAGTCGAATGGTGGCTAGAAAATTGAAGAAGTATATATATGTCTGTGGGCTTAATGTAGACAGTGGTACATAACTCATTTGCAACTAGAGATGTGCATTCGATTTTGCTGAATTGGAAAATTTCAACAAAATTGTCCAATTCGGCATGTTTCAGGGAGCCCAAAAAAGATCGGGATTTTCCCATTTTTTTTGCAAAAATTCATTTTTTCGATTAGTGCGCACTAACGGGAGTCAGTGCGTGCTAACTCCTGTTAGTGGGCACTAACAAAAACTAACAAAAACTAACAAAATCTAACGGTTTTTGTTAGTGTGCACTAACGGGGAGTTAGCGCGCACTAATGGCAGTTAGCGTGCACTAACGGGAAGTTAGCGTACACTAACTGAAAATCGATTTTTCGCGAAAAAAAAGACCCGAACCGAAAAAACCCGATATTTTCCATGGCGGCCGAAAAATGAAGAATGACACGAACACAAAAAACAATGCATATCTCTATTTGCAACTCTGTAAATAAAAATGTCCAAAAAAGAAATAGTCTACTCATTACTTTGAATAGTAAATTGTAAATTAGAATACAATGTATTAATCTATAAATAGAAAGCTTTTAATGATCAGTGAGTAAAAAATATATCATTAATAAAATGCTTCTAAAATTTTATGTATGACCAAAATGATGACTTACAGATATATTTTTCCTCAAAGAGACATTAATGCATGCTACAGATGGGGCCAAAATTGATCCCATTGCTGCCTTTTTGATTTGTTGAAAATATTGTTTACCAAACTTAAAAAAGCAAAACTTACAAATGTGCTTTTTTATGCTAATAGGGATCTTTTATTACAATTTGTGTTAGATAACAGGATTACTCTATAAATCATAGTTTGGTCCTGATGCTTTATTTTTTAATTGTGGATTAAAAAAATATCTCTGTGTTTAATTGCAGGGCCTTGTGGGAGATCCAGGCTATCCCAGACCACCAGGTTTAAAAGGAATTCCAGTAGGAAAACAGTTTTTTTTTCTTTTTATTATTGTATACATAAATACTTATTCATTTATTTTACCTATTCTGGGTATAAATCTAGTATACACTCATGGCCAGAAAGAATTTCAGCCAGGAAAAGAAAAATAATTACTACAGAAGAAGGTTAAATCTTCATTAAACTTTAGTTTAAATAGTTTAATATGGGCATTGGCTGCATCAAGTCATTTAATGCATTCATGTGAGTATAGATCAAGAGGTAGAGATCGACATGTAATAGCATCATGAGAAACTGAATGTCTAGGAAAATGCTAAATGTTAGTATTATGACATTAGACCCTGAAGTAAAGAACAGATAACTACTGTTCCTTCATAATGCTAGTGAATAACCTCTTGTGAGATAGTGCCCCTTGTGTTCCCCTATTTACCTATGCAGGACCAGGCTAGATGCCTGGTCCATCTTAAATTCCTTAAGTAGAGCATGCTCTATGGGCAGGATTCTGTGGGGCAGGTAGGGCTCAGAGAGTGCAACCAGAGACTGGGGAATAAGAGCTGAGATCCAGGTGGGGATAATTAGACCAGGCCCAGGTCTCCAGGACTGAGCTGAGATGAAGTATTGTGAGTACTGAGGGAAGCAGTACTGAACTTTAAGTAAAGAGAGTATACTGTTCTGAAGGGAAGAGAGTCTATTGTTGTGCATGTGTGAAGCTATAATAAAGATATACTGTTTTAAGAAAGCTTGGAATCAGACTAGCTTGTCTCCAGGCCTGTGGGAATTACAGTTCATTCCTATATTCCTACAGATAATGTTAGAGAATCAAAATGAGAAATACCAGGAAAACAAAATAACTCAATATTTCTTGTATTTACCTATACATAATTACAATACTATAATATGGAACAAAACAATTTAGAAACCATATGTCACCATAATCCAAAAGAATTTGGGCATCGAATAGGCCATAAAGGCAGCACTTCTCAATAGATGCCAGATGACTACTGCAGGCCACCTTACTTCCTATGGTTCTACTGCTCTTCTTCCGTGTCACCATTGCAAGTATCAAAGTCCCTGTAAACATGTTCCAGTTCCCCAGCCATTTAGTTTTCTTCCCTAATGCTCTTGAGCTTCAAAATGTTCTAACTCTTATCCAGCCTTCCTTGCTCTCCCTGAGACCATCTTATGCTTGTCCCTCTGCTTCTCTCAGTAATCTCCTCCTCCTTCTCCATTCATCTGGATACATAAAACCTAGTCCTTGGAGGACCAGGACTTCAAGCTGTCACTCCTCCAATTGTATCCCTATCTCTTTCCTTTCTGCCTTTTATCTCCCTTTCTCATGTTCCCTGTGGCATGCCTGCTCCATTTCCAGTAAGCATGCCTACATTCATGACTTCTTTATCTCTCATGCCCTCTATCTTTTTGATTTGACCAAGACTTGGCTTTCCCATGAGGACTTTGCTTCTATTACTGTTCTCTGTAGTGGAGAGTACCATTTCTCCCAACACTATCACCACAGTCATGTTTGATAGGTTGTGACAGCAGTGCTCAGTTGCTACTCTCCTCTTCTTGCAAGTTTCATCCCCTTCTTCCACCTTAAGCTCACTTTTTTGAGTCCCACTCCATTTGTTTTTCCACCCCACTTTCACTCTAGGTGATATCATTTATTGTCCTACTCATAAGTACCCCAGCTATCCTCCTTCTTTGCCGAATTTGGTTCCTGTCTTTTCTTCTTCCAGGAACCATCTTCTTCTTCCCATACGTTTGTGGACTTTAACCTTCATGCTGATGACTCTCCTTTTTTGCCCCAAAATACTTTGTTTTAATCTCTTCATTCAATTTCAAAGTAAGCTCTATTGTTCCCACTCATTAGCATGACTACTGACTTGATCTAGTTTCTTTTTCCAACTGCTCCTGCTCAGGCTTCTTTACCTCTTTTCTTCCCATCATTTGATAACTTTGACACCTAACTACCCTTTCTTGCAGTCTCATCCAATGACCACCAACACCTTCAGGAAAATCAAGGCTCTTGTCTCCTTCAATATCTCCTGTACTGTTTTATCTCTCCCCTCTTCTACATTCTTGTCAGAGTCCATTGATGAGCAGTTTCTTCTTATAATACTATACTCTTCTCTGCTTTGGTCACTATTGCTCTATCCCTCCCCAGCCTGTAAAGCATACCAAACCCAATACTTGGCTCACCCCCACAATTTGCTTATCTTCCTGCACCCACTGTACAGAAAATCTCTGGCTGAAGCCTCCTTCCATGCTGATTTTGTAAAATTAAAATTCATGCCCACCTCCTTCTGGTCTACTATTTGTTATGCTCGGTGGATTGTGTGCCAACCTTCTAGTTGGGCCCGGCCACATGGTCTCACAATGCTGCGCTCTCCCTGCTCCTGGAAGGCCTGACATAGAGGCCTATGATGAGTGTGGCAACGGGCTATGCCGCTTCTGCCTCTCTCTTCCCAATGTGGCAGGATGTTTTCGGGGATTTTGGACAGGAGCTGTCTTCCTCCCAGTCTCGGCTTCTGCCTTCCTAGGTGTGCGCGTGGCCATCTCCCCCACTTTTAAAAGGCCAGTGGTGGGAATGGTTCGGTGGCACCCTCTTATGACATCATTGGAAGAGGCCTATATAAGGCCACCTCCCTCCTCCCTCCAGTGCCTTGGCAACTGGTCATCACATCTTTGAGAAGTGGATTGCCAGTTTACCTGTTACTGATTCCTTATCTGGAGAGTGTTCCTGTCTCAGGTTCCTGTTTCCCTGCATTCTGATTCCTGCCTTCGTCTGTTTCCAGCGTCTTGTCTTTTCCACCCTCTTCATTCCTTGCTCCTCAGTTTGGATTCCTGGCTCTTGACCTCAGACTGGCTCCTGATTTCTCCTCAGATTGACTTTGATCACTGCTTGCTTCCTGAATCTGCTTGTTTGCCACCTGCCCAGACCTCTGCCTGACTCACGATTCTGTCTGATCGCTGCCTGCCTAGATCTTGGCCTGAACCACGCCATATGCTCTTCCTGTCGTGGCCTATTACACCTGTCGCATTGGATCCATCCACTGGAGGCCCGTACCTATTTCCAGCCAGCCCCGGCATCCGAGGGCTCAGCATAAGGGGAACATAGGCTGGTCCTGGGCCTCCACTCCGATTTACTCTGCCTGCCAATGGTGGGGACAAGTTGCACCAACTCCCCTTGGTCTAAGGGTTCATATTCCTAACACTATTACACTTGCCCAGCAAGATTATTATGTCCATTTGCCAAATACTCTTGCCTCCAACCTCCATCGTCTCTTTGCCACACTTTGACTCTTCAAACTGCCTCTGCCTGCCATTCCACCTGCTATTAACTCTCTTCCCAGACTATAACTGACTTCTTTCATGAGAAGACTGACAAGATTGATCATGAATTCTCTGCCCCTACTTAACTCACCTCTCCTTCCTTTGGCCCTTGCCACACTTTCTTCCTTTTCTGAAATCACAGAGGAGTAAACTGCCCATTTTCTCTCCTCCTCCAAATTATTACTTGTTTCTCTGAATTCATTCCCACCCATTTTTTTAGTTCTTTCTCCTCTGAAATCATCCCTTCCATCTATCACATTCTGTGCAACTGTGACTCTCCCCTCTTCCTTCAACATGATGTGATCACATTGCTCTTCAAAACAGTTCACTGACCCTACATACCCTACAAACTAATGTCCCATCTCCCTCCTCTTTTTCATAGAAATATAGAAACATGATGGTAAAGACCATTACAGTTTATCCAATCTGCCCATCCACACCAACTTCTTAGTTTTATGATTCCTACAACTGCCTCATAGATCCTGTCTTTCCCATGCATTCTTGATTTCAAATATTGTCCTTGTCTCTACATCCCTTTGGGGAGGCTATTCCATGCATCCACTGCCTTCTCTGTAAAGAAATATTTCCTTTGATTACTCCTGAGTCTACCCCTTTTCACTCTCATCTTATGACTGCTCATTCTAGGGGGACATTCTAGAACCTCTATTCTTTTGAAAGAGGCCCATCTCCACTGCATGGAAACTTTGAAGGTATTTAAATGTCTCTATCATATCTTCCCTATCTTGCCTTTCCTGCAGGGCATACATGTTTAGATCTTTAAGTCTATCCCGAAATGCTTAGAATGAATTCCATTGATCATTTTAGTAGCCAGCATCTAGACTGATTCCAACTAGTTTATATTCTTTTAAAGATGTAGTCTCCAGAACTGTATACAATATTCCAAATGAGGAATTTAGTCCTTGTTGGTTGCTGTCTGAATATAATTCCTCTTTTCTTCATTCCCCCCTGCCATTGAAGCAGTGAGCTGTTCACTTCAAAGTGAAGTAACAGGCTTGATTGGTTCAGGGTTGTAACCGCCGTAACAAGCAAGCTACTCCCACGCTTATTTGTTTTTCCAGCCTGTACAAGTTAGTCCTTGTTGGTTGATTGAATATGAATCCTCTTTTCTTCATTCCCCCCTGCCATTGAAGCAGAGATCTGCTTGGATATGCATTGAAAGTGAAGTATCAGGCTAATTTGTTTGGGGTAGTAACCGCCGTAACAAGCAAGCTACGCCCACGCTTATTTGTGATTGCAGATTCTTTTTCCCACATTCCTCATCTAATAATCTTTTCCCCACATTTCCTCTAATCTAATAATCCTTCTAATCTCTGTGGCATACCACTAGTAATTTCCCTCTCCTCTGCATGAACTCCATTTATCACTACCCTTTGTTGTTGCCCCCACTCAGCCAGTCAGTCACTTTGAAACTCATATCAAGGGAGCTCAATTTATTTCTAAGTCACAAATGTAGAACCTTTTCAAAAGCCTTACTGAAATCCAAGTACACTGCATCCAATGTTCTCCCGTGATTCAAACAGTTAGTCACCCAATGAAAGACATTCATCAGATTCACCTGACAAGACCTATTTCTGGTAGAGCCATTCAGCCTTGGATCTTGAATTCATTGGATTCCAGAAACTGTGCCATCCTCTGTTTCATCAGCGATTTCATTAATTAGCTTACCACAGTTGTCAGACTAACTTGCTTGTAGTTCCCAGCCTTCTCTTTATTTCAGCTTTTATGAATAGGAACCACATCCAGTGTCTCCAGTCCTCTGGAACTACTTCCAACTCTAAAGAAGCATTGAAACATTCAGCCAGTGGCACAGCCAGAACTTCTCTAAGTTCTCTTAAAAACTTCAGATGTACCCCCATCTCTCTCCATCGCTCCTTTCTTCATTTTTTTGTGGTAGTGATCCCAGCCCTTCTACAATGAACTCCAAACAGAAATAGTTGTTAAGCAATTCGGGTTTTAACTTATTAGCCTCTACATATTCCTCCCCTTCACCTCTGAGTCTCACATTGCCAATTTTGCACTTCCTTCTATCACTAACATATTTAAAAAGAGGCCTTGTCCCTTCAGTTTACCATCTTTGTTATTTTTTCTTCCATTTGTATCTTTGCATTCCAAACTTCTTTCCCATCATCTATTAGCTTTTCCAGATATTGTTACCTATCTTCCTCTTTCTGTGATCTCCTGTAGTTTATAAATATTATACTCTGCACAATGAGGGTAAATGTAGGACCAGCTTAAAGCTATCAATAACAAAAAAGTCCTATATTAATAATAAATTTATTTATTTATTTATTTTTAGATTTTTATATACCGGTGTTCCTATATGAAATAAAGATCACATCGGTTTACATTGAAACAGAACATGAAAATTGCCAAAAGGCATTACATAGAACAAGGTTATGAAACTTGGAACAGTGTACATAAGTTCAAAATTTAACAATAACGTTGTAACATTGATGACCAAAAGATAAAGGAGAAAAAAAAAAAAAAAAAAGACTTAAACAATTAAGTTGACAGGTCTTATTGAGCATAAAAATTATAACGTATAAGTGAGAAAGTCTCAAGTGTCCTGCAGCAAGAGATTAGATACCGAAGTAGGTAGTGGTATGGAAAATGGGGGTTTGTGAAGAAGATATGTTCTTGCTGGTTGGAGGGGAAAAAATGATGATCATGGTCCTGGAAAAGCTTGGCTAAAGAGCCAGGTTTTAAGTTTTTTTTTGAATGAAGAGTGGCAGAACTCAAGCCGAATGTCTGGTGGGAGCGCATTCCATTGAATGGGGCCTGCTGTAGATATGGCACGTTTATGATGCGAGGATTTTGTTGAAGGTACATAGAGTGTGCCTTTATATGCTCCTCTGATGGGTCTAGAGGAGGAGTGAGGGCGTAGTTGGTTACATAATTGAAGAGGAGAGATATTGTGAATGGATTTATGAATTACGGTGAGTACTTTATATAGGATCCTTTGCTTTATAGGCAGCCAGTGGAGGAGCTTGAGAATGGGGGTGATGTGATCTCTTTTATTTGTATTGGTAAGGATTCTGGCTGCAGAGTTCTGTAGCATTTGGAGGGGTTTGATGGATGAATATGGAAGGCCAAAGAGAAGCGAATTGCAATAGTCGACTTTTGATAGAATAATGGCTTGTAGGACCATCCGAAAATCGTTGAAATAAAGAAGAGGCTTCAATTTTTTTAAGACTTGTAACTTATAAAAACAGTCTTTGGTGGTTGTGCTTATGAATTTTTTAAAATTGAGCTGATTGTCTAGCATGATACCTAGATCTCGAACATGTGGTGAGTGATTTAATATGGGAGTGGATGAGTTGAGTAGGTCAGCTGGGTTTAGAAGTTTGATGTTGATGTCTTGATTGATGATTAGGATCTCAGTTTTGTTGTTGTTAAGAATGAGGCAAAGGCTGGAGAGAAGATGATTGATCTGTTGCAAACAATTGTTCCAGTGAGCCAAGGTTTTTTGTAAGGATTCTGAGATTGGGATGAGTATCTGGATGTCATCCGCGTAGAGATAGTGAGTTAGGTTTAGTTTAGTAAGTAGATGACATAGAGGTAAGAGGTAAATGTTGAAGAGGGTAGGGGAAAGGGAGGAACCCTGAGGGACCCCATAAACCATCAAAGTGGCCAGTCATAATAGGCACTTCCGGTATAGTCAGACCTTCATTTGCCTTATCAATAATCGTCGGCCGGTTAAATGTTTTGTGTATATTTTTTTATATTTTTTTATATTGCAGGTAAAATTTACTTTGCTTGACAACATATCCACAACATGGAGCTGTGTTTTGAAGCCTACATCAGGGGGCAATTCCTTGTGATTCAAAGTTGTCAATGCTCAATAGTCATATAGAGATATTTTACTCAGAACGCCGAACCTTGACATGAACCTTCCAGCCACAGGTTCAGCGTTCTGAGTAAAATATCTCTATATGACTATGATTTCTTCTCTCTTATTGGATACAGGGCAAGCTGATAGCTTCCCTCCCAATGTAGGTGAAATATTAAAGATGGAATTCATATCACATAGTCATTTATCTCCTATCTTCTCTTTTCATTTTTAGTATCAGGGTGATACCTTTTCCCCTGTTCTCCAGATCTTCAGTGGATGTTCTTGGACCATGGATGGGGCCAAACTTCTCTCCTTTCCCCCTTTCTCTTTCTTCTTCTCAGGATGGCTGAAAGTAATCTTCTCATTGATCTTGATGATCATATACTCCTCTTGCATGAAGGGAACTTCTCACAGTAGATGTTAGAGCAGAAATTAAATTAGCTTAACTGAGTCCCAAGTTACTGGGTACTCCAAACTTAAATAAATTAATAGAAGACAACAGAGTGGATTGGGAGGGTGGAAAGAAAATGTCATCTAGATAAAAGACTTCATGAAGGCATCTACTCAAACAAAAGAAAACAAGAGGACAGGCAAGGCATGCTACCTCCCAAGCAAAAACAGAGGATTCACAAGGTAAAATGGTGGTCAGGCTATATAAGGCAGAGGGACACATCCATTATCAGCTTCCATATGGGAAAGCTGTAAACCAACAAAATTACCACCATGTCTCTCCCCACCCAAATGGTACATTCTAGTAGGGTACTAACAGGATCCCTACACTGGTTTTCATCTTACCTCTCCTATCATACTTGTACTATATCCTCTGGTGGTTCTTCCTCCACTGCTATTCCGCTATCAGTCATTGTAACTCAAGGCTTTGCCCTAGGTTCTCTTCTCTTTTCTTTCTACACTTCTTCCCTATCTCTCACAGTTTTCAGTACCACTTTTAAACTGCTTTATCTCAGACCTATTTCCCTACACCAGAAATTCCAACAAAAATCCAGTCCCAAATCTCAGCTTGCTTGTCTGACATCTTTGTCTAAATATCCTACTGCTACCTTAAACTTAACATAGTCAAGTCAAAACTTCTTATCATTTTCCACAAATCAATTTCCTTTCTTTCCTCTTTTTCTGTCTCTGTGTATGGCACCTTCATCCTCCTGGCTCCCTTGCAATATTTCCTAAGTTCTTTATTTGGATGAATTGAGCATGGTGTTATATATTATTGTATGGATACAAAATGATATCAATCAATATTCTACTGTTTATTTATAAACATCTGAGCCAGAAAAAATGGGCTATCTACTTTATGTACTTTTTTTAAATATTATTTTCTATTTCTAACATCTTTCATGACCTTTCTAGGGTATGCCAGGTCCTCAGGGGAGACAAGGTACAGAGGGTCATCAGGTACTGCAAGCATGTGCTGGTATTTGCATTTCTAATGAATAGTTATTGTTTACAGATTTCCATTTTGCATATACTCACTCGATGTAACTCTCTTTTTGGATTAGGGAATAATTGGAGACCCTGGACTGCCTGGGAGAGATGGAGATCCTGGTATTGAAGTATGATGACAGAATTACAGAAGCAACTAATGTTTCGTACAAGTCTATTTAAATAGAAATTTTTCATTTTTCTTTTTCTTTTGAATTTTTTAAATTTTGTTTAGGCTTACCAAGGACCACAAGGGCAGGAGGGCAATCAAGGATATTTAGGGCTGAAGGTAAAAAAAGTAGTTTTCAAACTTCAGATTTAATCATTTACACACTGTAGACATAGGGGCGGATTTTAAAAGCCCTGCTCGCGTAAATCCACCCGGATTTACGCGAGCAGGGCCTTGCGCGCCGGCGCGCCTATTTTCCATAGGCCTGCTGGTGCGCGCAGAGCCCTGGGACTCGCATAAGTCCCGGGGTTTTTCGAGGGGGGCGTGTCGTGGGTGTGTCGGGGTGAGGCCGATCGGTGCGGCATTTTGGGGGCGGGATGCGGTGTTTCGGGGGCGGACCCTGGGGCCGGGGCGGTCCGGGGGCGGTTCTGGAGGGCGGTTCTGGAGGGCGCGGATTTACGTCTCCCTCCAGGAGGCGTAAATCCAAGGATAAAGGTAGGGGGGGGGGTTTAGATAGGGCCGGGGGGGTGGGTTAGGTAGAGGAAGGGAGGGGAAGGTGAGGGGAGGGTGAAAGGGAGTTCCCTCCGAGGCCGCTCCAATTTCGGAGCGGCCTTGGAGGGAACGGAGACAAGCTGCGCGGCTCGGTGCGCGCCGGCTGCCCAAAATCAGCAGCCTTGTGCGCGCCGATCCAGGATTTTAGCAGATATGCACGGCTACGCGCGTATCTACTAAAATCCAGTGGACCTTTGTTTGCGCCTGGTGCGCCAACAAAAGTACGCGAAGGCGCACTTTTTAAAAATCTACCCCATAGGGAATATAATACATGAGTGTAACCTGTTTCTTACCTTCATCCTCTCCCTTTTCTTTAAGGGAGAAAAAGGGCTTCCAGGGGAACCAGGCCCTGAGGGTTCAAGAGGGAGAACAGTAAGTATAATTGGAAGATTGGATGGGCCATATAAGAGTCCTTATTCAGTGGCATTTAGCTGGATAACTTATGGGAATTTATCTGGCTAGCTGGAAATCTTATTATTTGGCTAAAATTTAGCTGTATCACATAGGGGTGATCTGGGGGCATTTCTGGATAACATATTTGGGTAACTCTGTTTGCGCTGTAGAGCAGTCCTAAAGTTAGCCAGATAAACTTATCAGCTAAAGATAGCCAACTATATTATTTTTCGAACCTGTTTTCCATGTTTTCCAAGTTCTATAACCTTGTTATATGTACCGCCTCTTGGCGTAATTTTTATGTTTCAATGTAAACCGATGTGATCTGTATTTTAATACAGGAACACCGGTATATAAAAATCTAAAAATAAATAAATAAATAATATTCAATAGTGTGGCACCATTCAGATTATAAAACCCGCATATGTCCACCTCCTTACATAAGTGCTTATGTTTCATTATGCATGAATATTAGCAATGCATTGGAAGCATATACTTTCTCTACCTATTTTATAAACATAAATGTAAATATTTACATGTGAAAAAAATTAGAACTTGTGTATGTAAAACCCAGATTTATACGCAAAATAGGTATATTTAAAAAAATGTGCATGTAATTGAAATCACCAGTTTGTTGATATGTCCACCAGATCATCCAGTCTGTCTTCAGTTCATTGAACTCTCTCTAGTTCACCCAGACCACCCACCCAACAATAGCAGTCAACAGATGAGTCTGATTGGCCAATGTGTCTGAAAGTACACATACTACGGAATCTGAGTATACTTTTAGCTGCATTTGAGGATGGTAGTTTTCAGCCAAATCATTTTTCCAGGTTAAATGCCTTTGAAAACTACATTCTTGCTTTACTTCATGATGATATGTTAATGGATTAGAGAATTATGGCCATATTTACTAAAGGTTTATTCCAATTCTGTGTCTATGGGAAAAATGCTTTGTAAATGACTCCCTAACCTATATTTACAAATTAGTTTATTAGGATTTATCAACATATTAGAAAATACCTAATAAAGTAAATAGGTATGCAAATGATATATAAATAAATATGTGTGGGTATGGAAATGAGACATATTATAAATAAATAAATAAATAGGTATACAAATGAAGTGAGAGATACCGTGCTGAATTCTAAAAATAAGAAGTGGTGTTCATCATCTCAATGGTTTCTTAACCTAGAAAGCCTATTATAGAATGACCCACCAACAGAGATGATGCATACCAGAACTGTGATAGAATTCAAGCATGTTTGGGATAGATATAGAGTACATTGGTAGAAACAGAGCAGGCAACCCAGCCTTCATTCCCTCAAGAGTAGCAGCAAGCAGGAAGGTGATAAAGAAAAAGCAAGAGGCAGGTAAAGGAAGGACTGCCTGCTCACACCACAGCCCACAGCCAGGTTGGAACCAGCAGCCTACAACTCTCCAGAAACAAAGCAGGTGAATGTTGGCAGGTTGGTGGTGAGTGGATAAAATCAGGCAAGGTCAGGGAGACCTAGGACAGCCAGATGTTACAACAGCCGCACCTGTTTTGGTATCTGGTTAGATAATTACAAGGCTTGCTACTAAACTTTGGGTGTTGGATTAAATGTGGTATCTTTCGTATTCATCTACCCGGGATGGTAGAGAACCAAAGAGGAAGACAATAAAAACTGACTTAGATAATACTCTATAAGCAGTCATGTTTCCATGACTGGAAGCTAAGGCCTGGATTTATCAAAATGCGATAAGTATCGCATGCGATAGAAAAAGGGGTGTGTTTTATGCTAATAGACAGTTTATCGCAAATTGTGATATGTGCCAAACCTGTTGTATTTCCTGCATACAATTTAATGGAGAGAGAGAGAGAGAGAGAGAGAGAGAGCGCACTTAGCCATAATGCCCTCTCTCTAGATAGGTATTTATATCCCTATGGGAGGCCCACCTAGTACCTCGAGGAGAAATCGTGAAATGCGCTAACACCTTACCGCCCCGTAACGCAAGCTATCACACGGCTTAACACTACTGAAAAAGGTGTAGCTAAAATTGGCGTTAAGTCCGTGCGATAGGACTTCGCAAACTGGTAAACCGAGCCCACTCCTCCTCTTTTTCGGATTTGCATCGCACCATATGATATGGCGCTATCGCATGCGTTAAAGGCATTTTCGCACGTGTTAAGGGCTTATCACATGTGTTAACGGGGCTTTTCGCATGCGATCAGCCCTTAACGCATGCAAAAACGCCTTAGCGCATTTTGATAAATGACCCCCTAAGATAGATGCTTAGACTGGAAAAAATGAACAGACTGGATGGGCCAAATGATCTTTATCTGCTATCATCTACTATGTTATGTATTTGCCTGTTTGTTTAGTTTCAGTTTTTCCTACTCAGGATGCCTTACATAAGAACAATGCATTGAAATGGAAATGTGAAATAACAAATTGATACAGTGCAGCCAACCAAAACGTAGAAATTTTAAGCATCCGGATAAGCAAGTTTAAAGGAGGCATTTCATCAAGACTAGAACAAAAATAAGAGTGGGATATCTTTATTAGGGGTGTGCATTCGTATTGACCGCATATGTAAAACGCTACGCATATTTTTTTTTTAACTTAAAAAAGTGATGTGACATAAACGATCGGATTTCCCACATATCCAACATAGCTATGTTGGATATGTTGGAAATCGCGATTGTTGAGCCAAAATAAAAATTTAAACCCCCTCATCCTCCTTAATCCCCCCCCAGACTTACCACAACTCCCTGGTGATCGAGCGAGGAGTGAGGACGCCATTTCTGCAATCCTTGGCGAGAAGCATGTGACGTCGGCGCCACGTCGAGTGACGCGGCGTCACGTGATTCCCGGCGAGTTCGCGCCGGAAGGCTCGTTCGGCCCAAAAGGAACTTTTGGCCAGCTTGGGGGGGTCAGGAGGCCCCCCCAAGCTGGCCAAAAGTTCTTTTTGGGCCGAACGAGCCTTCCGGCGCGAACTCGCCGGGAATCATGTGGCGCCGACGTCACGAGATTCCCGGCGTTGTCGCGCCAGAAGGCTCGTTCGGCCCACTTTCAATGCATATCCTCACTCCTCGCTCGATCACCAGGGAGTTGTGGTAAGTCTGGGGGGGGGATTAAGGAGGGTGAGGGGGTTTAAATTTTTTTTTTTGCACATATGGACATATACCCAACTCATTTAATTTTTTTTATGTCCATATTGACCGCAAATGGGACCCCCTTTGGACATATTGACATATGGACATAAACTTTTGCTCTGCACATCCCTAATCTTTATTGTTAGATTATTAGTGTATCTATTAGGGTTAAAATTCAGCTAGTGTATCATTAGAATTATCAATTATTAAAAGAGGGCCTGATTTCAAAAGAATATCCATGCTTAAAACTGGGTTTTATATGTATTACTGCACTTTACTGATGCAACTAGGCTCTTCAAAATTGCTATAATATATGCCATTGAATTGTCAATATGTTTTACCCATGTTAAGTGTACTTAACGTGGGTAAATGGCTTTTGAAAACTGCTATGAAAATTTGTTATATTTATATGCATAACTCCTTTGAAAATGAATCTGTATATTTTGAACTTATATTTGAAATATTTACATCATGCTTTTTGGACAGGGTGCTCAAGGTCGAAAAGGGGAAGTCGGTCATCCTGGCAGACCTGGCTTCATTGGACTACCTGGTGCTGCTGTAAGTTTTTTTTGCTTTTCAGCAATATGGAATGTGCATTATAAATGTTTCGAACACTAGAGCTAGTAATTTTAAAAGTTTAATTTCTATTCCCTTTAGGGTCATATAGGCCTCGCAGGACAACCAGGACAGAAGGTATTGTGAGAAATATGTCTTCAATTAACCCACTGATACAAAGATATAGCAACCTGACCATAACTCAGTAATGCTGCCAAGATAATTATCTCCTCTTAGAGAATTTTATTGGGATTATAAACCCATAAAAGTATCTTTATTTAATATGTATTTAAGTAAAGATTAGAAACGTTAGTTACATAGCTAAGATTTATACTGTAAAGCTCCAGTGATTAATAGAGATGTGAATCAGGTGCTGGAATTGGTTCTGGTTTCGGTATCGTGGACCCAAGGGAAATTTCGTTTCCTGTGGTCCGGATGTTTTTTTTTTTTTGGCTGTCCCAAGCTGAAACCCCCCCCCCCGACCCTTTAGATCTAATTATTTACAATCCCCTATCCTCCTGCCCCCCAAAAAACTTGCCTAAAATCCCTGGTGGTCCAGTGGGGTCCTGGGAGCGATCTCCCACTCTCGGGCTGTCGGGTGCCAGTAAACAAAATGGTGCAGGTGACCCTTTGCCCTTACCATGTGACAGGGGCTATCGGTGTCATTGGCCGGCCCCTGTCACATGGTAGGAGCAATGGACGGCCAGTGCCATCTTAAAAAATGGTGTGGGCCATCCATTGCTCCCACCATGTGACAGTCCTATCGCACGGACTTAACGCCATACCACGATAAAGAATTTACTGTCACATGCCACCTTCCATAATATTGCTGATGCTCTCTTTTGGAACCCGGGGGTGTTTTTCCCACATTTGCACTCTTCTTAGTTTGTTGTAATAGGGTGCTTTGTCCCCAGAAAATACATTTGAAGAGTAAAAAAGACACAGGTTTATTTACCAGAGCCCCAAACTTGTTGAATGGTTCTTCTTTTCCTCCAACAATCTCATCATGGTTCACCCACTCTGTTGTATGTTTGATTAAACTGGGGTGGTTTCTCCAACAAAGCCCTAATTCAGAGGAAGTGCTGCTGGTATAAGACAAAAGATGCTCAAGAGAAACCATTTACTGAACGGAATACAATAAAAGGTTAAAGTAGTAAGAGGGACTCATGCAAAACCAATAAATGAGTAAGTGCCAACTTGATAGCATTCAGGTACAGGATATGGGAAGATTTTTTGGGGCCAAAAAAAACCCTCATTCTGAAGGACAAAATTCTGGCACAAGACAAAAGATGCTCAAGCATAACATTTTACTGTTCTGAATGTGATAAGACTTGAAGTAGTGCCAGAGATTTCATGTAAAAGCAGAAAATCTTGACAACTAGCAAGCTGAGGGCAGCTCAATGTAATGATGTGGAAAATGATCTTTAGATAAAGCAGCCCTCACTACTTTCCTACCACCCCACAATAATTAGAAAAACCAATTTGATGTAGTAAGTGTGATAATAAACTTTACATTTGGCAAACCCATTCTACAAGAAAATATAAATTCCATCCTGCACCTTGGGGATCTTTGTGCCACTCAGACTTGCTTCCATGCTCAGACCTTACACCTTAGAGTTTCCTTTGCCATTGTGCCTTGCTGTCATACCCCAGAGCTAACACCTTGCCAGTCTGGGGTTGGGTGGCTGCTTTGCACCTCCCATGGTGGTTTGGAGCCTTGAGGCCACTCTTTGTGCTGCTTCAAAGCTCCTCAGTATCTGCCGTGGAGATTTTAATGACACATTTTTTTACTTTGTTCCTCCTTCATGTTTGCCGTTGGATGCTAATGCCACTTTTAGTGCCCGTTTTCCACTTGAGATGTCATCAAGAGTTCATTGCACTGATGCTGGTGCCTCTTGGAGCTTTGGAGCTTTTTTCTGCTTCTTTGCTTTTCTTAAGTGACTTGGTGAATTGCTGCCAATGCTGGTACTCCTTTTCCTCTTTACAGAGTTGTAGCCTATTCATGGCACTTTTGGTGCCATTTTCCAATCTCCTCAGTCTTTCTAGGTACCTTGGAGTTTTTTTTCCTCCTTCTGTTGATTTCTTTGAGCAAGTTTTAAGACAATAAAAATACCCATATTCTGGAACCCAATATAGGCTTTAAATTACCTGTAATCCTTCCTCCCATTGACTTTAATGGCAAATGAAAACAAATCAAACAAAAAAAATGAATTTTGTTTTATTTATTTATTTATTTATTTATTTATTTATTTAACATTTTTCTATACCGACATTCGCACGAGACATCACATCGGTTTCCAGAAAACAGCAAATTCAGCCAACAGGGCTTTACATTGTAACTGATATTATAACTTGGGGGGGAGGGAAGGGAAGGGGCAGGGAAGTAACTTGGAACTTTATGAGTATACATTCATTTTGTATACATTCATTTTGTATACAAACTAATGAAATGAATTAGGGTTGCCACAAAATGAATTTTAAAATGAAATGAATTTTTTCTTGCTGCATGTGCCTAGTAAACTTAAGCTTCTAATGATTATTTGTTTGTTTCCTCCTATGAGGAAAGGCTGAAGAGGTTAGGTCTGTTCAGCTTGGAGAAGAGACGGCTGAGGGGGGATATGATAGAGGTCTTTAAGATCATGAGAAGTCTTGAACGACTAGCTGTGAATCAGTTATTTACACTTTCGAATAATAGAAGGACTAGGGGGCATTCCATGAAGTTAACAAGTGGCACATTTAAGACTAATCGAAGAAAATTCTTTTTCACTCAATGCACAATAAAGCTCTGTAATTTGTTGCCAGAGGATGTGGTTAGTGCAGTTAGTGTAGCTGGGTTCAAAAAAGGTTTGGATAAGTTCTTGGAGAAGTCCATTAACGGCTATTAATCAAGTTTGCATAGGGAATAGCCACTCCTATTAATTGCATCAGTAGCATGGGATCTTCTTAGTGTTTGGGTAATTGCCAGGTTCTTGTGTCCTGGTTTGACCTCTGTTGGGAAACAGGATGCTGGGCTTGATGGACCCTTGGTCTGACCCAGCATTGCAATTTCTTATGTTCTTATGTCAGTTTGGTTCTCTCACCTTTAGCAATTTCTCTGTCATCTTGCCTAGATAAACAGCACAGTCTCAAATCTTATGACAACTGTCTGTATAACTATTAAAGGAATTACAATCTGGAATTCCCAATATTTGTCACAAGATGTAGGTGCTAGTGATATAGGAAGGTACAGGAGGGAGGTTCTGGAAGCCAAATTTAGGAATTTAGGTAGGAAATTGAGGACTAGCTGCTCCTATAGGGTTACATTCTCAGAAATGTTCACTGTTCCATGTACAAGCTGAGTTCCAGAGTCTCAATGTATGGATGAGACAATGGTACAGTGAAGAAGGCTTTAGATTTATTAGATCCTGGAGAAGGGGGAGCTTATGCCAATGGGATGGGTTCCACCTTAACCAAGATGGAACATGGTTGCTGGTGCTAAGATTTAAAAGGCAAATAGAGCAGCTGTTACATTAGATCATGGGGAAAGCTGACAGTTGCTTAGGAGCACATGGTTTGGAGAAAGTCTTCTTCAAATGGTACTGACATTACAAGAAAGTTAGAATACTTCAATAGATAAGTTATGATAAAGGCTGAAGTAACTCAGGTACAATTAAATAAAGAGCAGGAATCCAAATTACCTGTATCAATGGATAATAAGCAGGTTGTCAATAAAAATAGCACATACTCTAATTTGTCTGTATGTGAATGACAGAAGTCTGAAAAACAAGATTAAAGATTTAGAATGAATGGCACAATGAAAATATAGAAAATAAGAAACTCCATTCTGGGTCTGACCAATGATCCATCAAGCCCAGTATCCTATTTCCAACAATAATCAGTCCAGGTCACAAGTACCTGGCAGAATCCTAAATAGTAAATAAATTCTATGCTGCTTATGGCAAGGGATAAGCAGTTTATGGACTTTTCCTTCATGATCTTGTCCATATCTTTTTTTAAAACCAGCTACATTAACTAGGGATGTGAATCATTTTAGGACGATTAAAATTATCGTCCGATAATTTTAATATCGTCTTAAACCGTTATGGAACACAATACAATAGAGATTCTAACGATTTATCGTTATAAATCGTTAGAATCGTGAGCCGGCACACTAAAACCCCCTAAAACCCACCCCCGACCCTTTAAATTAAATCCCCCACCCTCCCGAACCCCCCCCCAAATGACTTAAATAACCTGCGGGTCCATCGGCGGTCCGGAATGGCAGCGGTCCGGAATGGGCTTCTGCTACTGAATCTTGTTGTCTTCAGCCGGCGCCATTTTCCAAAATGGCGCCGAAAAATGGCGGCGGCCATAGACGAACACGATTGGACGGCAGGAGGTCCTTCTGGACCCCCGCTGGACTTTTGGCAAGTCTTGTGGGGGTCAGGAGGCCCCCCCAAGCTGGCCAAAAGTTCCTGGAGGTCCAGCGGGGGTCAGGGAGCGATTTCCCGCCGCGAATCGTTTTCGTACGGAAAATGGCGCCGGCAGGAGATCGACTGCAGGAGGTCATTCAGCGAGGGTTCCGGCGCCTCGCTGAATGACCTCCTGCAGTCGATCTCCTGCCGGCGCCATTTTCCGTACGAAAACGATTCGCGGCGGGAAATCGCTCCCTGACCCCCGCTGGACCTCCAGGAACTTTTGGCCAGCTTGGGGGGGCCTCCTGACCCCCACAAGACTTGCCAAAAGTCCAGCGGGGGTCCGGAAGGACCTCCTGCCGTCCAATCGTGTTCGTCTATGGCCGCCGCCATTTTTCGGCACCATTTTGGAAAATGGCGCCGGCTGAAGACAACAAGATTCAGTAGCAGGAGCCCGTTCCGGACCGCTGCTGTTCTGGACCGCCGCTGGACCCGCAGGTTATTTAAGTCATTTGGGGGGGGGGGGTTCGGGGGGGTGGAGGATTTAATTTAAAGGGTCGGGGGTGGGTTTTAGGGGGTTTTAATGTGCCGGTTTTGCGATTTTACGTTTTCACGATTTTTCACGATTTTTCACGATATTTTACCCCCCCAAACGGCAACAATACGATTCCCTCCCCCTCCCAGCCGAAATCGATCGTTAAGACGATCGAGGACACGATTCACATCTCTAACATTAACTGCCTTAATACATCCTCTGGTAATGAATTCCTGAGCTTAGTTTTGCATTGAGTGAAAAAATATTTTCTCTGATTTGTTTTAAATGTTCTATTTACTAACTTTATGGAGTGTCCTTTAATCTTTTAATTTCTTGAAAGAGTAAACAACCGATTTGCATTTATCTGTTCTACCCTGCTCATGATTTTATAGACCTCTATCATATCTCCCCTCAGTCATCTCTTCTCCAAGCTGAAAAGTCCTAACCTTTTTAACCTTTCCTCATAGGTTTGCTGTTTCATCTCCTTTAACATTTTGGTCACCTTTTCTAATTCCATTATATCTTTTATGAGATGTAGTGACCAAAACCGAACACAGTATTCTAGGTACGGTTGCAGCATGGAGTGACATAACATGAATATAAAAGGCATCTCAGAGACCTGATAGAAGAAGGATAACCAATGGGACACAGGTTTGGGCAAGGAATAAACACAGAGGATCCCTCATGGCAAGAGGATGGAAATATAGCACCATGCTAACTTTACTTTACAGTTTACTTTACTTTACTTTACTTTATATGTACAGTACAGCAGCAGAAAGTTATGAGGAACCCATGGTATCTTTACTATATAGAGGTTACCTGCAGTTACAACCCTAAAAAGGCAAGAGGGTAACTTGCATAGGACAGCATTTACAACCCTTAAAAGAAGGTGAGGGGGTAACCTGTATGGATTGGCAGTTACAAACCTAAACACCTGGCTGGGCAGACTGGATTGGCCATTTTGATTTTTATCTGATGTCATTTATTATATTACTGTAATACCAGGGGACAGTTTATATTGATATGACAGAGCTGATTATATTCTTGGAGAGGTGTCACTATATGTTAAGGATGGCATAGAGTCAGGCATATTCAATGGTGCAGCCACAGTAACTTAAAGTTAGCCAACTAACATTATCTGGGTAAGTTTTGGACGGCTCAATGTCTAAACCAGACTTATAGCCAGATAGTTATCCAGCCATCTCCGAAGATCAGAGTTAGCGGGATAATTTAGGCATCTAACGAAACTCCTTCCTAAAATGCCCAGGAATGCCCCTAAGTTACTAAATTTTAACCAGATAATAAAATAGCTGGCTAAAATACAGTGGACTAATTCCCCAAATATTCATTTAGCTGGATAACTTCTGAGTTGGAATTATTTTGAATATGAACCTTGTAGTGTTGTAATGCACTAAATATTTACAAAGATGTCTTGAAGCTGCAACTGTTTAATTCAGCATATATTTGATCATCCTTTATTGTTGGGATATTTCTCCCTTAAAACAAGATATACAATACAGGAGTCAAAACACAGCAAATTATACTACATATTTATTTTATTTATTTATTTTGAATTCTTATATACCGACATTCCTGTATGAAATACAGATCACACCGGTTTACAGTACAACAGAAGTCGCGGGTAGGCGATACATTAAACATTAAGTTACATTATACTAGAAGATGGAATGGAAAACTTCCAAATTATCTGATGTGCATTTGTTATCATATTTTATATAATTTGACTATAATCCACTTTGTGATTTGACATTGAGTTAAAGAGAGGCAAATTAAATCTAAATAAATAAATATGAACATAAGATATGCTATATTGAGTCAGACCTCAGTTCCATCAAACCCAGTATCCTTTCTTTAACAGTAACCAATCAGGGTCACTACTCTCCAGCAGATCCCATGGATAAGCATACTTTTAACTTGGAGTGGGGTTTAGGAGTGGGGAGGTTTGGGTGGGTGGTTTTACATTCACAGTCAGAGGTACGAACATTGACAACATCACTGAAGATTTTCTGTCATTTGAATCGATGAAAGGTACAAGAGGAGTTGATTTATACAATGCATACTCCACCTAGCTTGATGTACTATCTACCTAGCTTGTTTGAAGCTTGTTTGAAGCTAGGTAGAGCATGCATTGTACAAATCAACTCCTCTTGTACCTTTCAGGGAGCAGGGTAATTAGCCTAACCACACCCCTTTTTGATCGCAGGTACTATTTCTACTATATTTATAGCAATTTGATAAATCTAGGTCTAAATTTGCTATCTGAACAGTGACTGAATATAGACCTCCAAAATTTCAGTACATTCAAAATCAATACTTGATAATATTGGTTAAAAAATAATACTTGTTTTTTGATATTTAAATGGCCCATGTTATTAGAAAGGAATGCATCTTCCCCTGAAATGATGAAGATAGATGTGTTACATAACAGATTTGATTTATAGGAAAATCTGGGGTATGGTGCATTAATACTGCATGTTAGAGCTATACACTTATTGTTTGTAACTTTCTTTTTTATTGTATTATGCCAATGCTATGTTTTAAAATAATTATTGTGCACAAATTACAGTATATTATCCACTAGTGAAACATTATGTGATTATTGTCAATTAAATGTTTCTTCCATTTGCTCTATAGGGTGATTTTGGTAATCCAGGCATTCAGGGTAAAGATGGCCACAAGGTATAACATAACACGTCTTTTTGTTTAAATAAAAAATAATAAAAAATAATTGCGGAACATAGTGGATTGTTCATGTTGTTATAAAGCACTTTGAACTATCTAACAAATTATAGTACCTAAAGTTATGATTCTTAGCTTTAATTTTGAAAGAAGAGGTCAATTTGAATAGAGGAATGTTTTAATTATAACAGACCATCCTAAAGTAAATGGGAATTATATTTAACTATTATATTAAGGTAAAAATGAAGATAGGAATGAATTTACATAAATTATTGTTTTGCATATACATTTATAGGATGATTAGTATTACTGTACATGTGAAATGGGATGTATGCTTTTGTGTTTTATACTATAATATAGATGTAGAAAAATCTATACTAATAATTTAATTTTCTTTTTATTACAAACTATGTTATGGATTATTAAAATTAGGCCATTTTCACTAGAATATATTTTTAAAAGTAATGCATTTATTTTATCTTTAATTGTTACTGGGAAAGGCTTCACAATCAGAAAATCCCTTGTAATAAAAATGTAGCTGATTTTCAAATCATTTGGTATAAATTTCCAAATCTTCAATTAATAGAAAAATGTAAGTCTAGAAAAAATTTCTAATGATAAAGTGAAAAGATTAATTATTAAATTTATTATTTTTATTGATTTGGATTTGTTACCTACTATTTTGAATATGAAATTCACCCAAAGTAGTTTATATTACATTAGAAATTGCAGCATATGATCATTGCAGTTTTACAAACTGCAGGCCAATACAATATGGTGTGATCAGCTGAGTGCCCTGGTTTACCAACAGTTGGACACGCGTTGTGAACTTGTGTCCACAGCCTCTTATGCTACAAGGGAATTAGCGCATCCACAACACGCATCCAATGCGCAGCGAAACTAATAACGCTCATCACATGCAAATGCATGTTGATGAGTGTTGTACTTTGGACATTGAAGCATGGGCCCTTGGTCACTGTAAGAGATGACTCCTCCCACAGGGCAGGGCCCTGTAGGGACTTGCAGCGATAGGCTAGCTCTAGGCAGAGATGGACACAGAGATATATCTTTATTGTACTGCAATGTAGATGGTAACCCGAGGATTGGGTGAAAATCCCAGCTAGGAGAGGAGAGCCAGATGATACTGTTCCGTCTGTATGTAGCAGAGTGGAATGGCAGTTCCACAGTCTCACCAGTCCCATAGTGCAAGGTGTTCTGGAGTCTATGGAGAGAGAGATGAGAAACAGCAAAGACAGAACTGATGCGGCAGTATTCACTCTGATGCTGGTAGTTGTAGTAGGAGAGAGCCCCGAGGAGCGGAGGTCTCAGACATGCAAGGACCCGAGGAGTGGGTACCTGGACGTCCTTGTTGGTAGCAGATACCCCGGAGGGTAAAGAGGAGCGAGGCAAGGCCCCCGAGGAGCGGGTACCTAAGTTGTCCTGGAATGAGCGAACACAGAGCGGGAGCATCTAGTAGCGAGGGGAGATCAGCGTGGAGGATTCCTTGATAACTCATAGCTGGAATTGTGAACTGGGTATAAATGTCCTGAGCTTGTGACATCTTGTGGTCGGGACGCCCCTGAGGTTCCTGCCATGACGCGCGCATGCCCTAGGTAATCCCAGGAGAAAGATGGCGAATGCAATCGCCCATTCTGGACTGGAGACACCGGAGGGGTTGGTGTAGAGAGGTGGAGGCAGCCGTCTTCCCAAGATGAATGGAGTTAAGCAGAAGAAAGGTAGGCAACAGAGGGCGCAGCTGTTTGCGACCGACGGGCGCAATAACGAAGCTATTAGCTATGCTCCCCAGATGCAAAAAAAAAAAATGTGCGCCGGACCCACACATTTTTACACTCAGAAATTAACATCTGCCCAGAGCAGGCCTTAATTTCTGAGCAGCCCAAAAGTTGTACAGAAAAGCAGAAAATACTGCTTCGTCATGGCTCGTATAATAACAGCAATTGAGACAGATAAGTTGGGCCAGACTCTGTAATTGATTTAAAGACTAGAACCAGGATCTTAAATGTGATTCTTTGTTCCACTGGCAACAAGTGGAGTTTTATCAGCATTGGAGTAATCTGATCCATAGAATTTCCTCACAATACAAGACAAGCGGTGGGATTTTGCAACAGTTGAATAGCACGTAGCTGGAACTTGGGCAGACCAATTAACAATGCATTACTGTAATCTACAGTGGTTAAACGAAAAGCTCAAGCAACTGTTCTACAATAAAATATAGTTTAAATAGCATAATAAAATTTATGAAACCCTGATTGTAGCATCATACTCAAATAGGGGATAATGATATAGCCTAGAGTAGAATCAATCAGAAACCACAAGTTACATACCATCTCTTTGAAAGGAAGGACATTTCCATGAAATTTAAGTCCAATGCAAGTTGTTGGAGTTCGCTACTTATAAATTCACATTGCTTCTGTTTTTTATTTTAATATTTAAAACTAACTGGTTAGCTCTCATCCAAGTGTTTATATTTTTGTAACCTGAGCATCCTTTTCGGTTACCAGTAAGCCCTGAGAAATAGTGCTAGTGCGGTTAGCGAGAGAGATAATTAGGGGAGGATTCATTCATCTGCAGCCCCTCCCCTTGAGGGTGCTGGAATGGATGTCCCACATCAGAAGTTTTAGAGCAGAGCTCAGCCAAGGGATCTGGGGGCAGTCTAAGTTGGTAGTTCAGGAGGAAGGTTGTAGATATTTCCTCAATTGTATTTTTGGCCTACCTGGGGTCTGGGCTCCATCCTACCTGGGATCTTTCAGGACAGATTGAGAACGCCACAGGTGCAGAGTGGTTGTTCTGGGGATATTTTGGCTTTTTTACTTTTATGTGGTAGGAGTCTTGCTGGACACCTGGGCCTCTCCTGGATTCTGGGAATGGGGAACCCTGTGTTTGGGATGCCCAGGGATAGGGAAGATCAACCCCAGAAGTGATGGTGACCCATTGCAAGGGGCAACTCCAGTGTAATTTCCTTTTTGGGAACCAAAAGAAGTTATTTTGAAGATCTGGGTGGAAGTGGTTTTTTTTCCTCCTCTTCCTACCCATCCAGGGACCTGTGAAGTTGCAATTCTATCTAGGATCCCTCCCAAAAGGGATCCCCATCGAGTTGAAAGGACAAGAACTATTAACTGTGAATAAGAACATATTTACGATTTGGAGGACACTCATCAGGAGTCTTCACACCCCTGGGAGAGAAAGGATTTGCTCTCTATCAGGCCGATACAGTAAAGCGCGGCTGTGGTTACCCTGTTTCTAACCCACTTTGTACCCCAATTTGACCGCATAAGTCTAACCCGTGATTCACTATCCGTTTTTACCAATCCTTACCGCTTCCTGAAACTGACGCATATCCCTTTCCGCCCGCGGCATGTATATATGTAAATGATCGGATTAGCTATTCCCTCTGATACAGTAACGTGTGGCCCAATTATTGCCTTTTTAACCCACTGTTTTGCCGCGTCTTTAACCTGTTAATTTACCGCCTACCCTTACCCTGGCGTTAGTGTGGTAAACTTAGCAGAGAGAGACGAAATTCAAAAATGAACAGTGTTAAAGCTCACTGCAAAGGAGAAATAATTACTAAAGTGGCAGCAATACTAAAGCTGAAATGATGCTATTAAGCTGTCAGCCAGGAACAAAAGAGAGAAAACGACTCGCCATGTTATTAAAGCAAATAGTGAATAAATTCTAACAAACTTACTGCATGTGAATTTTCTTTTGAATGACAAACAGATACGTCGCCAGCAGAAACAAGAACTGCTCCGGAGCAGCCCCAGTCCTCTCTCCCCCTCCTCCAGAGGCACGCACCGCAGCTCCCCTGCCACCCGGGGCAGCCGGCGGTGAGAGCGGTTTCAGCAGCCCGGGGCGGACCGGGCACTCCCCATGCGAGGCACGGCTTCCAGCAGCCCCCGCCGGCAAAGGTGCATGAGTGCACACCATGACCTGAGCACCCGGCTGGACGTCCGAGGTCACGGCGTGCGCTCATGCACATACAGGGCGCTCAAGGCAGCGAAGGTGCATGAGCGCACGCCGTGACCTGAGCGCCCGGCTGGACGTCCGAGGTCACGGATTGCTCTCATGCACGTACAGGTGGGCATTCATGCACCTTCACCGGCGGGGGCTGCTGGAAGCTGCGCCTCGCATGGGGAGCGCCCGATCTGCCCCAGACTGCTGAAGCCGCTCTCGCCACCGGCTGCCCCTGGGAAGCAGGGGAGCCGTGGTGCGTGCCTTGGGAGGAGAGGAGAGAGAACTGGGGCTGCTCCGGAACTGTCAGCGAGCCCGCACGGGAGACCGGCACCCATGGATGCCCTTCTGCTGCTCGGGGCTTGCGTGGCCGTGGCCAGGGCAGGTGAGCGGGGCTGAGGGAAAGTTTGCCCGTGAAATTTCATCTCTTGCCCGTCCGAAGGAGGCAGAAAATCGGAACTGCGCGCACAGGTGAACCATCCACTTCCTGGTACCTGTCATTTCAAATGTCATTTGAAATGACAGGTACCAGTGCTCCCAGGATACTGTATAGGCGCTGTATAGCGCTCTATACAGTAAAATGGATTGCACTTCATGGACACTTCATGGATGCGCTTTGGACGCGGCTTGTATTTGCGTGTCATTTAAATACTGTATCGAGCGGTATGTGATCTAAACTGTGCGTGTGGCAAACGCGGGTGCGCCCGGCACTACCGCACTCTTTCTTACACGTCCTTACTGTATCAGCCTGTATGAGAGACAGGACTTTTGGTCAGCTTGGAACGAGTTTTCCCATTCATCTAAGGGCTGCCCTTCCCACTGTGACTTCCATTTTTCCAAATCCAGGAGGGTGGATAGTTCTGTTGCCTACTTTAAAGACTCCTGCACAGATAGAGGACAAAGGAATTGTAAAAGGAATTGGGAAGACTGTGGAGCTGGAAACATATTTATTGTGCCATTATTCAATCAGTGCTTGCAGTAAAGACTTTATTTTGGATACGAATCCAGTGGCTCCAGCGTGTTATTTGGGCACTCAGCTCACAGTGGATATAAATTACCCTCTTCCAGGAAATTTCGGAAGGAAGTTAGCCACCCCTGCACTGGGACCCGAAAGGAACCCTTTCTTCCCAAGTCAAAGGATCCACACCAGCACTGAAAGAGTAGTCAAGGTCCTTGCCACAAAGAGACTACCCATAAGTTGATGGCTCCACCTGAACAGGATAGGCCCGCTGGAGTGGGGTTACATTTTGTAAACATTGAGTCACTTGGGATAAAACATATGACAGCGCAGATGTTAAAGGAAAAGAGCTGTATATCACTGGTGTATATTTTATAAAAAGGCACATATTGATAAAAAATGATGCATAATGGGTAAAGATAAGTATTAAAAAGTATAGCAGAGAGCACAGATCCATGAGGGATATCTACAATTAAGTTGTATGAGGTAAAGTGACATAAGCCTCACCTTTCTTGGTATGTCCTCCTGGATAAAAATGAAGTAAACCAGGTGAGCACTTGCCCCCCTAATCCTAACTCACAATGGCAGCCTAATTCACAAGGGCGTGATTCATATTGTCAAAGGCTGCTGAGATGTCAAGAAACACAGCAATAAAAGCCCTGTTAGAGTCTGCCTGGAGATGCAAGAAATCTAACAAAGATACAAACAGTATTTATATGCCTTGACCACGTCTGAATCCACATTGGTGGGGACATCAAATATTCTGTTGATCTCGAAAATCAGTCAGCTGTGCCAGTACAGATCATCTGATAATTTTTACTAGGGCAAATTCTAAATTGGTCTGTAGCTAGAACATTGGTCAACTGGAAAGGTCTACATTTGACAATTGGATGTACAAGTGCACATTAGGGAGGATGCCATCAGATAAAGAGTGGTTCACGATGTTAACTAAAATATTTAGAAAATGTCCTTCTATTATAAAATACAGTCAGTGGACAAGGATCTAGAAGGCAATGGGGCTTTCTTAATCTGTTAAGTGTATTTTCCAGCTCAGTAGAAGCAATCAATTAGAAGATATCCCGTTTACAGTGGTCAGGCAGCTCTTAGAAGTAATTAATGGAGGGGTAATGGTACCAGTTGTTTTTAACAATAAATTAATCTTGGTCTCAAAGTAATCAGATAACGATTGACAACCAGGAGTTTCTTTGTCAGTTTTTATTTTCGGTACTTTACATAATGAACAGATAATTAAAAACAGCTCTATTGTCCTATTTAAAGATTTCTTGAGTTGTGTATAATATTCCTTTCTATTTAAGTTAAAAGCTGCCCTATAAGCCTGTCATGTTGCTTTAAAAGCTGTGGCGTTTTCAGGGATCTTATCCTTTTGCCGTTTGTGTTCAGCACTCTATGTGGCTCGCTGTTTTTTGATCAATAACTTAAAATGCCAGGGTACTGAGCTATTTGATCTATTCACTTTCCTTATTAGCACTGGTGCTACTTCATTCATTGAGCATTCAAAAATGACACTGCTAACAGAGTGATAATCCAGTTCACCTAGTTTTTGAGACCAACTTTTAAAAAGTCATAATCAAATGGGGGATATCATTGTTTCCATATTTTGGGTTTACATAGATTGTTTCGATATATAAATGCTTTAAAGAGCAAGGAAGTTTTAGTCTCCTATAATTACAATTTGTTTGGTCCAAGAGGCTGGAGACACAATATAGTTACCTATTGCTGTCCACTCAATACATTCTTGGCTGGGAGGGTGATAGATCAAAGATAATAACCATTCATTACACACAACATCACATTTTTGCATCTATAGCCAATTTCTACTTTCAGGTCAGGCATTTTATTAACAAGACCGAGCATTTGACTCTCCCAGATGATACTTTGCCACATTCTTTGCTAGCAGGATCTATACTACTACTAGAAGGTGTTCCTGTCTTTGCTTGAGAGAGCAGTGGGGATACTAATAGAAATGTTACTTTCCAAAAGGAAGAAAACAAAGGTGTCTTTTTTTTTTTTTTCATTTAAAGGGAGCCCAAGGGTTTAAAGGACCCAAAGGAAGTGTAAGTACACATTCACCTTGTACAGTATTCATGTGTAGTGCTGGCTTTCTGTCATCAATTCTTTTTCTAAAATGTACATTTTCATTTAAGGTTGGAGACATAGGGCCACCTGGACTTCATGGAGTCATGGGTAAAAGGGGCTCAGCAGGAGAGATCGGACGCCAAGGCACACCTGGAGAACAGGGTGTTCCTGGTGATAACGGCTTACCAGGAAATATTGGCTCTTTTGGTCCTCCGGTGAGGTTGTTTTTTCCTTTAAATTGCTGTTCACCAACATTACAATATATTCCTATTAGTAGCAGTAAGTTACCCTACCTTCTTTGTCTTCAATTTTAAATATTTCTGATGTACCATACAATATAACTTTCTTTATCAATTATTTAATTTTAAGCACTACTGTAGTAGTCACTGCAAACTACAGGATTTGAATAGAATTGTCTAATGTCTATAGGGGAACAGTAAAGACAAATCTAATTTTAGTGTTGAAGCTAAATTCCAACACAAGTATTATGTTCCAGCCTGCTGAAATCCTCCATACATATGGAACCTTGTTATACATAGGAAAATAGTTTCTCCGTACCCGCCCCCAGGTCGCGGCCCGGCGCGCAGGAGGCCCGCTCGCGCGCGGGGATTTACTTCTCCCTCGGGAGGCGTAAATCCCCGGAGAAAGGTAAGGGGGGGGGGGGTGTGTAGACAGGGCCGGGCGGGGGGGTTAGGTAGAGGAAGGGAGGGGAAGGTGAGGGGAGGGCGTTAGAGGATTCCCTCCAAGGCCACTCCGATTTCGGAGCGGCCTTGGAGGGGAACGGGGGTAGGCTGTGCAGCTCGGCGCGCGCCGGCTATACAAAATCGATAGCCTTGCTCGCGCCGATCCAGGTTTTTAGCAGATACACGCGGCTCCGCGCGTATCTACTAAAATCCAGCGTACTTTTGTTTGCGCCTGGAGCGCAAACAAAAGTAGGCCTATTCGCGGAGTCTGAAAATCCGCCCCTATGTGAATTAGTACACTAAAGATGAATTTTAAAAGACCAACATGCGCATTAATAAGGGGATGCATTAATATGTTGTGCTTGTGCGTGCCAAGCGAATTTTAAAAACTGCCGAGATATGCACATTATCGCCCGGAGTGTGCACATCTCAGACATTGTCAAAAAGGGGAGGGGGCCTGGGTGTGGTCTGAGCTGAGCATGGGCATTCAGGGGTGTGAACCTCAGATATGCACGTAAATACTTACGTGATCTGGCACGCGCCAAGGCACCCTGCCGTGTAACTTTGCTTCTGCTATGGAAGACGGGTAAGTTGAAAAATAAAGAAAAATAGGCAGATTTGCAGGGGTTTTAAGGGTTGGGGATAACTGGGGGGAGTGAAGGCTATCAAGCTAGGGGAGGTTTAGAGGATCTGTCTCTTAACTGGCTGAACTGGAGACAAACTGGTAAAACTGAGAATAGTGTCAGGATGCGCTCCTTTTAAATTCCCCCCATTTACAAGATAGAAGTGGCATTTGCATGCACAGGCGCACACCCACTTAAAATCTGGCATATATCTGCGCACAGCCAGGCTATTTTATAACGTGCATGCATATGCTTGGGCTGATGTATGCGTGCAAATGTGTACACATGCACCGATTTGAAAGTTATTGTCCTAATACATTTTTATGGAAAAAATGGATTAGGAATAACATAAATACCAGTTATTGTTGTTACGTATTTCTGTCTTTATGGATTAGGTACTCTTTCCAGTTATGCAACTTGGTATAAGTGCTCTAGTAAAGTACATGTATCTTTTGTTTGGAAACATAATCATTTGCAAACATGCTTTAAAACTGTGCCAGACTCTTATATTTAATGACATCAGAAGGCAGGAACATCACAGAAGGGCACACAGTAGGCTAGAATTGTTTGCTTATTGTTAATTGGAACCCACCCTGGGCTATTGTATTGGAAGAGGGGTGAAATAAATTTTATAACACACAAAGCTAAATCCCCCCCCCCCCCACACCTTCACACACATCTTCCCTCCTCTTCCCACTACATCCCACAACACCCCCCACAGAACTGCGTTAGCCCTCATTGTGATCAACCCCAACAATACAAACCTTATTATACCACATACATAGTTCCACACACACATAAAAGTCACTGCAAAAAGTTATTAACTTCATTGTAAATAGTAACTATTCTCAAGGTAAAAAGCTACCTAGTTTATTGTACATTGTATAATGAAATAATGTTACAAAGTGCAATAAGCTCACGAAGCTCCAATGTAAAATAGGAAGTCTACATCGATAGACCCCCTCTATTACTATGTAAACTGGTGTGATATGTACGATGAACATCGGTATAGAAAAACAAACAAACAAATAAATAAATAAAATTGCAGGTAGTGCAGAAAAGCATTTCTGGAGGCTACAGTAATTGAATTACAGTACACTGGTTTGCTATTCATTTTTATGCCTTAGGGGCCTTCTTTGCCAGCATCTCATGTGACTGAAGTGTGTAGAAGAATTGTTCGAGAACAAATGTCAACATTTGCCTATGCTGTGAGAAGGAGCTGTGCCAGTGCCTGTCCGCTGTATGGAGAAGTTCCTATGGGACCACCGGGAGCTGTTGGTTTGCCTGGACCACCAGGAGAGCCTGTAAGTATTCATGCACAAGGTGCAAGAATGTTTTGTAGAACTTCCTATACTAGAATTAGGAACCTTCATTTTTGGTTTTTATTTTTTAAAAATTTTCCTGGGAATTTATCAGGGTTTATTATGACAAGAACAAAAACAGGAAAAAAAAAATCAGTGAAAAAAATGTGAGTCATTATATTTCCGGGAAACTATCAGAGTTTATTTTGGTGGACAGAAGCCCAGGACAGTAATACAATATTAAACAGATTCTCCCACTCACCCATTCAGCACCATCCCTATCTCTACCCCCATCACCTGCCTAGCACGTCCCATTCTGTCCCCAAACTCTTGAGAATCTCCATCTTCCCTCCCTATTCATCCAAACTAGTGAAGGCTCCAGGTTGTTCCTCTCTTTTTTGGCAGCTTGCTTACTGAGGCTCTTGCACTCTGCAGCGCTGCACTTCTGCTTTTGTGCAGGAGCCAGGGAGAGTTTGCCAGGAAGTGATTCTGGTGGGCATGACCTGCTTCATATGTTGCATTAGTGGCACTAAGTTACGGGCACTTTGCCTGCCCTGGGGGAGGGGGGGAGGCAGGACTTGAAACACCACATCAGCGGCACTGGAGGGCACAAGTGCTTTTGCTGGTGGAGGGCAGGACTGGAAATACTGCAGGTGCTTTGGCCCACACTGGCTTCCAGCAGTTGCTGCAGGTCATGAGACACTGCGAGCTGCTCTTTAATCAATCTAAAATGAAGGTGAAAATTGGTTTAAAGCAATTGTCAGTTCTGGAAAAATCCAGGCATTTATGGGTGAAAATTGGTTTAAACTGAAAATGAAGGACCCTAAATATAATGAACATAGAACTATTGATGAAGCATATGTTGGTCTATGGAGAGATAAGATAGAAAAATCACTTGTGTGCATTTGTATTAAGTAGGACTTTGTTTTTGAAAACATAGGGGTAATTTTCTAAGCCGCAATATTTTATCGTGGGAGGGGCAAAATATCATGGTGGGTGTTTGTGGGATATGTTGCCCTTCCGTGGTACAGTATTGCGGTGGTCATGCCATGTGATTTTTGATTGTAGGAGAAATTCATGACAAGAAATTGGGCGGCAAAATGGCCAAGGTTGCCATCACATTAAAGGGCTCACAGCACCAAGTGGCAAATTCCCCCTGGGGCATCTATGGAGACCCCAGGCCCCTGCCACCTTCTGAGGTGGCATGGGCTTTAAAAATAATTAAAAAAAATAAACTTTAAAACTGTGTGGCAATGTCCTGTCCCCATCCCAAACCCCTTCCCTTGATCTTAAAACCTACACCCCACCCCAACCAAAGCCCCCTCTCTTCTAATAACTCTCTCTACAGCAGCCCCCCCACCCACCTTCCCCCTTCCTTCCCGCCTAGCCAAAATGTTACAAACTCCCTGGGGTCTAGTGATCCCCCAAGCCCCTCCCCATCAGAAAACAAAGACCTTGGTGTTCTAGGTGAGCACCCCTTGGCCTCCCCTACATCCCCTAGCTTAGAGCCCAGTTGACGCCATTTTCCAAAATGGTGTCGACCTGACCTGATGCGGCAAATACCCAGGATAATTTATCTGTCCAACTGTAACTGAATCAATTTGCCATTTTAGGGTTTTTTGAAAATTGCCCCAATACTTTTAAATATTAAACTTTGGTTTATTCAGTATATACATACATAATACAAATATGTTTCAGAAATCATGTTGCAGTGCTTGAGGAACATGTTACCTGTGATTTTTCGGGATAGACTGCAAAAAAAAAGAAACTACCCAAGAAGCACCGAAATTTATCAATTAAAAGAAATCCATACCATACCACATCTTTGGACTGGGGGGGTGGGTCCAGCAGCAAAACAAGATTTTTAATATGTACAGTAATGGGGTGGGAGGCAGGCTTAGTAGTGGGCCCGGGACATTTTTAATAATTAGAAGGGATGTGTAGTGGGGTGAGGGGTGCATGGCCCAATAGGGCATCTATTAAATTTGGGGGGTGGGAAGCAGAAAATCAGGCCACAGGCCCCTTATTTATTTATTTATTTATTTTTAAACACATCACTACTTAACTGGATATCTTTTCAAAATATCTGGTGAAGTAGCAAGTTATCAGGCTATATTTGGCCAGATAACTAAAAATTATAACATAACCACTTAGGTATTTTTGGTTATCTGGCCATATGTAGTCAGATAGCTTTAGGAAAGAAAATTTAGTGGGACGTTTATTCGGCTGAATATAGGGAATAAGTTATCCAGCTAACTTTAGCCGGATTACTTGCCCACTAAATGGCTTACTGAAGATGGACCTTGTACCTTTTAAAATCAAAAGTATCTTCATAATGCCCAGCTTCACCCTCATCTCTACCCTGGAATACCTATGTTTTGTGCTCAGAAACATAGATGGCTTAGTATGTCAAGATATTCAGTGGTGTGGTGGCGCCGCTGGATATGTTCACCTAACTTTAGAAATACTCTATGGCACAACCAGATAAGTTATTGGGCAAACTCTAAATATTAGAATTAGCCATATAACTTACACGGTCATTCATCAAAGTGCGTTAGGCCATTATCGCGGGCATTAGGGCCCTAACACCCACATTATTTATTACATCGCGAGATGTCAATGCAAATTTATTCAAGGGGGGGAGTTTGAGTGGGGTTTATGAAAATAAGGGGCATTAACTAAACCTTTTTCCATGGCAAATTCATATTTATCATGAATTCTGTTGAGAGAGAGAGAGAGAACCTCTGGGGTGGCACATATAATTGTCATCTATTTATACTACTATAGGTGGGTCATCTAGTAACTTGAGGTGAAGTTTTGGTGGTGGACTAGGGTTTTGGGGCCAGTTTTACATGCACAGTACGAACAGCATAGTACGAACAGCACAGTACACATCAGTGAAGACTGGATGAGTTTTCTACAATGTTCTCATGCCCTAGCTTGATAGTACCCAGATAGAGATGCATCAGGCTAGGACGAGAGAACATTGATGAAATCTCATCTTTGTGTATCTTTCCTCATTACAAATCACTAGTATTATAAAGAGTCTCTCTCTCTCTCTCTCTCTCCTTTATAGTATTATAAAGAGTCTCTCTCTCTCTCTCCTAAAACAGCACACAATACAGTAACTCAAAAATTCTTAATCTCACCCCTTTTCCTTATCACAGGTGTTATTCATTCAAAATGTATAGCATTTTGATGAATCTAAGCCTTAGTTGGATAACTTAACTGGTTAAGTGATGGAAATATCCAAACGTCGGCATTTAGCCTGATAATTCATATTATCCCACTAAATGTCATTGAACATGGACACCTATGTAACTGAAAAGATATTATATGGAAACAATCTAAATGATAGAATACCAGTACAATTGATTTCACGTTTTAAAAATTGAGTTTTTATTCAGTTATTGATGCTCTAGCTGGTTTATTAGTTACTTGGTATGCAGTGCTTTTTCCTTGTCGTACAGGGAAACACAGAACTTATTTTTTTAATAAAGTACAACAACTTGATATCGCATGATTTCTTTTAAATATATATAGGGAAAACCGGGATTGAACGGAATTAATGGAGAACCTGGACTGGAAGGTTTATATGGTGAAGAAGGAGATGTGGGGAAAAAAGGACAAAATGGTAAATCCTGTGTTTAAAATGAATAGTAGTATATACATTCTGCACCATTTATAGTAAATAAAAAATACTAAACAAGAGCCATATGTTTGAAATGTTGGCAGAGTTGCAGCAGTCTGTGTTCAGGGTCAGAACCTGTTGTGTGCAGTAGGGATTCCATGCCTACAGTTAAAACCATTAGAGGTAAATTTTAAAAGCCTGACACGTGCATAATTAGGGGATGCACGAAGAAGTCAGGCTCGTGCGTGCCAAGCAGATATTAAAAGCCATCGAGATACGTGGGTATCTCCCACAGCGTGCACATCTCAAAGGTTTTCAAAAAGGGACGGGGTATGGGCATGGTTTGAGTGGAGTATGGGCGTGTTGGGGCATGAACCCAAGATGCACGCTTAAATACTGATGTGACCTGGCGCGCGCCGAGGCCCCGTGCCCTGTAACTCTACTTCTGCTACGGATGCAAGGTAAGTTAAAATTTAAAGGAAACCAGGCAGATCTGTGAGATAAGGGTCGGAGATTACTGGGGGGAGTGAAGGTTACGAAACCGTGGGGTTGGAGGACTTCTCTCTTAACGGGGCAAACTGGGGACGAACTAGTAAAACTGGGAATGATGTCAGCACATGCCTCTTTTAAAATCCCTTGATTTACTCAGTAGGAGTTGGATTCGCTCACACATACGCACGCCCACTTAAAATTCAGTGCATATGTGCGCACGGCCAAACTATTTTATAACATTTGCACATATGTGTGTGTATGGTATAAAATGGTCGTGTACCTGCACATGTCAACATATGGATACAAATGTGCGCATGTGTGCTGGTTTGAAAGTTACTGTACCTCTGTGAAGTAAAAAGTGACTCGGTGCTCTTCAGTGGTGGCATGCAAGGATACTTTATCTGAAAAGCTGAGATAAAAATAAATAAATAAATTATTTTCTATATACCGGTGTTCGATTTTACATATCACATCGGTTTACATTTAAACAAACTTTGCAGGTACTCATGCATTACCTTTCTCAAATACATTAAACATTTAAATATGGGGATTGTTAACAAGGGATATAAAAGAACATGGGGAATAGCTAACACTATGGGATGCACAAAGGGGAGTGCCCCTTTGTCGAGCCCCTTCGGCGCACGGCGCACGACGCCTGGTGTTCTGGCGCTTTAACGTCCGTCACAGTCCTCAGTGATGTCAGAGGGGACGGGTCTCCCGATCAAGGATCACTCACCGCCCCTCCCCTCTCCGTTCCAGATGGATTCTTTCACATTATCTACATAGACACCTGGTTCTGTACATAGAAATTGTGCTGGTTTGACTAGAAGTGAAGAAGGGCAGCAGACTGACTAAAACAAGTTACTACCCTAGCTAGGTAATCTTTACAACCCCTCTTCTTCCCAAGGAGGATCAGGTGACACAGCCAGGGAATGTTAACCCATTGCAGTCTGGGATAAGGGATTAACTTTTGCTTTTGATCCTCCAGTATGAAAAACTACAGAAATTTTTCATGCATCAGTTTTGATCTTATGATTCCATTATATAATTTTGTTGCTATTATTTGTTTCTTTTGTTAGAAAAGCACAAGAAACCACCAATAATTATAACGGATTTGCCTCCAAAATCACCATAAATTCATAATTCACAGTTTCAAATTGATCCCTAATTCCAAGTTCTACTGCAGCAAATGTTCTCATGGACTTTTATAACTGAATTTTGTGTGGGTAAAATTCCTATGGAAAATAACTTGTGTAGATTTGAAAATATAATCTATGCATTATTTTCTGTTCCTGCCCCAAATATACCCCTGGGAATGCCTCCTCTTAATCCGGCTAATAGTAGGAAAGATATGGAAGCCTGGGCACACTTTTTTGTTGGATTGAGTGAGAACAATTTTTAAATGGTCAGTTTACTCAAGTAAATTGCAGTTTATCCTGGTAAATGGCTTTGACATGTGTGCTCATGGTATATAATGTTAATATTTGTTATTATCATCTGAACATTTGCAAAATTGTATTAACATCTGAATGCCTATACTGCTCAGATTTAACATTTTTCAAACAAATTACATTTTTGTAGTTTTATTGTTATTAATATTAATGAAGATTGGTGATCATCATTAAGTATAAATTTAGAATTTGTACATGATGGGCTAATTCTGATATAACCAAGGCAGTCTTGACCATGTGCCCCAAGGGGGAGGAGGGTGCTAAATACTCATGGAAGACACCACACAGAATTGTTTGGCTGCAGCTTTATTACTAATGTAACCAGCTAACTGATTAAGTACCTGAACCTGAACTATTATATTGTGTGGAATGTAGAGACCAACGCTCTTCAGGAACAAAACTACTCCCATCAGGACTGAGTAGTCCAGTGCATTTGAGGGAAGTAGTGGCTGGGCATCTCTGGCAGTCCTCTCCTTGCAAGCAAGGCTGCTAATCCCCCAAGCCATTGCACCACTGTACTGGAGTGCTTCCAGTCTGCAGCAAATGGCCCATATAGCAAACAAACCCAGGCCATGCACAGGATTCTATAACAGGCAGCTCCATTCCCCTCTCTGACTTTAATCTGCTCACACCCACCTTCCTGGGATCAGACACTGTGTTCTTAACATGCAACAATTAATAAATGATGTGATAGGAACAACTGGCAAAATATAACCGTAAAATATACAGTATATATATTGCTGAATAGACAATTGGCCATCTTTAAAAATGGCGCAGGCCATCCAGTGCTCCTACCATGTGACAGGGGCCGGCCAATGGCACGGATACCCTGTCACATGGTAAGGGCAAAGGGCCATCAGCGCCATTTTTATTAGTGGCAGCCGACGCCCCGAGAGCGGGAGATCGCTCCCGGGACCACCACTGGTCCACCAGGTGATTTAAAATGTTTTTTGGGGGGGGAGCTAAGGGAGCTGTTTTGAAGTGTCGGGGTGGGTTTTTTGTTTATCGGCTCGGGCACAGCCGATAAAAAAAGACCCGATCGGGCCGCACGAAAAAAAAATGCACGATGTGAAACGGAACCGATTCCGGTTCCGATTCAAATCTCTAATATTTAGTGCATTTTGATAAATCCAGGCCTAAGTTATCCAGATGAGTAGCTTCTTCTCAGAACACCCATATCCCACCAACCACTTAGCTGCCTAACTATTTAGATGGATAAGTACGTATTTGGTTAAGTGGCGGCTGGTGAATAGGACCAGATATTCATCCACCACCACTTAGCCGGATAAGTCCCTTCTTGTCCGGCTAAGTATAGCTGAATACTGGTCTCTAGATAATTACAAGATAATTGCAAGATAAGTTTACAATGGTTACCAGGAAGATGATTCAAAAAATGTGGACCTGAATAGGAAAAAGTTCTCTTTTTAATATCTACAAGCTGGATAGCCTTCAATGATGAAAATTCAAGGGGAGTTTCCCTAGAGGACCTAAGAATCCTTCCAGGCACATGTGGAGAAATTAAATCTTTCAAAAGAACTTTTGACATATTATGAAATGCTCTAAAAACCAAAGTAAGTGCCTTAAACTGAATACCGTAAGTTATAGACAAATAATTATGGTCAGACAATAGAGGGGTGGCAGGTACCTTGTTGTTTAACTCATTAATCATTCTTGCATTAATTTTATGAATAATTCTAAACCCATGCAACATGTGTTTTGGACAGACCCAGGTAAACAATTTTGCAAGCAGTCCATTTTGGATAAATCCAGCGTTTGAATCACTGATGCTAAGTCGTGCTTATCCAGCAATGATTGAAATTGATTCACCACATAATTGGCCACGCATTTTCAATGCATGTCCATTACCCCAAGCCACACATTTTACACTTAGAAACATGGACAGAAAAGCAGAAAATACTGCTTTTTTTTGTACACACTCCAACTTAATATCCTAGTGATGTTAAGTTGGAGGAACCAAAAATAAAATAAATAAATAAATAAAATCTGTCTGCTGGTCAGCAGGTTAGAGAAACGGAATCTTAATTTTACCGGCATCCATTTCCTAACCCGACGGCAGGCCTGTGACATAGTGAGGGCAAAGGCTATCGGTGCCATTTTGAATACTGGCAGCCAATGGTCGGAGTGCAGGAGGTCGTTCCCGGACCCCCGCTTGACTTTTGGCAAGTCTTTTGGGGGTCAGGAGGGTCCCCCAAGACTTGCCAAAAGTCCCTGTAGTCCAGTGGGGGTCTGGGAACGATGTCCTGCACATGGGAAGAGCACAAGATGGCGCCAATGGCCATGTGACAGGGGCTGACCAATGGCACCGGTAGCCCCTGTGACATAGTAGGTCAAAGGCTATCGGCGCCATTTTGAAACCGGCAGCCGAGGGTATGAGTGCAGGGAATGGCTCCCGGATCCCCCGCTGGACCATCAGGGAGCTTTGGTAAGTCTTGGGGGGGGGGGGGTCAGAAGGGTGGGGGGTTGTAGTTAATTTAATTTTAGCGGGGAAACGAATTGGAATTGACATATAAATGTATCGGGGGGGGCCCCCCTTGCCGAATGCAACGCATCTGTCCCCCGACGAATACGAATCCCAAATGCAATGTATGGTGTCCCTCTGCACATCTCTACTTAAAGCAGGCCATAATAGGCTCAGTGGCTCAAGGACCGCATCTTAGTAAGTGTTCTGTTTGAAAATGCTTCACAAAATATCATCCATCGTGCATGGCGGCACAGCAACTCTGTAGTGAGGATACGCTGAGCCGGTTTCTTCCATCTAGATGGCACAGCAACTCTGTACTGAGGACAAGCAGAGCTGGTTTCTTCCATCTAGATGGCACAGCAACTCTGTAGTAAGGACACACTGAGCCGGTTTCTTCCATCTAGACGGCACAGCATCTCTGTGAAGAGACCATCCCAGTCTTCTTTGAAAAATTCCCTTCTTGGCCCTTATTAGCCATTTTATACATTTTTTCAAGGCCTCTTACCACACCATGGCTTCCCATTTGGTGCGGTGGGGGCATAATTTTTGGGGGCCTACTCCTGTGACTTGTTGAATCTCCAGGACTGCTGTGGGATGTTTGATGCAAGGGGTGCAGCTGAGGACTCTGAGTGCTGCTCTGGCATGCGCTGAAGAATTTGCATCAGCACGTTGGTGAGGCTACTAATAGCTGCACCAATGCTATTAGCATTTTGTGTGTTGGCAGCCATGGTTTGCTGCAAGATCCTGTTCTGCCTGTCTATGGATCTTCGCAGGACCCGTATCTCTCCCTGCAAGTGCCTGACTTTAACTGCAGTCATACCTGTTGCAGGTGCCTGCTGGTTCCGATCCTGCTGGCAGTGTGGGTGCTGCTGGCGGAGGCCCTGATGGTGGTGGTGGCTCTGATGGTGGCAGTGTTGGTGCCGGTGATGATGGCACTGGTGGTGTATGAGTTTGCAACCTGGGCATAGACGGGCTTGTGCCCACCATGTGGCCTGGTGATGGAGAGTCCACAGGCTGGCATGGGGTGCTGGTTCCTGCTAAATGCTCCAGTCCAGATTGCCTGCCTCCATTAATGTCTCCAGATCGAGGTCCACATGAACTGGGGTTCATGAGCCGAGGTGCTGCAGCAAGAACATAGGCTGTGATTGCTCTGCCTGCTGCTCTTCCTCCTCCTCCTCGTGTATTTCAGCGTAAGGGCCTCTGTATCATTGGTATCAGGCTGCTGGTCCCAGGGGCCTCTCAGCTGGTCCTAGAGGCATCGCGGCTGGGTCCTAGGCATTCTTGGCTTGGATTGGCAGCTTGCTGCTCAAAAGCTGTGGAAACAGAGAAGAAACAACAAACAAAATAAAGACATAAGTAGATATGCCAGCAAGTATGGTATATTTATTTGACATCACAGGTACACTTATTTGCAAAGTGATCAACTAATGCCAAATTATGTGTACACCCGTTGCTGTATGCTCATTTTAGGGTGAGGTTTACTTACCAGTTGAAGCTCATGTGGTATCTAACCACTCATCCATGCTCTCAAAAACATCCAGTCCCAGCCTTTCTATGAGTCACTGCTTCATCTCGGTCACTACTATAGGACAGGGGGCCCCTCCTCCAGTCTGCCGTTCATGCTCGTATCTCAATGCTAATTTTGCCTTCAGCTGAGCTTTCATGTCCCAGTATCAATGGATGACCTGCTCCCCACTTCTTTGTACTCCGCTGTGGTGGCTGATGGCCTGGGCAATGTTTCACCATACTTGACCTTTGGCTGTCTTAGAAACATGGCGTAATGCTGCAGGACACCAGCAATGAAAAGCTTATTCTCTGCTACACTAAACTTTATGGCTCTCTGATGCTGCCATGGTGCTACCTGGCTGCCTGAAGGAGGTGCCATTTCCTCTCCCAGAGAGGTGTCCTCCCTTCCCTCACTCTCCGTCCCACTCTCCTCTCCACTCCCTAGTTCCCTCCCACCTCACCCTGGCCTACCAACTCCATTCCCCTCTGCCCTGTCTGTCAGTCCTTATGCTGCCCTGCTCCCTCCACCACTCTTTCCTGCCTAACCCCTTCCTCCACCTGCACCTTCCTATCCCTTCCCGTCTGCCCCTCTTTACTTCTCCTCCTGTCCCTACTCCTACTCCTCCTTCCCATGGCGTTCCTGCCCTCATCTCCCACTCCCTCTGCCTCCTTCTTCCCCTACTATCCTCAGGCCTCAAGCCTCTTCTTTCCTCTCTTCCCAGGCCTGTCACCCTATCCTCTCAGCACACACACACAATACACACACTACACAATGCTCACACAAACACACACACACACACTCATCCTCCTCTCCTTTGCACACTCCTTCACTCCTCCTCACATACCTCCATTCCTCCACTTCTCCTCCTCACACTCCTCTAGTCCTCCTTACATCCTCCACTCCCCCGCTCCTCCTCACATGCTCTGCTTCTCCTCTCACTCCTCTGCTCCTCCGTTCTTCCTCACACTCTCTGCTTCTCCTCATACTCCTCCGCTCCTCCACTCCTCCTCACACCCTCTGCTCCTCCTCACACCCTACGCTGCTTCTCACACCCCTCAACTCCTCTTCTTCTCCTCACAAACAGACAAACTGGACTTACTAACTTTCACTTCAACAAATATCTCAATAGACAAAGGGAAACAGATGACTACAGAAAACAAAACAACTTACTCAGCAATCGCAAAGAACCACTCCAAAACTCCTGTAATGACCACCTCTCCTCTCACTCCAATGCCTGACACACCCTCAAAGAAGGAGATGCAGGTAGTCAGCTTTTATACTGATGAAAAATAATGTGCTGCTTGAAACACTGCGCACTTCGATGACACACTGCTACAAGAGTTATTTAGCTGTGCCATGCAGCAGACTGGCAATTTAAATAGACATGCCCCTTTTGTTTATTGTGCATGTCATGCACACAATAAACAAAATATTTTGATGAATCTAGGGGTAAGTTAGCCAGATATAGCTATATAGTTATCCGGCTGACTTATCGGGGGTATACAGCAGCAAGTCTGCGCCACTGAATATCCCCGGCTATCTTAAAGTTAGCCAGATAGGTATATCTGGACAACTTTAGGGCAGCCCTACGGCACGACTAGAGTTAGCTGCATACGTTTATGCAGATAACTCTGGCCCACCCGGAAATGCCTCCCATCTACCCCAGGAACACCCTAACTTATGTGGTTAAATTCTAGACACATAAGTCATTAACTCCATATGGCTTTAAATATAACCAGCTAGCCATTTAGATGGATAACCTTTCATTTATCCAGCTAAATGGCTTTTGAATATCAACTTCATTGTTGCTACCTATTCAGATTCATTGTTTTTTCCTCAAGTTTGTAGTAAATGTTTTATATTGTTCTATTTAGGTGTGGTGTTTTCTTATGAACATCCTACTACCAACAAGGGGCACCATGTGTGGTACTGGGGTAGGAACACAATCTGGACCCCTCAAGGTTGCGTACCCATAAGCCATCAAGAGTACAACTAAAAGGTTTGTTGTAATGAAAATGAAACCTTTGCATTTTTATTTCAGGTGAAGCCGGAGATAAAGGTGATAAGGGTTCCAAAGGCTTTGGGTTTGTTGGTTTTGAAGGAGACCAAGGCCATAGAGGTAATTATTTTTACTTTACAGCTAAGCTGAATGTAGGGTCAGAAACTGATTTGGGACTACTGAGCACTGATTTGGCAAATATTTCCTACTAACCCATGATATTGTTGCATGAAAAAAACTTTAGAAATGATTTTAATTTTGTTTTTACAACCTGATAAAATAGAATAGAATGACTACTATTTTGATCAGGCACTTCTATGCAATAATAAGAAAATAACCTTCAACCTGCCTAGGTATTATACAATAGGAAGTGCCTGATCAAAATAGTAGTCATTCTATTCTAATTTATCAGGTGATATTATATATATATATATGTTTTTCTTTATACATATCCTTTTGTTTATTATACACTATATTATACTGACAAAGTAATCTTTACCAAAAACTGCTAGAAGCATTTCGTTGTGAATAATTTTCTGTGAATTGAATGAAAGCAAATAACTATGGGCCTGATTCAAACTTTGCAGCTGGTATATTTCACCATTATGGAGGGAAAATATGAACTGGAAAAATAGAATCATCCAGAGTGGCTGGTCCACATTTTCCCCTTGCGTATCTCTTCTCTGTCTGAGAGATACATGCTAGCAGGCAGATTAAATAGGAGTCAATGTAATATCTTTACTGACAAATGGTTGAAACATTCTTTATTTTTCTTTTCTAGCAGCTTTTGGTATACTTAATAATATAGTTAAAGAAAGAAGAGTAACATTACCTAAAAATTAACTTGAAAAGCAGAAAGAGCTGGATTTAAGGACTGGGTAAAGGTCATGCAGTGCTATTTGTGCATCTTGTAGCAAGTATTATAATTTTGCACAAAGTTTTCTGAAGTACTACATTTGTCATAGGAAAACTGCTTACTGTTTTAAATTTGTGGAAAATAAATACATGGCATATTTGGAGATACCTTGTGCAATTTTCAAGTATGCACTGATTTTAAGGAGTTATTTTTGGGGTGAGTTTTAAATTTGGCACAAATGCAAAATTTATAGCACAGTTAACATATCCAGTTTTGCTATTTTGGGGGTCAGAACCTCAGTCTGGTTAAAAGACTTTATTTCCCCCCTGGCTATTGTGATCTGAAGAAAGATAGCAGAGCACACCAGGCATCCAAATCACCATTGACAAACAGTTATGTAATCTTACAAAAAAGATCACATGAAGGATAATAATAAAAACTTTTATAAAATGTTGAAAAAGTATTCAAATTCAGGGACATCATAGGAAATGTCCAAAACTTTGATATGAAAAATGTCAGAAATGTTTAAAATCATGAAAAAGGTAAAAATAATTAATGGAAAGTTATAAAATTGAGATCTTTATGAGTGTTATGACATTCATGAAAAACCTTAGAAGACTACAGATTAGAATAAATTTGGTTAATTGATGATTTCATGGGAAGGTTGGAAGCAAATTAAAAAATTTGCCTCAGATTTAAAAATAAATAAATAAATAAACAAACAAACAGATTTGACTGGATTGTAGATCCACTTCAGATTTTTTTTAAAAAAATCCTAATCAAACTTATTTGAGATTTATTGAATTTATTTTGAATTTTATCCAAATTCAGCTCAAGATTGAAAGATTAAAAAGATTGCCTCAATGGATCTAAGACAAATCCCACTTTTTATAAATTTGAATCATATCTCTATATTTATGCATGTAATTTGTGATAAAAAAAAAACCTTCTGGTGATAAGTTACAATGTACAAATGAGACCTTTGGGTTTCCTGGGTATATTTGCTTAGCTAACTCTGAGCCACATATGTTTGGTTAATGAGTGTTATCCTTTTTTTCACAATTAGCAAGTGTTGAAAGAGACTAGAATTCACAGACCAGAATATAATCATACAATTGGCAGACATCATTCAGCAATAGCCATTCTATTATCCAAGTGTATCCTTTACAGAAAAAAGTACCATAGTGCAAGAGCTCACCCTTCCCTAGCTTTGATATTGCTTGTGTCAAACCTCTCCATGGTGCTTCTCCTCAACCTGGATGATACTAGTCCTTGCCTCCTCAAATTTCCACCTTCAGAACCATAAAATATGCTACACTCATTGTGAGGAAGAGGAAGACTATTGGCACTGCAAAAGGGATGAGGAAGGATAAAGAGGAGCGTTCGCCCTGTGAGGAGATCAGGGTAGAGGAGCATTGGCTCTGGGAGATGGTGAATGCGGAAAAAGGAGAAGGAGAGTCACTAATTTTTGTAGGAGGGGAAAGAGGGGGCATATAATGAGGGGACAGGGAAAAGGGCAAGAAAGAGAATCCCTAGCATGCAGTATGCAGGTGGAAGATATTGGGAATGGAAGAAAAATGTCACTGTGTGGACTGGAAGATGAAGGGAGGGGTGAAGATGAGTACAAGGTGCAGTGTGAGAAATTTGAGTTGTTGGGGAGGAGGGAAGCAGTGGAGTATCACAAGAGAAGAAAGGAGGGCAGGTGATTGGGGTGATGGTATTACTGGAGGAACAAGCAATGCAAGGAAATACAAATATCATCAGGGGTTTAGGGGAAGGATATAGTAAGACGCTGATGTACAGTTGCAGGAGTGGTGAGGAGGTGGGGAGGTCAGAGGTGGGGGTTAGAAGGTGGAGGCATCACTGGGAGGAAGGAGGGATGGAATGAGGAAGCAGGAGGCTCATTGGGGTGGAGATGAGGTGGCAAAACCATTATAGGATGGGGAAAGGAATAAGAAAGCGGAGGTGTGATAGGGTGGGGCAGAGACAGAAAGCAGTGGAAATAGCAGAGTTTGGGACAAGACTGGGGCATGGGGGTATTGCAAAGAAGAAGTGGGACTTGAAAGGATAATGGGGAAGGAAATGGAGCCTGAAGGTGTAACTGGGAAGAGCAAGGGCTGAGGAATTGCTGGAGGTAGAAAGGAGAAGCAGTATAGTCAGGAGGTATCATGGAAGGTGGGTAAGGAGAGCTGGTTTAGAGGTGTCAAGAGAATGATATGAAAGGTGAGAGAGAAGTGGTCTGGAGGCCTGGGTGGAAAAAAGGTTGAAAGCGAATTGCGAATGTGAAGGAGGAGAGGCAGGGCTTTTAAGCATCCAGCTGGCTGGGTGTGTATGTATAATGGAGGAATAGGGATATTAGGCCAGACAAAGGTTCTGAGAGAGTCAAGAGGTGGAGGTGAAGGGATAAGGGGTAGCATAGGAGACAGCAGTAAGGATGAGAAATATCAGTATATGAAGAAGAAGCATATATATTGCCATCTACATTTGGTTCCTAGCTGTTTATTTCTGTACATTGTCAGCTTTGGCAGTATTTGTGGAAGTGTGGTGAGTTACTCTTATGCATACTTAATGGTTATTTTGATGACACATAGGTACAAGGGGAGGGCAAGGGTGTTATGTACCCCAGGTGAATATTGAATATTGTGCCTTCCCTTTTGCACACCTGCCTATTGGTAGAAATGCTGGCACAGCATCCCCCTCTCTTGCCCTGCTCAACATCCACTCTTATTCTCCTCTCATCCTCTGCCAAGTCTTGTACCCCCTTTCTTTGTCCCCCCCCCCCCCCACAGTGCCCAGTATCTCTACTCTCTGTCCCCCTGTCCAGCAATTTGCCTCTCTTCTCTCCCCCCCCCCCCCAGCATTAGCATTCCCCTTTTCTTCCCTTCACTCCCTGCTCAGCACACATCATTCCAATCTCTTAAGAACATGCCATACTGGGTCAGACCAAGGGTCCATCAAGCCCAGCATCCTGTTTCCAACAGTGGCCAATCCAGGCCATAAGAACCTGGCAAGTACCATTTTTGCAGTGTTCATTACCTTCTCTTTCTCCACGCACCCAACACTCTCTCTCCACAACTCCCCCATCCATCCAGTTTCCTTTTGGCCTCCACAGTCAACATGTACTCAGCATCTATTCCCGTTTCTCCTGTAGGGTCATACCTTATTTATTTATTTTTATTTATTTAAAATCTTTTCTATACCGTCGTTAAGCTAGTTGCCGTCACAACGGTTCACAATAAAGCACATAATTTCAAACTTAAATGTGTTGAGTAATATTAACTAAACAGGTGCCATCAAATACTGTAACATAGTTTCATATTAAATATTATTTAGTGGTTGTGATAAATCCAGACGGCACCTGGAGATTTTCAGGATTTTAGCTACTCCTGGAGATTTTCAGGATTTTAGCTAGTCCCCCACAAAAAAAACATATTTTGGCACTTTAAGCAACTACCTAGTTCCCCTAATGGTAGAATCAGCTCTGCATAGATGAACACAGGCAACTTGTTGTACCTGTTCAAGGCTGTACTGTTGTGGAGCGCTAGGAGAGCGATCCCACTCCTGGGTGATGTGTGTCCTTGGGCCACGGCTCGACCCCAGAGGGCTCTGAAGAAGTGCCGTGGGAGGCATGGCATGCCCGAGCATGGGCTGGACGGGAGCAGGGCTGGAGTGACAAGGAAGACAGGCCCTCCTCCGGACCTGCACGCTTCGGAAGACCCAACAACGCAATGTTGGTCTTGTGAACAGTCCTCCGACCGTTCCTAGCCCTTTCGGACCTGCCGCAGGGTACGGCACGAAGCGGCAGGCCGGATGGAGGCCAGGATAGCGAGGACTGGAACATGGATTCGGACGAGACTCAGGAACGACGTAGACTCAGGCATAGACGTGGACTCAGGAATGAGGTGCAGGATCCATAGACGTGGCCTCAGGCATAGATGCAGGATCCTTAGACGTGGACTCAGGCAAAGACGTGGACTCAGGAATGAGGTGTAGGATGCATAGACGTGGACTCAGGACGAGGTGCTGGATGCATAGACGTGGACTCAGGACGAGGTGCTGGATGCATAGACGTGGACAGGCACAGGCAAGGACTCAGGACTGGATGCACAGAGGTAGAATCAGGAACGAGGGCTGAAGGTAGACAAGGGCACTGACCCTCAGGGCGCCCTACTCAGGCCACCCGCGGGACTGAGTCGCGGACCACCCTGTCCCATGCGCGCCCTACACAGCCCTGGAAGGCTGGTCACGGACCACGCTGAGAGCGGGAGAATGCAGGAGAGATCTAGGCGAAGCAAACTCCGATGCTGGTTTACTGACATCCGAAGTGCCATCGGCTGGCAGGAACAGAAGCTCCAGAGCACAGGGACGAATCCCACCTGTTGGCCACTCCAGGGCCCAACAGGCCAGAAGGCTCAGGAGCCAGACGAGACGAAGGGCAGAACATATGGACTGGATTAGGAACAGGATCTGGCACCAACATCTAGGTAACAGGAAAGAAGCTGGTTGCTGCACACCGGCAGCCAAAGCAGGATTCGCTGCACTCCTGGCAGCTCAAGGCAGGTAGAAGCATCAGGATCAGGAACAAGGATATCAGGAACATCAGGACTGGAACACATATACTGGAATAGGAGACACACCTCTGGGCTGGAACATGGACATCAGGAACATCAGGACTGGATCAAGAGACAGACCTTGGGACTGGAACGGCAGACAGACATCAGGACTGGAACACTGAAGACATCAGGACTGGAACAACTTGACAAGAAGCTTCAACAGGAAACATGGAACACAGGACCTTGCAGAAGGCTGGAATACAAGGCATCTCCTGGAACGAGGATCTCAGGAGTGACCAACTCCTTGCGAAGGCAAAGACACACTGAAAGCTGAGCCCTTTAGTAGGGCTGAGGTGGACAACGCCCAGGGAGGGGTCAGCAGGGGGCCACACCTGGCTGGCCCCTTAAGAGGAGCAAAGAGGCGCGCGCTCGCGCCCTAGGAGGCTGGAGAGAAGAGCTGGAAGCTGGTGGCGTCCTCAGCCACGTGGAGGGCCCAAGGAAGCCGCGGAGCAGCCCTGGACTGGAGCTGGGTGAAGGCAGTTCAGTGGAGCAGCTCCCAGCCGCATGGACAGAAACAGAGAAGGTAAGGCTGGCTGCAGGCACCGGTAGAGAGAAGTGCTGGCTGCAGAGGAAGCGGGGGAAGGGCTGACTGCAGGAACGGCTCCATGCCGTGAAGACAGCCCCAGGAGCAGAGGTAAGACTGCAGGGAGAGTAGAGAGCTGTAGCAAGCTGCAGGCACCGGCCGGGACGGCTCTCTGCCGGGCAAGGACCCGGGCTGAAGCAGGCACTGGGAGAGACGGTCTCGCTGCTGGCTAAAGGTCCCGGGATCGCAGCAGCACGTCGGGGAAAGGCAGGAACAGTAGCAGAGAAGCAGACCGCATGGCAAGAGCTGCGGGGACAGCCCCAGCTGATTCAGGGAGAAAGAGAAGCAGCAGCGTGGCTGGCTGTCTGTGAGAAAGGTAAGAGCCTGCCCAAGCTTCTTGTGGGCAGGAGCGTAACATGTACTTACAAAACCCTAAGAACAAATGATGTACCGTTTATTGCTTTTCTCCTATTTAGTACCTAAATGCGTACTATTACAATGAAAGAGTCACTCAGAACAATTGCACACAGACATTCAAAAGATCTCATTTCTACACAGTGATTTTTATCTGTAGAAGGGAATCTTTGGTATTCTAAGAGGATTTTATGTGTGTGTACGTGTGGCTTCTTCTCCTTGCCTTATGCACCTAAAGCTTGCGATCTTCCACCCTTCTTTCTCGATCTCCTTCAGGTGCTGCATTGAAGCTTAATAGATTATTCTGTTCTAGGACTGAAACACAACTCTATGTTTTTGCATCTTATCCTGTGTAGATCAAGTTCTTTGAAGTATATTTAATTTCTGCTTACCTAGAGAACCTGGCTATTGGATGTCTCTTTTGAATTCACAAGCAGGTACAGCAGCATAAAGCTATATAGATGCTGCCCCTCCAATTTTTAAATGTTTTTGAAAGTAAAAAAGGGCATAGAATCCTTAGGTTTCTCCTTTTCATTACGATACCCTTGAAAACGTATTCTAAAGAAGGGAAGAAATATTTGTGTTTTTTCAAACTGACCAATTGCGCCAGTTTATTGAAGCCCGTAGGCCAGTAACATCATCTCCCAATGCTTAAGAGGTAGAAGGTCTATTTGAATATATCACTGTGAGTCTATGTAAAGCCCTTTCCTTTTGTTTTCTTTTTTTTAACTCCTGATTATATTTTTGTTTGCCTCCCTGTTAGGCTGTCTTCTGAATGTTATATTTTGAATATCCTTATTATAATGCTTGGGTTAGTGGGTTAATTTAATTTTTTGTGGTATTTATGAAAGGTTGAGAACTGAATAATATAATGTTAATCAATATTATGGTATATAATGGAAGGATTATCAAATGTATAATGGAAAATGATAGATGAAATATTTAAAAAAAAATAAAAAAAAATCCATAATATGTACAAACGTAACCTAGCTGGACCCCTTAAAGACTGTTCCTTCAGCTAAGTCCAAACCCTACTTTGTTTCTCCCCTCTCCTCCCAACCTTTTTCTTGTCTGTAAGATGGCAAGGGGACAGTGGCAGGGTATTTTGAAGTCCCATGCTGTCAGGCAGACCAACGGCCCTTCTAATTTTTTTTTGTGCACTGCTTTTGGGTAACATAATTTTGGCAGTGAGAAGCTGGGGGTGGGACGGGGAGGAGTTTCTTCCTTATTGTGTTCCCCAGGTGTTCTCTCTCATTTTCATGCCGGGTGTGTATATGTGTGCACTACTGTTGTACACATACATTTGCAAGTGTGCAGGGATGGGGGTGTCCGAGAGCATGTGCTGTTTCCAGCTCCCTATGTGCTCTTTCTACCCTAATGCCGCCACCACCAGGGGCCCGAGCTCCATCTCTTTCCTCCTTTCTTCCTCAGCTTCTCCCTCTTTCTCTTCTCAGCTTTCATCTTTTCCTTTCATTTTTCTCAGGTCTCCTTGGATTTTCTCACATCTTTCGCTTCTTCACCTATCCCTCTGCTCCAATTTCCTTTCTCCTGCTCTATCATTCCTTTTCATTATCTCATCCCACTCATCCCCCTTCTCCTAGTCCTGCATCCTCTCACGATCCCACATCCATATAATGTCGCCTCACCCATCCCTTCACATTTTTTAACCTTTGCCTTCACATTTCTCCATTTTCCCCTTCTCTACCTTATCTGTCCCTTGCTTTTTTTCCCCCTTTTCCAGCATTTGCTCCTTCTTTCTCCAAGTCTAGCCCCTGCTTCTTTTGCTCCCTTTCCCCACCACATTTCCTTAGATTACTTCTAAAGGGTGGATATTCAAAAGCCATTTAGACTGATGACTGAAAAGTTATCTGTCTAAATGGCTTAGCAGTTATATTCGGTGACTTAAACAGCTAAATTCTAGCCAGAAGTCTTTATCCAACTAGAATTTAACCGGCTATGTCGGGGGCATTCCTGGGGCTGGCAGTAGGCACTCTGGGTAGGAGTGGAGTTAGCTGGTTAGATTCACCGCACTGTAGCCAGCTCTAAAGTTAGCCGGATATGCCTTTCTGGCTAACTTTTAAGATAGCAGGGTATATTAAGCGGCACTGCTGTGCCACTGAATATCCCGGTCACGTTAGCTGGATAGTTGTATCCATCTAAATGAACTAGCTGCTCAGCAGCTGAATATGGACCCCTAAGTCTTCCTCTTTTCACTTTATCACATGACCCCTTATTGGAGAACTTCTATGCCTTTATTCCTTAGAGTTATTTAAATGTCTTTATCATAGCTCTCTGTTCCTTCATTTAATTCAGGACATACATGTTTGGATCTTTAATTCTGTCTCCATATGCTTTATGATGATAACTGTTAACCATTTTAATAGCTATCCTCTTTACCAACTCTATTTGGTTTATATCCTTTTGAAGGTGAGGTCTCCAGAATTGTACACTATGCTCCAAATGAGGTCTCACCAGAGAGTTATAAAGAAGCATTATCACCTCCTTTTTCCTGCTGGCTCACTTGTTAACATTCTGACTTTTGCTGTCACCTTATCTACTTATTTGGCCATCGTTAGATCATCAGATATGATTCCACCCAGATGCTGCTACTGTTCTGCACACAGGAGAACTTCAACCCAATTGCATAACCTTGCATTTTATAGCTTACTTGTTAGCTGCCAAACTCTAGACCATTCCTCAATGTTCACTTGATCTCACCTCATGTTTTCCACATCTTTCAGGGTGCATAGCCTGCTAAAGATTTTTATATCATCCACAAAAGGGTGAACCTTTCCCTGTAGCCCTTCTGCAATATTGCTGACAAAAATGTTGAAGACAATGTTGAAATGCTGAAGAGAAAAATATGCTGACTTATTATTATCAGTTACTATTTTATTTTTTTCCAACTGTTTAAGGTGAAAGAGGGAGGCCTGGACTTACATTTGATGGAAATCCTGGACAGCATGGTGCACGTGGACATATGGGTCAGCCTGGCTTGAGAGGACATTCAGGGTTCAGAGGACCACCAGGAAAATGCCTAACAGCCGGGTGTGATGCAATCAATCTTTCAGCTAACAGTGATCAGCAAAGTGGACAGAATGAACTCCCGTGAAAAGTTTTAGAGGTTTACATGGTAAAAATAAACAGATGGCAAGCAAAGTTGTTTTCCTTTCTAAAACTGTTACAATTTCTGTAAAGGCAGATGAAAGTCAACATGAACAAGCTCCAGGTGATACCTTTTAAATGGACTAACTCTGAGATGCTTTAGGCTGGCTTTTGAATGACAGTGATGAGATACGTATCATTCATCAAGCATAATATAAGGTATAACAACGGAGTTAATTTTTGTTTTGGTTAAAATCATGTAATCCTTTTTTCATGGGTTTGCTATATCCCAAAGGACACACAAAAGAATGTAGGTTTTCTGGGATATCTTCACTATCCTTTCCCCTTCCAATATTTCCCCAAGGAGTGGGTCCTTTCTGTAGGGGTGAAGGCAGTCCTTCTCGACAGTGGTGCACTTTTCCCTATGTGTGTAAGTCTCTCTGTAGACTCTGGCAGTGTGGTGATGCAATGCTGCTGGACAGATGAACTGGTCACAGTGCTGGGTGTTCAAATAAACTTTGCTGATTTTGGAAAAAATTAAATAAATGTCCAATCATCAATAAAAAGTTGGCTTTTACAGCTGAGGGTCCATTTTCCTCTGTGTAGGTTTTCTGAGCTCAGGTTCATTGGGACACTTTTTACCACTCCTGAACTGAGAGTATCAGATGCTCAGCCTCATATGGAATCCTCTTAGAACATGGAAAAATCCTACCTGAGTCCAAGGTTATTTTTACTTTCACTCAGCCTGTGCTTGTGTCCATGGGGGAGGGAGGGGGGCGGAGATTCAGTGGTGGGTCTCCATTTCTGATCTTTATCCTTCTTTCTCCAAACTCAGTCCTGATGCCCTTTCAGAGGGAATGGACTGTAGCTGACAAAGATCAGGCTAAACAGTGAAAGAAACCTCCTCTAAAAGAAGAGAAAATACTTCACTCAACTGTCCTGAAAAAAGACAAACCCCAAAACTCTTCTGGGGTGCTACTTTCTCTGCAGTCCTTCTCTGACCTAAATGGGAGCTAGCAGGTCTTCAGTGTTCTGGACTCCAGATCAGGGGGATGGCCATCTCCAGGAGAAACCCAGGCTGCACACCAGAAACAATTCACAGAGAAAATCTTAAATCAAATCTCTTTTCTGAATCTGAGGTAGATCCTTAAAAAGCAGGCAATGCCTAGAAAGGAATTTCCTCCAAAAATATACTCGTGGGGGGGATGGGGACGACAGGTCACACTCTAAAAGCAAATCCCAAAAGCTCCTCATTCCTCAAATGCCAACCAAAAATGCCACATCTCACCTATTCCTAGCCCCCAATTCTAGGAAGGGGTTACAGTTATCACAGGCAATCCTCAGGGGGAGGTGCTGATATGAAAATATCACCTTCTAGCTATCTAATTCCTATAGTAGGGATCTAGCTCCATCTAGTGAGAGACCAGGGGATTCCCACAATAGTGAGATTATGCCATGCCACGTAGATACATAGCAATAAAGTTTAACAAATAAACAGTAGGTAACACATTTTTATTGGACTAACTACATTAATTTTACTGCATTCTGGCCTACCACCCAAGAAAGAGATTTAGACGTCAGAGTGGATAACACATTGAAATTATCGGTTCAGTGTGCTGCAGCAGTCAAAAAAGCAAACAGTATGTTGGGAATTATTAGAAAGGGAATGGTGAATAAAATGGAAAATGTCATAATGTCTCTGTATCGCTCCATGGTGAGACACACCTTGAATATTGTGTACAATTCTGGTCGCCGCATCTAAAAAAAGATATAGTTGCAATGGAGAAGGTACAGAGAAGGGCGACCAAAATGATAAAGGGAATGGAACAGCTCCCCTATGAGAAAAGACTAAAGAGCTTAGGACTTTTCAGCTTTGAGAAGAGATGGCTGAAGGGGGATATGATAGAGATGTTTAAAATCATGAGAGGTCTACAACGGGTAAATGTGAATCGGCTATTTACTCTTTCGGATAATAGAAAGACTAGGGAGCACTCCATGAAGTTAGCATGTGGCACATTTAAAACTAATCGTAGAAAGTTCTTTTTCACACAACGCACAATTAAGCTCTGGAATTTGTTGCCAGAAGATGTGGTTAGTGCAGTTAGTATAGCTTGTTTAAAAAATGATTGGATAAGTTCTTGGAGGAGAAGTCCATTACCTGCTATTAATTAAGTTGACTTAGAAAATAGCCACTGCTATTACTAGCAACAGTAACATGGAACAGACTTAGTTTTTGGGTACTTGCCAGGTTATTATGGCCTGGATTGGCCACTGTTGGAAACAGGATGCTGGGCTTGATGGACTCTTGGTCTGACCCAGTATGACATGTTCTTATGTTCTTACCTATGCTTCCTTTATCAGGTCAATGCAAAGTGATCTAAGAATGATGCTTCCAAATACAGAAATGATTTCCAGATTGGATTATACCATCAGTATTTGTTTTGAAAGTAAAAGGATAATTAGGGTTGGGGGATGAATAATACTCATATATATATATATATATATATATATACCGTATATATATATTTGAAACTGTTTATATCAAAATCAATAAAATGATCCAAATTCACCAGGGACAAAATTATATTATACCTTTTTTCATTTCTTGTATGGATTTTTTTTTATCGTGACATGCTATAACTCACAATGAATGGCAATTAAGTGGGACATGGCTTAGACTTGCTAGGCATCACCTAGCAATCCTTCTGGATGTAAGAGGTGCCTATGTCAGATGTTTCAGAATCAGGAGCAATCCCCACTTTTAACACTTACATTGCAAAGCTAACTGCCCAACATAAAAATAATAACTTAGATTAAATCTTAATGTATGCATCCAGGAAGGAGATTGCAACATCTGGCAATCTCTCTGCAACTGTCTGGTTGAATGGTCCAAGGTCTGCTATCTCTGGGGCTAGCTGCACACACAGGGAGTTTACCCCCACAGCTTAAATGGAAACAGTTCCACAGCATCCAAAAAAAGATGGGAAATGCTTTTTTTTTAATCAGTTCCAGGAAGGCAGAGGGATTTCTGCAAGGAATGACTGGCAGATGGAGTTTTGCAAGCCAACCAAGACTTTAAAGCATAGCTTTCCAAACTGTGTGTCGGGACACGTTAGTGTGTCGCCTGCAGTGTGCAGGTGTGTTGCGCAGGCCCGGTCCACATAGCCGCTCTCTTCCAGTGATTTACTTTTTTTTTCAGTTCGTGGGTTACTTATTATTGGGTGATTTTTGCTGTCAATCGCATTTTTTTTGGGCTTGGTGGGTGGGACTTGAGCCCAGCTGTCCCTGTCATTGGCTGCTGCTGCCGATGAGGCCTGGCCACGAGGAGTACTGACTGCAAGCAACAGTGTCTGGTGATCATGGAAGGTGTTATGCACCACGGCAGGCTTGAACCCTGAAGGGAGTGAAGCACTTAACTGGCAACAATCAAAAAGAAGAGGTACATGAATGAGGGGGCCAGAAATGTGCTGGGGGGGAGGGGAGATATGAGTGTGTGGGGGCCAGACATGTGCTTAGGCTTGTTTTTTTGGAAAATAGTGCTTGTTTTTTCATGAAACACTGGCAACAATCAAAAAGAAGAGGTACATGAGTGTGGAGGCCAGACATGAGCTGGGGGAAGGGAGATATGAATGTGTGGGGGCCAGACATGTGGTTGGGGGGAGAGAGAGATGAGTGTGTGGGGGACAGACGTGCTGGGGGGGGGGGGGGAGGTATTAGTATGTGGGGGCCAGACATGCTGGGGGGGGGGGAGAGAGATTAGTGCGGGAGCCAGACATGCTGGGGGGGAGAGAGATGAGTGTGTGGGGAACAGATGTGCTGGGGAGGGGAGATATTAGTGTGTGTGTGGGGGCCAGACATGCTGGGGGGGTGGAGAGAGATGAGTGTGTGGAGGACAGACGTGCTGGGGGGGGGGGGGGGGGAGATATTAGTGTGTGGGGGCCAGACATGCTGGGGGGGGGGGAGAGAGATGAGTGTGTGGGGGATAGACGTGTTGGGTGGGGGGGAGATATTAGTGTGTGGGGGCCAGACATATGCTTGGTGGGGGGAGAGAGATGAATGTGTGTGTGGGACAGATGTGCTGGGGGGGAGATATTAGTGTGTGGGGGCCTGACATGTGCTTGGTGGGGGGAGAGAGAGGAGTGTGTGGGGGACAGACGTGCTGGGTGGGGGGGGAGATATTAGTGTGTGGGGGCCAGATATGTGCTTGGGGGGGGGAGAGAGATGAGTGTGTGGGGGGACATACAATTTGTTTTATTATTGTTACTCACAAATTATATCAATAACATTAATCTTGGAATATTATATATTTTTAATATAAATGAAAGGTTTTCATGAGATAGGTTGTGTCGTGAAACATTTTATTTATGTATATATTTAAGGAAACATACATAAATTGTCGAAATACGTTTCGTTCAATTAACCTTTAACCTCTGGTTTGCTAGTAGACTGAATTACTGTGTCGTGAAATTATGTTTGTCTAAAACGTGTGTCACCAACATGAAAAGTTTGAAAAGTTCTGCTCTAAGCAGTCCAGCATTCTTATGATTTTAGCAATTACCTTGTCACATTGCTTCGACATCTTCAGATCCTCAGATACTATCACCCCAAGATCCCTCTCTTGGTCCATGCACATCAGTCTTTCACCCCCCATCACATACAGCTCTTTTGGATTAGTGCATCCCAGATGCATGACTCTGCACTTTTTCGCATCGAATCCCAGCAGCCAAATCTTCGGTCACACTTCAAGTTTTCTTAAATCACTTTTCATTCTCTCTACTCCTTCAAGCATGTCCACTCTGTTGCAGATCTTAGTTTCATCCACCAGTAGACATACTTTATCTTCTATCCCTTCCTCAATGTCGCTCACAAAGATTTTGAACAGAATTGGTCCCAGCATTGATCCCTGTGCATCAACTGTTAATAATGTTATGTATGTTGTGTTGAAGTAAACAGTTACATGTGTTATATTAAGCTGGGGCATATACAATGGGCTGAAGGGATTCAGCACAGCAGAAGAGGGAGTATTTTAAGCATGGACGGGAACATGTGCACGCCGTCACTTAGTGGCCGCTGCTAAATTCACTGTGCTGCTCCACCCCCTGATGCTGCTAGTGCTGTAGGCAAAGAGGAGGACTCACTCCTTGGCTTTCAGATGAGAAGAAGACCTGCTTGTGCATGTATATGTATAGGAGCCATGTTTCATAATCTCCTTCATTGTTTGGCCTAGGCTGCTTCTCTAAAATGTTTCTTGAGTCTGTATGCAGTGTGGCTCAATTCATTGACTACTGTGGTGCTTTTGACTAGATGTTCCACTACCATTTTCTGAACACCTTCTGGGATAGAGAAATTTAGCATAGAGCATTGGGACCTCGCAACAGGTCCTGAAAGGAAGAGGTGAAGTAGTCTTACTCTTCCGTACACTTCCTTAGTCTTACTTGATCCTCAGTGCACGTATGATTACCTGTATCTATCTGTGTTCACATTTTATTTATTTAAAAGTTGTTTTTTTTCATGATAAGAATAAAATAACATTAAAAATAACAAGAACACCCGGTTTTCTGCAGCAGCATTTTCAAGAATAGGTGGCAAGAGTTAACACATTCTGTTGCAGATTTTTCAAAATTCTGCAGCAATTATGAGGCAGATTTGCATAATTTTGCATAAACTTGCAATTTCAATATATTTTTAAACTTTCTAAAAAATGAAGTTGTTTTCAGAAATGTCTGTGTCCAGTTAATATAACTGGTTTTTCATTAGAGGAAAAAAGGATTTTAGTGACTGGGGCTGGGGAAGGGATCTGGGAATGAGAATTTGCAGAGGAGGGATATGAAGAAAGATTCTTAGGTAGGAGGGGCAGAGAGATAAGAGTTAGAGGAGATCAAAGGGTGAGTATGGAGAGGATTCAGGAAAGAAGAGAATAGAGGTGAGAAGGGAGGGGAAAGAAGAGAGGTCAGGTGTGGGATGGAGAAGGATCAAGGATGGGAAGTAAGGGAGTATTTGGGATGGGGTTAGGGATGGGGATGGGGTGGAAGAAAAAGATGGAAGACTGGGATGAGGAGAAGTAGAAAAGAGACAGGACTACAGATAGGGTAGAGAAGGAGCAGAAAGGAAGTCACAGCCCCCCTAATCACACCTCCATTCCCTCTTCTCCTTATCCCCCTTCCAAAGCCCCTTTGATCCTTTGCTCTCCTTCTTTTACTTTCTTCCCCCACCTGATACCCTCACATACTATGGTTAACTCCCTCCTCCCCCACAAACCCCTCACTAACCCTGGTTCATTCCCTCCCTCCCACATTTCCCAGTTCACTCTGTCCCTTCCTTCCCCACACAATCCCCGGTTTACTCCCATCCCTGCCCCCATTTCCAATTCCCTGTGTCCCTCCCTCCCTTGAAGTGCTTAGTTTTACTCCCTCTCTTCCCTGCTCCATCCCCAGTTCACTCTCTCTCTCCATTCCTTCCCCTTATTCCCACTCCTCCTCCCTCCTTCCCAATCTATAGTAAGTTCAGTTCTTTCACTGTCATAGTCCTTGTACTTCTGAGGTTTAGTTTTGATGTCACAGTTAACAATGCCCGAGTGCCAGAGGAACAGAGAGGTCTTGCCTGCAAAACATGTTCTGCCACACTCTGTTTAGGGAAGAATTCCTCACTGGCTGATGATCACTCACTGTGCGCCCCACTTTGAATCCCATTACTCAGACACTCATTACATTTACAGGAGGAGATGGCCAGCCTTACAGTGACTCAAGGGTCTCCTTCTCTTCCTCCCCTGCCAGTCCCCATCATCACGCTTTGAACCTCATTCCTGGATCTGCTCTTTGGGCATGTCTAATGATGGCTATGAAACCAATACGGTATAATAATACAGAGGGTAACCTTTTAGATATAACTCCCTATTAATCTATCATTAACTCTACCACACAAATAGAGAGACAACACATTCACAATATGTGTAATAGTAATTTAATACAATCACATGTTCACCTATATAAACACTTGAAAAACTAAACTAGCACACACACACACACATTCATGCATCCCAAATAAAACAGCAAATATATTGCACATTAATTTATAGAACCAAGCCAATTGTCCTTTACAAGATTTCAATCTAATGTATGTAATCATTTAAATATAGTAATTTCTTCTTAAATAAAGATGTAAAACTGAATTTTTTACAGATACTTCTTTTGAAATAGCAATAATTCGCAGATATGACTTTTTATATATAAGAAGAAGCAGTCTCAATTTCCTTTGATCATGAGTTCAAGCTGAAAGATATCAATTTCTATGAGTCATAGATCTTTAATTATGGCGAAAACTATTCCTTTCCTTTAACCGTAGGCTATGGTCATGGGAGTGACTATCACCAACAGGAAAAAGAAGGTCATATTTCTCTTTTTTAGAGCACTTGTGAGATCCCACCCAGAGTAATGTGCTCGGTTCTGGACATCATATGTCTGTAAAGATGGTGATAGGGTGGAAGCAGTTCAGAAAAGCCAAAGCTCTGCAACACAAACCCCACTCAGGCTTAAGAATTCAAAATTCACTTTCTTGTAGACAAAGGGAAAAGCTTGCTTCAATAAAATGGAAGGAGGCATTAACCACAATACTCTGCTCTATTTAAAAAGAGATTCAAGAATAAAGGGCCATGATATCAATTTGCAGGAAGGAAAGTTCAGGAGGAAATATGAAAAAAAATAGCTTCCTTCCTGAAAGGGTGGTGGGTGCCTGTAATAACGTATCAGCCAAGATAGTAAGCATACAAAACTATGTCATATTTAAACATGCTCAGGATAGAAACAGAGTGCGGTGGTAATAGTGGTAAGGAAGTAGCAGTTAGAAAAGTGTATGTGTTTGTGTAGGTTTGGAGGGATAGGAATACCTGAGGGCAGAACTAATTTAAGAGCTCTATTTGTTCAAATCGATATTAGAGGCTCATACAGGGGAGAAAACAAGCTAATGTGGACAGAGTCATAGTACAGCTGCATTAAACTCCAAGAAGAAGAACAAGGTCAAGTAATATGAAACTGGAGCAAGTCTCTGATATATTCATAAGTAGTAAAAACTGGATAGATTGGACCAAATGATCCTCAGCAGACCCAACAATATTTGAAATTACTATCTCATCTTGTTATGTGTGGCGGCTCAGAGGACTGACCTGTGAGCTGCTGCACTCACCCCCACTGCTGACCAACCCTCCCTGAGGCCTCCTGCTGTGGTGACACACTTCTGTTGTCATACACTGCTGCTGATTCCACCAGGTCACTGCCTTCCCTAAGGTGACTGTACACACGTGTGCACATAATGTAGGCCCTGCAGCGGGAAACTCTGAGTGTTGCCTCCCAATGACGTCAGCACAACCAGACTATTTTAAGCAAGGGCCCTGTAGCATTACCTCACCTCAGCAATATATATTGTTTGTATGTTCCTGATTTCTGTTCTCCTGTGTTTCTGTTGTCCAGTCTTGCCTTATCCAGCCTTGCCTCTTTTAGCCTTGCCTCGTCCAGCCTTGCCTCCACCCTTGCCTCTTTTATCCTTGCCTCGTCCAGCCTTGCTTTCAGGCCTTGCCTTGTCCAGCCTCGCCTTGTCCTGTGCATTTCATCTAGTGTTTTATGTGTGTCCTTGTCCACCCTTGGCCTGAGTCTATGGATCTTGACTTCTTGCCTGGACCTAACCACGATTGCTTGCCGCCTGGATCTGAACCCTTGCCTGGACCTGACCACTCTTGCTAATCACCTGCCCAGACCTTGGCCTGTCTCTGACTCTGTTATTCTGCTTCTGCCCGGAGCCCGGTATGCTTCTGGACTCTAGTTCTTTTCACTGCCCTAGGGACCCACCTAAGTTCTGCCGGCTGCTAGAATCCAAGGGCTCAATTTATGGGGAAGGTGGCTGGTATAGGTGAAGCTCCAGATTGTCCTGCTACATGGTGCATTTTCCAGCTGCTGGTGTAGGCCTCGTGGGTTTGCTCTAGAGGCTACATCAACTACACAGCAGTACATAGGGCTCACACCACCTCTATCCTTCACAGTTCCCTGAGACCATGAGCTTGATGGATACGCTTCTGGCCTCTGTCATTGCCGGCTTAGCACATTGGCTCCAGCAGCAGCAGGATCAGCTTAATACTATGACTGGATATCTTCGAGGCATTGCGGCTCAGCCTGATCTGTCTTCAGCTCCAGCACCCATCTTGCAGCCTGCTACTCTCATGCTCCATGTGCCTCCACTCTGAGGTATGATGGAGATCGATTAAAATATAGAGGCTTCCTTAGCCAATGTCAGATGCAATTTGAATTGCAGGTATCCTTGTTTCTAACAGACTGAGTCCTTGTTGGGTGGCGCTGCTCTAGCTTGGGCCTCACTCCTTTGGGGAACCTGATGCGCCTATTGCAAGAATTCTGTCAAATCTCAACGAGCCCAGTCGCATGGCTTCCAAGGCATCTGAATTCCTACAGATTAGGCAAGGCTTCCTGTCTGTGAGAGAGTACACAGTGCACATCTGCACTTTGGCCTCTGAACTTCTATGGGGCAGGGACAAGGACTCTCAGAGTGCATTAAAGAGGAGCTAGCTATCTGGGACTGCCAAATACATTGGAAAGCCTGATAAGTCTAGCCAAATGGCTAGACCTGAGGTTTCAGGAACAGGCCAGAGAGAGAGGCTCGGCTTAGTGTCCTGTCTGCCCTGTCCCAAATTTCCAGTGTTCTATAACCTCTTGCTCTCCTCCAGACCGGAACTTGCAGCAGTAGAAGTCATGCAGGTAGATTGCTTCAAGCTGTCAGCAGAGGGGAAGCAGAAGTGCCATAACCATAACTTGTGCTTATATTGTTCTGCATCTGGGCATTTTGGAAGTCACTGCCTGAATAAGTCAGGAAAACTCAAGGACCTAGACCTCGTGGAAGAGGCCACCCTAGATCCTCTCTGCACCTCCCCACAACTGCTAGTCCCATTACGCCTATTTCTTGCGGACATTCTTGTTGACGCTCTTGCCTTTCTGGATATCAAAACTGGGGACAACTTTATCCATGAGGCTCTGGTCGAACACTATCACATACCACAGATTCCATTGGACACCCTGCTTGTAATCCCCTTTTACAGGAAACCCTTGCCCGGACATGTTACATGAGCCATAGTATCACTGACCATGCAAACAGGGATCCTGCATGAAGAGCAAATCAGCCTCTAAGTGTTGCCCAAGGCAATCAATGCAATTATCTTGGGCTTACCATGGTTCATGCTACATTAGACCCACATCGATTGGACCATGTTGCAAATTACCAGATGTAGCCCTAGCTGTCATAGCAAAGTCTTGACTCTGGTGCCCGTGGCTCAGACAGTTACTTCAGAGCTTCTGGGTCTGCCACCACAGTATACCAAGTTTGCTGATGTTTTCAGCAAGCAGCAGGTGGAGATCCTATCACCTCATCACTCCTAAGATTGTGTCATAGACTTGGTCCCTGGCAAGGTTCCACCCAGAGGCAGACTATACTTGCTCTCTGCTCCTGAAATAGAAACTATGACCAAATATATTAAAGAAAACTTGGGCATGGGCTTCATTCACCTCTTATTCATCTGCAAGGACTGGATTCTTTTTCATAGGAAAGAAGGACGGGTTGTTATGTCCCTGCATGGATTATAGTGGTCTTAACTCTATTATCAAGAAGAATCATTATCCTCTTCCCTTGATCTCTGAGCTCTTTGACCATCTTCAGTATGCACAAATATTTACCAAGCTGGACCTTTGAGGGGCATGCAACCTGATCAGAATCTGAGAGGGTGATGAATGGAAGACACTATGAATACCTAGTGATGCCCTTCTGGTTGTGCAATGCCCTCAAAGTCTTCCAATTTATGTAAACAAGATCTTCTTGAACCTCCTCTACTTTCATGTGGTAGTTTACCTGAATGAAATTCTAGTCTTCTCAAAGTTGTTGTCAGAGCACCGATAACATGTGAAACAGGTCTGCCAGAAAATCCATGTATACCACTTCTATCCTAGGTTAGAGAAGTGTACTTTTGAACAGGAAGAACTTCTCTTCTTGGGATATATTATCTCTCGCCTCTGTATGGACTTAGATAAATTAAAATACCATACTGGCGTGGCCCAGGCCTGTGGGCCTTAAAGCACTGTAATGCTTCCTGGGATTTGCAAATTACTATAGGCAATTTATCCTTGTTTACTCCTCCTTGGTGGCCCCACTCACAGCCCTAACTAGAAAGGGCTCAGACACCAAGAACTGGACTACAGATGCTATCCAAGCCTTTGAACATCTCAAAGAGGAGTTCACCCTTAATCCGTGCCTACACCATGTAGATCCATCCAAATCATTCATTCCTACTGTAGATGTGTCTATTCTTGGGGTAGGTGCTGTCCTCCTACAGCATAACCATAATGGTACACTCATGACTTGCTCCTACTTTTCAAAGAAATTCTTTCCAGCAGAGAAGAATTATATCATTGGAGAGTGTGAGCTATTAATTGTCAAGATATCCTTGGAAGAAGCCAAGCACACGGTAACTATCTAGATTGATCTTAAAAATCTAGAGGATGGTAGATCCACTACGAAGTCAGTCACAATGTGTGTCCAGGGCTCCTCAGGAACTGGCAGAGGTTTGAAGATAACCTGGTGGTCTAGTGGTGGTCCCGGGAGCGATCTCCCGTTCTCAGGCCATCGGCTGCCACTCATAAAGATGGCGCCGATGGCCCTTTGCCCTTACCAGATGACAGGGTATCCGTGCCATTGGCTGGCCCCTGTCACATGGTAGGAGCACTGGCTGGCCGGCACCATCTTTACGACAGTGGCGGCCATCGCTCCCGGGACCACCACTAGACCACCAGGGCTCGGGAGGGTGGGGGAAGCTAAGGGGTTGTTTTTAAAAGTCGGGTTTTTTTTTTTTTTATCGGGCCATCGGCGCCATTTTTGAGTGGCAGGCAAAATGGCGCCGATGGACCGAGAGCGGGAGATCGGTCCCCGCGCCCTCACTGGACCACCAGGTACTTGTAAAAGTTTTGGGGGGGTTCGGGAGGGTGGGGGAAGGTAAGGGATTAGTTTTATAGGGTTGGGGGTGGGTTTAGGGGTTGTTTTTGGTGTGCTGGTTTTCCCCGCCCTCCCCCTCCCCCGATTTACGATTTTTCACGATAAATCGGGGGAATTTCTATTGTATCGTGACTCTTAATGATTTTTGACGATTTAAAAAATATCTGACGATTTTTTTTAATCGTCAAAAAACGATTCACATCCCTAATCTCAAGTAAATGCTGTGAGGCTGACTGCAATAATCTCGAAGGAGTATACTTCCTAAATATCTTAGACAGATAATCTGGACTATCTTCTTGAAGTGATCTGAATACTAACATGATAATTTTAAACTTTATCTGTTGGACTACAGGTAATCAATGCAGAATTTGCAATATGGGGGTGATATGTTCATGTTTTGGCTTTTTTGTAATCAGCCTTGCAGCAGAATTTTGAAAATATTGCAAGGGTTGTAAACAGGCAGACTCATATATAAGGATTTACAGTCGTCTACTGTAGTTAAAATGAAAGTTTCGACAACTGTTCAAAAATTGTTTTGCTCTAAAAATGGCCCAAGATGATGAACTTGTTTTATTTTAAAATAGCCTTTAGATAAGACGGTTCTAATTTGAGAAATGTAGTTCAAATGGGAATCAAACTGTATTCCCAAATTGCTAATATGATCTAAAAAAGTTAAAGTTACGCTTCCTGGCCATGCTAGGACCATGCCCGGGCCCACTTACCCTAGGAATCCAGCTGCCAGCTCCAGTTCACCTTCGCTCACTGCGGTGGACAGCCGCCTCCATCCCTGAGTGCCTGCAGCCACCTCTGCCGCTTCTGACTCCTGCGTGGTTTCTCCTTGCACCCAGCGTGCCTCCCTGTGAGGGCTGCGTAGTGACGCCGCCGCTCTGCTTCCTCCGGGCTCCGGCTTAGGCGTGCGTGCAACTCGTGCTCTCTTAAAGGGGCCACGGTGGGAAAGTAGCCTGCAGCCTATGATGATGACATCACTGGGCCTCTGTATAAAAGGCAGGGCCCAGCCACTTGTTCCCTGCCTTGGCAACAAGTCTCCATGATTGCTCGTGTACTCGTTGCTCGTTCCTGGTTCCTGTTCCTGTCATCATTCTGTCTCCAATTCCTGCCGTTGTTCCTGGTTCCTGTTCCTGCTTGTCCCTTCATCTGCTCCTCGTACCCTTGGACTGATTCTCTGGTATTGACCCCTGCTTCATCTGGACTACGCTTGGACTGATACTCTGGTATTGACCCCTGCTTTGTTTGGACTATGTTTGGACTGATTCTCTGGTATTGACCCCTGCTTTGTTTGGACTATGCTTGGACTGATTCTCTGGTTTCGACCCCCTGCTTTGTTTGGACTATGCTTGGACTGATTCTCTGATATTGACCCCTGCTTCATCTGGACTATGCTTGATTTGATCTCCTGGCTCTGACCTCAGCTCTGCTTCCAGAACTGTGCCTTCCTGCTGCCTGCCCTGACTCTAGTTTGCCTTGGACTCTCCTTGTTTCCTACGGACCTGGCCTCTCAGGCTTCATCCTATTTTTACCTGGACACCCCCTGCTCTCCTCTGTACCTGTTGTCATCTGGGTCTTTGGAACCCTGCCTCATCTGGACCATCCTCGGCCCTCCAATACCTCTGCTGATTCCTGGCATACCCTTGTCTACATCAACTGGGAGTCATCACATGGAGGCCCGCCTAAGTCCAGCCGGCCCCAGCACCTGAGGGCTCAACCTAAGTGGAACGTGGGCTGGTACTGGTGAAGCTCCAGTCGGCCTCCACCTCCTATCCTGCTCTGCCACCCGATGGTGGGGACCCGTAGGGCTTGCCCTATGGGTAGCGTCAACCCCACCTCGGGCCAAGGGTCTACTATCTGCGCAACACATAACAAATAAAAACAAACAACAAGATCAATAAATAAAAGCATTTAAAAACAAAAAGATTTTCAATACTTTCTGAAATTTCATATAATCAGATGTATAATGCTTACCATGTAAGCACTTACATTTCTGATTATTTGCTTTGTTCTCCAGTTAGAAATTGTTTAACCTATCCTTTTCTCTAACAACCAAGTTCCACATTCCCTGTTATAATATAATTTCTTGCTTCCATTGTTAACTGGTTTTTTTCCCCCTAGTTCATTGTAAACCGGTACGATAAGACCTGGTCTTGAGCATCGGTATATTAAAAAAAGAATTTTAAAAGAATTCAGTGGGAATAGAGTTGCATAAAGAATGACTCTTTTGTGCAGGGCAGATGATTGTCCTTTTTCCCATCTTTCTGCTCTTCCTGTACTAGATTGCGCTGCAAAATTAGCTCTAAACTGTCAAGGCATCTTATAGAGAAGGAGGGGTAGAGTGGAGACTGAAGCCAAAGAAGTAATAAAAAGCAGGCATGTTTTATTTATGAAGTGCTTTTTCCTCCTTGATATTTGGATCTGCTGATAATGCAGTCAGGGCAAGACAAAATGTTCAAAGAGGACAAGACATTTTATTTTTATTTATATTTTTTTGTATTTTGGCACACGAGAACCTTTCATAACTCCTGTATAGAACTCTCATTAACTTCCTTTTACTTATGTTGATGTTTTTATCACCAGAAATGAACAATTTCAGATCTTTTTATTTCCATTTATTTCCATTATTTCATATGGAACGATGCCATGTAAGTGGCTTTGAGGACATCACAATGAGATAGTATAATGATTGAAGTATATCCAAGTATTTTTGGCTGCTTCTTAAATCCAGCTGGTGTCATAGTGTGAGCATATTCTGTGTGATTACTTTTACTCTGCTCAATTCCAGATGATGGGGATATTAGAAGAGCAACTTACTATATCTGAGAAGAAATAATGAGGGGTCGTGCATATTGTAATAATATATCATGTGATTCTGAACAGAGGCCAGTCTAAAATCCTGCGTTCTGAGGAGCTGAAAACCCAAAGAAACAGGAGTAAACTGCTGAGCCAAAGAAAAAAATCTTTTGTATAAAGAAGGTAAACATCCGGATTGCTAAATTACTTTTTCTTGGCTTTATCTTTAACTTTCCAATAAAGATTTAATCTTTAAGGACTCTAGCCCAAAACATAAAAAGGTGACACGTTAGTTAGATTTATGCCTCTTTATAATTCTTTCTGTTGCACATTGCAAATATGTTGGGCAATCGATACAATTCTGGATAATGCAGAATGTCAAATCAAATCAAACAAATGAATCCATATAATTGTACCATTTAGGGCCAGAATTTCAAAGCTATTTACAAGCATACAACTTGGTTTTATGCATGTAAAAGGTTGTTAGAAAAAGCTCAGGGATCAGTGTGCATAAAAGTACATGCCCAGTCGGGTTCCACAGATGTAAACTGGCAATAGGCTGAGCAGAGGAGACAGATTGGGGGGAGGGGGAGGGGGAGGGGGAGGGGGGGGCTGGAACCTACATGTCTACTCTTCTTTTTAAAAAGAGTATAAGCATAAATTAACCTTCACAAGTTAGGCTTCTGAAGAAGAGGTGAAACTTTGTGAGAGTTAATCTGTGCATGTACCGGGCTAATTATCCACAATTTTTCCAAGTGAATTTATGTTCATAAGTTTGGTTTGAAAAGTTGGTCTGAAGTCTGCACATAAAAGAGATGTACAGATGTTCTTGACCATGCACAGTTATAAAATTGCCCTCCCTGAAGTTGATATTGAAGACCCTTTCTGCTGGTAAAAAAAAAAAAAAAAAAAGATTTTACCTGCTTAGGTGGGGATTTGTATAAACTCAACCTGTCTACAGTGTTTGGAGGTGTTCCAGGTGACAGAGTGGGGGCATAGAGAGGAAGTGTGTGCATATTTCAATCTACCCGTATAATTTTCAGTGGAAAAGTTATGCATAGAGAAAGGCGGCACAATCTCTGTGGCTAATTTTTCTGGGGGGCAATAAAAAGTAAAAGCCTGTGCAGTAAGAGTACCTATGGGATTTTCCAACACAAGCCAAACTAAAAGTACCTGGAGAGTTTACACCAACACAGGCAGTTTTGATTATGGCTCCCTTAGACACCAATGCACTAAAATGTGCTAACCTTTAGGTAAACATTAAACTACATTAAAAGTGCTGTTAGCCCATGCCATCACTGGTCTGGTACCTACCAGCCCACCTGTACATAGTGTCTATTGTTAATTTATTTTCTTCAAATGTTCCTATCAAATTTCTCTCTTTCCCTATCCTTCCTACTGCTGTCCTCTCTCCTCCTTCATTACTGCTCCCCCCTTCCCTTCCCTGTTTATTGTATTTCTCTCTCTTGTTATTTTGTTACAATGTAAACTGACAGTTTACATATGTTAATAGTGGTTTTAATGCATAATAGTTAGCTTAAAAGAGCTTTCATGAAGAAACCTATGTTAATTAGGTACTGAGGATGCAAAACTATGCAAAACAGATTACTGTCTATTAACACATAAAAATAATGTGTGTTAAATGATGGAAAAATGAATACAGACCCATCAATGCAAAAAAATTAATTACACATTTGAGAGCTGTGGTTAAGTTTATGCAATAACATTCATGTTAATTCACTAACTTTAATGCTAGTGAATTAATGCAGAGTTAATGTGCATGCCATTAATGTGAGCTAATTAACATGACTTAAAGGGCTGTGTTAATGCATTTTAGTACATTGTCCTTTTAGCATCTTAGGAACTGACTTACTAAAGTATGCTACTGTATCACTGTGTGCTCATGTGTGATAACACATGTAGACCCCATTCACAGTAAGGCAAGCCATATCAAAATTATAATTAATAATGTATATTATAATGGCCAGTTTTTAGCATGGTTTATTAAATCAGATCCTTAGCCTGAAACTTTTGAATAAGCTCTTTCTGATAATTGAGCATATTTGTGTCACATAGGAAGAGGACGATAAAATACCTGGCATCATCCTACTATTTGCCCTTGCACTTCATAATTAACATAAACCAATTATGTAAGGGTTCTGTTCACCGACAGAGCTGCTTTTGAGGAGTCTGCATTGAGTGTAATATATGAGGACACTTTTATCCTGCATACATTGAGGCAATTTTTCAAAGAGAAACCATGAGTGTAGTTTCCCTTTGAAAATTAGCAAAACCAAAATATGCATACTAAAAGCAGCTGTGTACTTGTACATGTTACTTGGATGGGTGGCTGGGGGGGATGGCAAAATAGTGCACATTTTTAAAATAAAATGTACATGGGATTTTCTTCTACTACTCTAAAATTGCTCCAGGAATAGTTTTTCTTTTTCTAATGATCTAATTTATGACTTTACACCTATACATCTTTTTTGGGAAAGTGATCAAAATTGAGTTGCAGAAATTGGAGCAGCCTCCTGGGCTTGCTTATGTATTTAAAAAAATCTCATATCCCGCATTATCATTATGTCTAAGGGGGGTCATTTTCTAAAGGGATCGTGTGCGATAGCTAAATCGGGGTGGAGTTGGGGCGGAGTCCGCACCGGAAGGGGAGGAGTCAGGGCGGTGTCGGGATGGACTCTGCGACAACTTCGCCGATGGCAAAAAGGTAGGACACCTAATCGCTGCCAGTAGCGTGCCCAATAGCCCCACCTTTCACAGTGGTGCTATTGGGTGTGAAAGCTGGCAGCGATAACACCACGGTGATGTGATCGCTGCCGGCATTTACAGGCCCGCCCCCCCCCCGCTTTGCCCCCCTTCCCCATTACCGCGGGATTCACAAATCCCTGTGGTGTTAGAAAATCCAGCCCTAAGTGGGTTCCAAAAAAGAAAACAGTCCTAAAAATATACAATACAAAGACAAATGGCTAATACACACATCGCATATAGAGAACAAATACACTCTTGCTGTTTCTGACTAAACTTAATCTGCGTCTAATTAAAACTAATATCAAGCCTGGGGGTAACTGATATCATACCTGCCAGGATTACAGTAAAACGTAAAACATATCATTAAAAGCATACATACCTAGAGTACTGCATTCAGTTCTGGAGCCCTCATCTCAAAAAAGAATAAGGGCAGAATGGAAGTGTTGTGTTTCTGGCCACTGTGCAGACTCCCCTCCACCAGAGGACCCCGGTGAGTCTGGCTCCAAACTACCAGCATGTCTTTGGTCCATGGCCTCCACCTGTCCTACAGCCTCCGCACCACCGGAGGACCTCCACAAGCTTTCACCCCTTAGCTGGCCAAGCCCTTCTTTCCTGCCTGCACCATACCCAGACTCCAGCCCTACTTAACTCTCTCTCCTATGCCTCAATGCTTCGGCATTAAGTCTTTGTTGGCTCCCTGCTCTAGCCACCTCTGCCTTGTGGCTTTCTTAAGCCATTCTTTGCTTTGTCTCAAGGCCTCCAGGCCTTCTGACTCGAACCTTGCTTTGCCCTATCTCCTGGCCTCTGGGCCTTCTGACCCCAGTTTGCCTTTGTCTTGCTTTGTGGTCATCCAGCCTTCTGTTCCAAGCCTTGGCCAATGGGCCTTCCGACCCTTCTTTGCTTTGTGGCCTACCCTAGGCTTCTCTGTTTTCTGACCCCTGGCCTAGCTCTGAGACTCCAAAGTCTCTTCTATGATACTAGTCCTCTCTCTTTTCCCTGATCTGGCCTAGCCCTGAGACTCTCTAGGTCTCTTCCTATTTCTTGATCTCTCTGCCTTGCCTTTGCAGCTTTTGGGCTATCTTGTTGTATGTCCTGTGTAGTCCTCATCCTGGTTTGTCCTGTCATGTCCTAGTCTGTCTTGCCCTAGTCATGTTTTCAGAGTTCTATTTCCATGCTTACCTGCACTCAGATACTGTCTGTTCCAGTGTTCTAGTTCCACGTATACCTGCAGTCATTCCACATGTACCTGCATCCAGATCCAGTCTGTTCCTGCTGTTCCAGTCCATGCTTACCTGTACTCAGATCCTGTCTGTTCCACTGTTCCAGTTCCATGTATACCTGCAGTCACTCCACATGTACCTGCATCCAGATCCAGCCTGTTCCTGCTGTTCCAGTTCACGCTTTCCAGCACTCAGTTCCAGTCTGTTCCTATGGTTACCTGCACTCTGCTTCAGGGCTTCATACCAGTCAGCACTTTGCTCCAGATCTCCATTCCAGATTCACCGGACCGCCCATGCCTAGCCTCTAGCCTTGTCACCCTGCGCTGCTCCAAGAAGTGGTGCTACAATCCCACCCCTATAGCTGCCCTTCACAACTGGAAGCAGTCCAGAAAAAGGTGACCAAAATGGTGTGTGGTCTATATGGAAAACCATACGAAATGAGACCAAAGGACTTGTATACCCTGGAAGAGAGAAGAGACAGGGAGATGCTTAGCTGGATAAATTGGAACTTATATGGATAAGTGCCGCTATTTAACTGGATAAGTCAGAATTTATTCAGATAGCTGTAATATGTATTTCCATATTTTATTTACATGCACATGCATGTTGCAGGGTGCATTTCCACATATTTGATAGCCTGTGTATATCATATATCTTCAGATTATAAAGTACATGAGAAGATTTTCATGTGTCCATATTATATATGCATATATGGGCGTGCACCCAGCTGTTGAAAGTTGTTCTATGTTATCTTTTACCAACAAAGACTCATTTTGCTGAACTTTAGCAACTTTTATTTCCAATTCATTCAACCTTTTGTTGCAATCTGAAAGCCCAAATGTTTGAACAGCAAACTTATTAGTAAGAGTACAGAACTGAATCATAAACTCAGAATATTCCCCAACTAGAACTTACTCAACTCTTCAATGGCCAGCCAAATAGCCTCCTGTTGGCTTCTCCAGATGGAATACTACACTGACTCCTCTGGTAACCTCCCTTCTGTCAATATTGCAACCTGACTGCTTTGTTACCTTCATAGCCTCATCAAAGGAAAGGGCAGGTTGTGGCATTACCTCTGAGCAAGGAGTCACTGCCTATGTGGAGCCTCATTCAAGCCTGCTGAAATAATGACCTCAACGGTCAGCTACTGTTTCTGGAACATACATCTAGAGGTTCCCACAGCTGGGTCTGTTGGTGTCCTCTGTTCTTCAGCTCTCATAGAAGCCCAGATGGCTAGGAATATCTGTGGCACTTCTTTCCTCACCTTCACTGCCAAATGGCACTGCTCTGGAGACCCGGGACATTATGGTCCACCAATGAACAAACCAATTGATCAGGTCAGGAGTAGGACCCAAGTGTTACCTTTTCTCTTTATTATATATGCAGGTAAGAAAAGTGATTTATTGGATATATTGAACACGGCAGCATTATGAGCATTCAGCTACTTGCCTCCATCATCTTGCATCACCTTAAGAATGCCCTTTTTCATCCTACTAAAAATATTCATGTTATGTAAGACAGATCATATATTTAGCTGGTCAGAAGAGGGCAATTTTCAGCTAAGTCAATTTGTCCAGGTAATTCACTGTTTATCTGGGTAAATGGCTTTAAATATTGTACTCTTAGAAATCAGAAAAGACAATTCGAGAAGCTAGGTTGCTTTGTGAAAAATTAAATTCTGAGTTTTAGAAGATTTGCCTTGGAAGGCTGAAGAACTGCAAATCATCCGTCCAAAAGTCCAGGTATATTTTTTGGTATTTTTTATGCAAATAAAATAAAAGTGAACAAACACTTTGTTCTTATTATCTTTGGTATGAAAATCCCATCAATCCCAAAATGCACCATATTTGAGGTAAACCTCAGCTTCAGGGGATTATCTTGTCACACCAATACATTATAAGGTTCAATGGATCCGATGATTATCTAAAAAGCAAAGAAGGTTTTTGGACCGGTAGTGCTTAGTATGCTGGTCTTTATAAAATGATGGTCCTTATTTAATTTCTCTAAGTAAGATTTCTCTCTATTTCTTGTGCTCTGTAGCATTTCGCATGTTGACATGGACAGGAACTTTGCATTTTCCTGGTCAGAGTAATGCAAGGTGCTGGCTCAGGCTCCTGATGGCTATTACAATATTAAAGGGGCCATAGCTTCATCTGATTTTCAGCCCTTGTGTTTCCAAAAATATCTGGTGGTCCACATGGACCCTCCCTCCCCATTGTCACTCCTGATCCTGACCCACTCATGGGTTGAAAATGTAATAAAAAAGTTATCCTTTATTTAGCTCTACCATTTCAAGCCCAGCCCCCTTGCTCCCCAAAATTAGTGCAAGCTCAAATGTAGGAGCAGGAAAATGGTGCCTGCTGACACCATGTTCTCCTTTGCCAAAGCATTTGCAAAGAGGCATATGGGGTCATCTAGTACCAGAATCCAAGATGGCACCAATGGGGCATGAGAGAGTGGAATTTACTCCTGCCCCAAAAGACTATCCCATTTTGGGGGTAAAATTTGGGGGGAAAGCATTGTGGGGGTCCATACTGGAACATACATTTTTTGGGGCAAAGGAAGTGGGTTTTAAAGGGTGAGGTTTAATAGAAGACACCATTTTTATCACATTTATTTATTTATTTAAAAAAATGTATAAACTGCTTTCATGATTTAAGCAAAATTGCTCAAAATGGTGTACAATAATAAAATATAATCATACAATAAATCCATAAACAAAAATAACATCCAAAATCATCATAATACAGACATCATAGTTACAGTTTGAATTACAAGGTTAATTTCTATCAACTTTCTCAATTCACATCATTCAGCAAGAACCAAGACTTACATTTCTTTCTTTCAGAATTTCAGTAAGTCCTGTTCTTCCCTGATCTCCAAGGGGAGTTCATTCCACAATTTAGGAACTACCATGGAGAATGCTTTATTTTGTAATTTCACTTGGCAGAAAGCTTTGACTGATGGCAATTGCAATTGGAATTAATATTGACTTCTCTGTAATCTACTTGATTTTTTCCATATCAAGTGATCCTTCATGTGAGGTGGACCTTCCCTTTCAATATTTTGTTGGCCTATACTAGCACCTTAAACCAACTTATATTGAGATCTTATAAGAAACTAATGTACATTTTTTAACAATGGTGCTGCATAATCTCACCCATGATTAACCTAGCCACCATGTTCTGAATGATCTATAAAAGCTGGATAGATATCCCTGGTACACCACTGTAAAGAGCATTACAGTAGTCTATCATGGACTATCAATGTGTAAACCACAGATTTCAGGGCTGTGGTGGTAATGAATGGCCTTTCGCATCACCCCACAGATGTGATTTCACAAGCTCCAACCACCATCCAATGTTAACCCCATTGCTTTTATCTCTTCTTTTACTGACACCAGCTCATCACCAATCTGTAAATAACATTTTTCCCAAGCCTCCACCAACCTGTAATACTTTGGTTTCCTTGACATTTAAAACTAAACCATTGTTGTTAAGCCAATTGCCCACTGCCCAGTGCCCCATATATTCCTTAAAACTCATTAAAGCCACCTCAAAATCATATCCCAAATTCAATAAAATTTGCATATCGTCAGTGTATAAAAATGGGTTAAACGTAAATGATCAAACACCCCGAGGCTAAATAAATATTAAAACATATTGGGGATAATAAAGACCCCTGGGGAGCTTCAAATTGCTCTTTACATATTTTAACAACTACCTGAAAATTCACTATATGCATTCTATTTTGTAAAAAATGATGATATCCAATGTAGAATGTTTCCTCTCAAGCCTACCTCAGGACAGTGAAAAAGCAACACTGGATGCTCGATCAAACTGAAAGCACTGGACAAGTCCAATGATACAAAGTGGAAAACCATCTATCAAGGTGCTGCGGCACTGATTCTATCAGATCTACCATGACAGTTTCAGTGCTACAGCTTCTCCTAAATCCAACCTGGGACTGATCCAATTTCTCATTTTCCTCCATAAAATCCACAACCTGCTTCATAACTGCTTTTTCAATAACCTTAGCTGTGAATGGGAGATTAGCCACTAGCCTATAATTACTACACCCCCTAGGGTCCAGATCTGAGTTCTTCAAAATAGAGGAACTTACCTCTGTTTTCAAAACTGAGGGGACTTTTCTTTAAATAATGATGTTTTAACTAAATTCCATAGTCCTTTCAAAACTAACCCCTAGATTTATCATACTTCTATATTTATAGCAGAATGATGTGTCACAAAAAAAAAAGGGGTGATAGTGGGCAGCTGGCCACATCGCGGCTGTGCGGGCACACCGCACACTATTGCCCCCATAGTACCACAGGAAAAGGAGTAGTTATTTCCCGTGGTGCTGTCGGTGATAATATGAAACACATTATCGCTCACAGAGCTGCTGGGAGATAACTCCATCCAAATCCCGCCTACACTCCTCCTCTTCCCCTAATTTAAATAACACCGCTGCAATACTGGCACATCGCACAATAAAGAATGACCCTATAAATTTGGAAATCCTGAAATAAAAAAGGTTGGACTAAGGTCAAATAAAAATTTTGACTTCTTCTTTCAAAATAGTGGTAAATACCACAAAAGAAATCAGTTCAAATTCCATCAGTTTATCCCTAACTGTTAAATCCCCATTTTGCAACAAGTCAACATCCTCTCATGCATTACTATAAACTCCTAAATCCTTCCACAAATTCTGCATAAAGATATATTATTTTCCTCAAAGAAAACACTCAACTCTTCTCATTGAGGGAAATCATCATACAGCAAAATTTCCTTCCTACAGCCCAAAAAAGAGTTGATCACACTGAAAACTACTCTGGGATTATTATAGGTCTTCTCAATAAGCCTAGAGTAGTATTTCTTTTTCTCCTGAATTATAACCCTAAAATATTCATTACTGACTACCCGATACTGAGACTTATCTTCAGCAGAAACCCGTTTTCCTCCATTGCCTTTCTAATTGGTGCAAATGTCTTTTCAATTCCAACAATTACATACCAGTAGTATACCATGGAGAAACCAACCCTTTATTCTTTTTAACACCATCCTTCTTGTTAACCCTAAAATCTGTACCACAAAGAGATACTCCCTGTTCCAACATGGAGTGCCAGCCCATGGTCCAGTCATCAGCAGTACTCAAATCGTTAGGCAGATGGCTATCCAACAAATGTAATACCTTTTCAACAAGCATCTCCCAAATTTACCCTTTGAAGTTTGAAGTGTTGCAAGATCTTCTCTGTTTTCCCTCTTGCTTTAACTACATGATCAAACCTACAGCTAATTAAATGATAACTCCACAGATGTTTTTCAGAACCCAAGAACTTCAACCCACCACACTTTAATGCCAAAGAAGTTTTTTAGACCATGCCCAGAGTGTGGCCCCCTGTGTGAGTCCTCTCAACAACTATTTATTCTAATTCACTAACCTTCAATGAATCCAAAACACCCTAGCTTTCTTGTATCCCTAAATATCCACTTCAAGATTAAAATCACCCATTACTAACAAATAAGGGTTTCTCATTGCTTGTGCTAAAATACTTTTTTCTCTTTGGAGTATTTTTTTCTCTCTTTCTCTGAATTTGTAATTGTTTTTAGTTTGTTTTTATTCTAGTATGTATGTAAGTTGTAAGCCACTGTGAACTAACACAAGGAATATGTGGGTTAAAAGAATACTATAAATAATGTCCCTCATGAGAGGCTTCTATGAAAACTAAAAAGTCATGGGATAGGAGGTGATGTCCTTTTGTGGATTACAAACTGGCTAAAAGACAGGAAACAGAGAATAGGATTAAATGGACAATTTTCTCAGTGGAAGGCAGTGGGCAGTGGAGTGCCTCAGGGATCTGTATTGGGACCCGTACTTTTCAATATATTTATAAATGATCTGGAAAGAAATACGACAAGTGAGGTAATCAAATTTGCAGATGATACAAAATTGTTCAGAGTAGTCATATCACAAGCAGATTGTGATAAATTGCAGGAAGACCTTCTGAGACTGGAAAATTGGACATCCAAATGGCAGATGAAATTTAATGTGGATAAGTGCAAGGTGATGCATATAGGGAAAAATAACCCATTGAATAGTTACAAAATGTTAGGTTCCATATTTGGAGCTACCACCAAGAAAGAGGTCTAGGCGTCATAGTGGATAACACATTGAAATCATCGGTTCAGTGTGCTGTGGCAGTCAAAAATGCAAACAGTATGTTGGGAATTATTAGAAAGGGAATGGTGAATAAAACGGAAAATGTCATAATGCCTCTGTATCGCTCCATGGTGAGACCGCACCTTGAATACTGTGTACAATTCTGGATGCCGCATCTCAAAAAAGATATAGTTGTGATGGAGAAGGTACTGAGAAGGGTGACCAAAATGATAAAGGGGATGGAACAGCTCCCCTATGAGGAAAGACTAAAGTGGTTAGGACTTTTCAGCTTGGAGAAGAGACAGCTGAGGGGGGATATGATAGAGGTGTTTAAAATCATGACAGGTCTAGAACGGGTTAATGTGAATCGGTTATTTTCTCTTTTGGATAATAGAAAGACTAGGGGGCACTCCATGAAGTTAGCATGTGGCACATCTAAAACTAATCGGAGAAAGTTCTTTTTCACTCAATGCACAATTAAACTCTGGAATTTGTTGCCAGAGGATGTGGTTAGTGCAGTTAGTATAGCTGTGTTTAAAAAAGGATTGGATAAGTTCTTGGAGGAGAAGTCCATTACCTGCTATTAATTCAGTTGACTTAGAAAATAGCCACTGCTATTACTAGCAACAGTAACATGGAATAGACTTAATTGTTGGGTACTTGCCAGGTTCTTGTGGCCTGGATTGGCCACTGTTGGAAACAGGATGCTGGGCTTGATGGACCCTTGGTCTGACCCAGTATAGGCATGTTCTTATGTTCTTAAATAGATCATTAGAATCACCAGGGGGACAGTTCCATAGTGAAATCACTATTGCTTCTTCATATTCTAACTTTACTGAAAAATTTTTATATCCCTGCACAGAATCCAAGTAAAGTCTTCTCAAAGGTAGAAAATCTATAAAAATAATAGCTACACCTCAACTCCCCCCCCCCCCATTTACCTATTCTATTAAAACTTAACAATGAGAAAACCTTTGGGCAAGCCTGTGTGATGGAAATAGATTGCTTATTGGTCAACTAGGATTCAGTAAGGCAAATTATTATCAATAATCAAATCATTAACAGAAAGCCAATGCTTTTGCTAGGAGCCCACATTAATTAATAAGCATTTTAGGCTACTTTTTTTACACTCCCCCTCCTTTCCTTTTCCCTATTTTTACAGAGCATTCTGGAACAATCAAACAACTATCTCCCACCTGACCACCATTACTATTCTTCTTCTCTCCCCTCCCATTCTACCTCCCATATTTCCCTTTCCCCACAAAACAGGAATAAACGACATCATAATACTCCCATTTCCTATATTATTCCCCCCACCCATTGAAATTCTGTTAATTCTCCCAAAGAGGCTCCCTAAGAGACAATCTTCTTAGGTTTGCCTCTTCAACAAGCTGCAATGGCGAGCCACAGCAGCTTTCAATCAGTGGCTGATGTCCACATCAAGTATAAGGGGCGGGGCCAGAAGCCCAATGTCCAAATACGGCTTATTCATCAAGATGACAGATCCAAGAATGTTAATATCAGCCCAATCACCCTCTTACCGCTGCCCATAAAGAACAAAGCCTGGATTTCAGCAGCGGAGCAACTCGGCTTGAGTGGTTTGGGGTTGAGGGAGGGGTCATATCCACATATGCCACCAGGGAGTTTTGAAAACATGGTGGTAGGGATGGTGGTGGGTGGAAGGGCAGTTTCCATGACCCATTTGACATCATGGGCTAGTACAAACAAACTGCCATTCCCCTGGACCGCTAGTATAGTCACACACGGGTTATAAACAACTAAACAACCTCTTAGTCACAACACTGTATACATATACCACACAAAGAGGATCAATACAAAGAATCAATTTATTTGATCAATATATAACATTCACCTATCTAACAATAAAATCTAACTAACCACTCATCCATCTCATACACACCCCACATAAAATCATAATATTCATCAATAAACATGAAAAATTGTCATATACTGCATGTGCAAAACTTCAATACAATGTATGTAATAAATTGAGTTTTTTAACAATTTGTGCAAATATTTGTGGGTATATTATATATCGTTTTGTTTAGGTGATGATTTATTTAGAAAATATCCTTTTGAGAAGAATTCATTGAAGAAACATATGATTATACAGTGAGTTTGAATTGTTTCGTCTACAGGTAGGATGTTATTAGTGGTATAAAATAACATAAAATAAAATGGGTTTGGGGTGTTTATACGTGATTCACGTTGCTTGTGCATTTATGTTATAGATGGAGTACTTTGATGTGAACATATCTGGAATAGTCATTTAAGTGAACACTTTCTCATAAATATCGGGAAGGTAATGATTGTACTTGAGATTTTCGATGGGATGGCGGGGCTTCAAGTGATGTGGGTTTGTTGGTGCTCGTGTAATAACTTGAATCAGTGTGGGGATAGGATAATAGAGATAGAGAAAAGATAGGGGAGTATCCTTGGGATATATATGAAGTCTTGTTCAGTATTTTCAAAGAAGGTTATACCTTTTGAAATTGGGGATTTTTGGTCTTGGCATGTTAATCTGGTACTTGTTCTTTAAATTTATTCATTGCTTCTATTTTATTCAGCATTTTTGAAGACATGAAGTCCCGAATGGGATAGAATTTGAGATATTGATGAGCTACAATAAAATTCTTTCATGTGAAGATTTTCAACGTGTGGAAGAGATTTATAAATACACCCGTTGTGATATAGGGTTTATATTGGTGTTTTAGTTCATCCCTGAGGAAGCCCTTGAGAGATGTCGGGCGAAACAAAGATCTTTGTAGGATTATTTATGGACTAACATCATTATACTGTCATGTAGGTCAATCAACATTTATATAAACACAGTTGCACTTTATACAGTTGTATTTTGTATTAATTGCTCAAAACTAGTTATGGACTATTTTTGTCCTGCTGTTATTTAGGTCAGTCTATATTCACATAAAAGCATTTGTACTTTATACAGATTTGTATTTTGTATAAATTATCCAATATTAGGAAGATTAGAAAAAGATTTTTAAATTTGTATCATTTGCAGAAAAATATTTGCACAAATTGTTAAAAAACTCAATTTATTACATACATTGTATTGAAGTTTTGCACATGCAGTATATGACAATTTTTCATGTTTATTGATGAATATTATGATTTTATGTGGGGTGTGTATGAGATGGATGAGTGGTTAGTTAGATTTTATTGTTAGATAGGTGAATGTTATATATTGATCAAATAAATTGATTCTTTGTATTGATCCTCTTTGTGTGGTATAAGTATTCCCCTGGACCGGCCACAAAGTTAACTATACTTTATTAAGGTGTAGTTATCTTTTGTGATAATGACCTGCAAAGACTTTTTAGCATGCCTACTTTTTGCAAATTCACACATGAATGAACTGCTTTGCATGATTTTGCATTGCAGCAGCTTATTAATGTGGAATTTAAATAACTTTTGTATGTAGCGAACAATGCACCAAAGTTTATCATCAAGCACACTTTTGCAAAGTTGTTTTGCAAAAGGAGCTTTGCACAAAAAAATAGCTGAAGATCTTACATTTTAGTTTCTTTGTGTTGCTAGTTGTTTTGCACTCTTTTTTGTGCAAAGCCCTTTTTTTTTTTTTTTTTTTTAAAAAAGAACTTCATAGCTGAGCACATCAACATCCAAGGATTGCATTTTGCTTTTTTTCTTTTTCTCTGATGCTTTTAAAAACTATAACCATGTTTGAAAAACTGACAGTTTGCTTCTATAAGACAGCAATCAGTGGACTTTTCATACCAAAGGGTTTTTTATCTCACGGACACAGAATGGGAAAAATTCTTAGTAAACCAGATCATATAAGGCAGAGAGAAAATGCTCCTTTTCAATGGACATACACATTTGTATTTTACATTTATCTCATTTATTATTTATTCATTCATTCATTCATTCATTCATTTATATTTTATTCCCCCGCTTGTCAAGTTTTTTTATTCTCTTGCGTTACTATATAAATTTTCAAGGGAAAGGCTTTTGCTTTTTAGAAAAATGGATACATCAAGCCTTTGGTTACTCTTATCCTTCATTCCTGTATGATGAGACTGGGCTGAAACTATCATCTCAGGACAGAATTTATTTGCATTTACAGAACACTTGCCTCTTTCCTTATCTTTCTGTGAAAAATAATTTCAGAGATTGTGTCCTATGGTTATAAAAGCCACATTGTAAAAATGAAACATTCCAGTTGATCATGCGTGGCTTTTGATGCCTTTCATGTGATATCTCAGTTTCCCTGCACATTGAAAAAGGAGTAAGAAACACAAGATTTCCTCTTTCTTGATTTGAAGCCATTAGCTGAGATTGTGAGACCATTCTCTGGTATTGTTTGTCAGCTCAGGAAAGAACACATCCTGAGCTTCATATTTCACTTCCTCTGTGCCGTATTACATTGTGCATAAATAGGCATGAGCAGATGTGATCTCGAGATCATGAAGAAGCGCAATCCATCCAGATTCAAGATGAATAAAAAAGTTAGGGCAGATATTTATAGACTTTACTGAATGCAAACTTTTGCATCCTGTCTGTAAAAGGAGCGTCTCTGAGGTTCTGCATATCTCGGAAACGCCACGTCCACACTGGGGGAATTGACATATTTCCTTATGGAGGAAAGAGCAGCCCTGGGCAAGTGATAGTGTAAGGTAACACAGCAGCACATCGATTTGGGGGCTGTATAAGGCTGACAGGCAGTCTAAATTGGGAAGAATGAGCTGGTAAAAGTTCACATGCACAAACTCGCTGTGCTTTAGGGGACTGGCGCGTTCATTCAGACGAGTGGCTAGTGCTGAAAGCACAAAAAAGCAGGCTCTCATAGCAACTCTATATCGTGCCATTCATTAACAGAATTTGAAAACAATCCTTGCACAAACGACTTGTGCAATTTAAGTGAGACAATATTAGAGCTGCTGAGTTTCTGCAGGGAGATGTTTGGCAATTTTTGCCTTTTGAATACGAATCTCACTGAATTGTGATATTGATAGTTCTCCTTCCATTTGAAATCGGCACTGCAGATAGCAAAATGCATCAAGGGTTAGTCAAAAAGTTAGTACTGGCCTAAAATCCTCCTCTAAGTATTTTGACGTTCCACCAGCAATTAGAAATTTGGAGCACATTCAGGATTGGTGTGGCAAGCAAACATTTCATGCCCCCTACGGTTCTCTCCTGGTAGGAGGAAAGCAAACATTTTTCCAGCTTCTTAAACTTTTGGGGAGGTCTTCTGACATCTTCCAAGAAGAATAACACAGTACCACACAGTCTTCTATTGTTAAAAAATAAATCCTTTACTGGAGTAACTTATGCAGATGAATAAAATCAGTAGCATGTGCACTGAAGAATAGTTTAAACAAAAGATAGCACACAGTCCAAAACGTTACAGTCACTTCACAATCTTACAGGGGTTTTCTCCCTCCACTGCCCACTAACTATAAAGTACTCATAGGAAAACGAGACCCTCCCACAGTTCTCACCTTTGTGTACTTTCTCACCTTTGTGTACTTTCTGGCGTGCACAACTCTGTAATTCAGTAACTGAACTGGAACTCACTCAACAGATGAGCTTCTGATGATTTTTCCTAAGCAGCGACTCTGAGAGTGTTATCTCCCAGTCTGGCAGGCAGTCCTTACCAGAAATCACCCAGTCTGGCAGGCACTCTAACCAGAAATCCATTCTGCAAAACTTAAGGCAAATCTTCAGTGAAATGCAAGGAGTATAGCACTAATTCATCTTTCACTGTTCTTTACCTTTTTTGTGGTTCTCTCAATCTCAGGATCTTCCTTGGACACCAACAAATCTCCCTCCTTCTGAAAGGCGTCAGTGCTTTGATCTTAAGCCTCCATCATCTTCCTAGGACAGTAGACTGGATGACAGAGGACAAGAGCCAAAGTGAGCTCATGAATTATGTTAAACACGATACTTTATAGGACACTTCCCGCTAGGAAATGTCAGGGAACACTGCATTAGGGATGTGCATTCGGATTGACCGCATATGGAAAACGCAACTCAAATTTTTTTTTTTACTTAAAAAAAAGATGGGGCGTATACGAGCAGATTTCCGACATAAATGAACATAGATATGTCGGATACGGCGAATCGCCATGCGCGCGCTTTCTCGCCGCCATTACCTGCGACTCGAGCTCGGAGCCCCGGATTACCTGAAAATGGCGGCGCCCCTGCGGTAACCATGCCAACCTGTCTGACCCTGTCCTGTGAGTCTCAGTGACTCACAGGAAAGGGTGGGACAGGTCGGCATGGATACCGGAACGCAGCGAATCTGCGTTCACCTTTTCAGAGAAGCACTGAATGCAGCGAATCGCGCTGTCATTCCGTGCTTCTCTGAGGATTTCCTGACGAGCCAGCAGCACTATAAAAGCAGCAGCAGCACGAGGACTAACGGACATTGTCAGCGATTCAGTGGGGAGGTGGGATCGGGATCGTGCAGGGTGGGCTTAGGCAGGCTGAGGCAGAGAAGATAGCAGAACCCGATTTGATAGACAACACAGAACAGAACCAGATTTGATAGACAACACAGAACAGATTCTTTGTTAGGGAAAAAAAAAAAAGAACATTCTTATTGAGTGAGTCTGTACATTTTATCCTGGGCAGTGCCAGGCAGGGCTGGCAGTACTCTGCCTCATATTTGCTATTTTTAAACAGACTTAAAAGCATTCTCCTTGAGTGGTTCAGTGCTGGCTGGGCAGCAGTTCCAGGGCTGGGAGTACTCTGCCTCATATCTACTTTAGTTCTATGTGCACTGCAGTGCACACAGACAGACACATTCCGTGCATTGCCAGGCAGACAGTGAGGCAGTGGGCATTGTAAACAGAGTGAACATTGCCCTTCAGCAAGTCTGTTACATTTGCTATTTTTAAACAGACTTAAAAGCATTCTCCTTGAGTGGTTCAGTGCTGGGTGGGCACTGGGCAGCAGTTCCAGGGCTGGGAATACCCTGCCTCATATATACTTTAGTTCTATGTGCACTGCAGTGCACACAGACAGACACATTCCGTGCATTGCCAGGCAGGCAGTGAGGCAGTGGGCATTGTAAACAGAGTGAACATTGCCCTTCAGCGAGTCTGTTACATTTGCTATTTTTAAACAGACTTAAAAGCATTCTCCTTGAGTGGTTCAGTGCTGGGTGGGCACTGGGCAGCAGTTCCAGGGCTGGGAATACCCTGCCTCATATATACTTTAGTTCTATGTGCACTGCAGTGCACACAGACAGACACATTCCGTGCATTGCCAGGCAGGCAGTGAGGCAGTGGGCATTGTAAACAGAGTGAACATTGCCCTTCAGCGAGTCTGTTACATTTGCTATTTTTAAACAGACTTAAAAGCATTCTCCTTGAGTGGTTCAGTGCTGGGTGGGCAGTGCCAGGGCTGGCACTGGCAGTACTCTGCCTCATATCTACTGAAAAGGAAGCTTGTTCTCTGTGCACTCACTGCACACACACAGACACATTCCGTGCATTGCCAGGCAGGCAGTGAGGCAGTGGGCATTGTAAACAGAGTGAACCATTCTCCTTCAGTGGTTCAGTGCTGGGTGGGCAGCAGTTCCAGTGCTGGGAGTACCCTGCCTCATATCTACTTTAGTTCTATGTGCACTGCAGTGCACACAGACAGACACATTCCGTGCATTGCCAGGCAGGCAGTGAGGCAGTGGGCATTGTAAACAGAGTGAACATTGCCCTTCAGCGAGTCTGTTACATTTGCTATTTTTAAACAGACTTAACCGCATTGTCCTTGAGTGGTTCAGTGCTGGGTGGGCAGCAGTTCCAGGGCTGGGAGTACCCTGCCTCATATCTACTGAAAAGGAAGCTTGTTCTCTGTGCACTCACTGCACACACACAGACAGACACATTCCGTGCATTGCCAGGCAGGCAGTGGGCATTGTAAACAGAGTGAAGATTGGCCTTCAGCGAGTCTGTTCAATTTGTTATTTTTAAACAGACGTAACCGCATTGTCCTTGAGTGGTTCAGTGCTGGGTGGGCAGCAGTTCCAGGGCTGGGAGTACCCTGCCTCATATCTACTGAAAAGGAAGCTTGTTCTCTGTGCACTCACTGCACACACACAGACAGACACATTCCGTGCATTGCCAGGCAGGCAGTGAGGCAGTGGGCATTGTAAACAGAGTGAACATTGCCCTTCAGCGAGTCTGTTACATTTGCTATTTTTAAACAGACTTAACCGCATTGTCCTTGAGTGGTTCAGTGCTGGGTGGGCAGCAGTTCCAGGGCTGGGAGTACCCTGCCTCATATCTACTGAAAAGGAAGCTTGTTCTCTGTGCACTCACTGCACACACACAGACAGACACATTCCGTGCATTGCCAGGCGCAGTGGGCATTGTAAACAGAGTGAAGATTGGCCTTCAGTGAGTCTGTTCAATCTGCTATTTTTAAACAGACTTAACCGCATTGTCCTTGACTTGGTCCGTTCATTTTGTTATTTTAAACAGACTGAGCATTCTTCTTGAGTGGGTCTGTTAATTTAGTTATTTTAAACTGACCGAACATTATTATTGTGGGACAGTGGGCAGTGTTACCACTAGTACTCATTGACATTAAATCCATAATGTCAGGGAAAGGGAGATGCAAGCGACTTAGTGGGAATGGCAGCGGAGGCACCGCAAAAGACACCAGCGCAACACCACCAGTACAGGTAAAAAGGCAACTGTCGCAATCAAACGTCTTTGTAGGGGATGGCAGTTCCATGGCAAAAAAAAAGAAATCAGACCATGAAACTTTGCAATCGCCAGCACCTGTTTCTGGCACTGTAGTTTTGGAGGAGAGTGAAGAGGAGGCAGAGTCTAGCCAGACAAAAGTTACACACCCAAGAGCAGCCAGGGGACAGAAGTGTCCTGCAAAACTTTGCGGTGACAAGGTAGCGCTGGCACTGTTAGCTTCTGATTCAGAAGAAGAATCTTCTTGGATGGGATTCTCATCAGAAACGGAAGATGTTATACCTGAGCAATCTTCGGTAGAATTGTCAGTTAGTCCTGTTTTAGCCTCCACCTCCAGAAATCTGCGGCAGGGGAGACATTCCACTGATATCGAGGAGGAGGAAGAGCTGTCAGAAGGGAGACAGAGGGTGACTGTTGCCCCCGCTGGCATTGCTTCGCCGGGTGCAGTGGGTGCACCACCCACACCCAGTAGTACCTCAACTCCAGTGCCACCATCTACCCCCAGGGCGGGAAAGAGAGGAGGATCACAAAAGAAATCTGCGATCTGGGCACATTTTAAAGTGACAGAAGACCCGCGTTATGCTCGGTGTAATTATTGTGCCAGGGATATTAGCAGAGGCAAGCAACTGGGACATCTGTCAAATTTTGGCATGGAGTATCATGTTAAGAGGCAACACCCAACAAGATTACTGCCATCTGGGGATGGTAGCATTTTCCGTCAGGGGACCCCTTCCCCTTCCAACCAGGGTGCAGTGGTAGGAAAGCAGCAGAGTCAGCCCACGCCCTCATACCCTTCTAGCAGTCAGGCGGCAGGCCAGAAACCCACTGACATGTGGGAGAAGCGACAATGCACCATGGAGGAAATGGGGTGGAGTGCGGTAACGCTATCCAGGGGTAGGAGGCAGGCAGCCGCAAAAGTAGTAACCAGGAGCATTGGGGAAATGATTGCCCTTGATGACCAGCCCCTGCAGTTAGTTGAGAATGTGGGTTTCAAACGTTTCTTGAAGGTCGTACTTCCAAATTACAAAGTCCCCTCCAGAACCACATTTAGTAGAAAGGTCATCCCCAGCCTGTACAAGCACTGTGTCAGTCGCGTGCAAGCACTGCTAGGTAAGGCAGACGGAAGAGTGCATTTCACCTGCGATATCTGGACCGCCATGAATGCTGCACACTCTTACCTCTCTCTGACAGCACACTGGTGGGACATGGCAGAGGCAGGGGCAGCCAGCAGCTCTATTACTGAACAAGCATCAGGGTGGAGGTGGGCTTTACTGAACACCCACCTGACGGACCATGCCCATACCGCTGCCAATATTCTAGCATGCATCAGAAAGATGCTGGCGAGCTGGAAAGTACACCAGCGAGACAGTAAAACGCGGGCAGGCTTTTTTGTCACAGACAACGGTGCAAACATGGTTAAGGCAATAAGCGATGGGCGGTTTAAGAACATCCGATGTTTTGCACACACTCTGCATCTGGTAGTGAAGTCAGGTTTGGGCTTGGAGTCCAAGGACAAGGAGACTGAATACCTGCGTAGGTTAATACAGAAGTGCAGGAACATAGCAGCACACTTCCACAGAAGTGTCAGGGCGGGGCAGGTTCTCCGAGAAAATCAGACTGCTTTGGATATGCCCGAGAAGCGTCTCATTCAAGACGTTCCCACCCGGTGGAATTCCACCTTTATGATGCTGGAGAGGTTATTGGAGCTGCAGACACCCCTTCATGAACTTTCTGGTACAATAGACATAGGTGTACAGAATCCCCTAGGGCATCACGATTGGTTAGTCATGAGTCAGCTGGTAAAAATCCTGCAGCCCTTCAAGGACGTCACGGAGGAGCTGAGTTCCAGAAGTTCCACCTTGGCTGACATCATCCCTATAGTGAAATTCCTGGATGACCATTTGGAAGGCATTAAACGGCAAGAGGGAATGACTGCTGAGGTGCTGCAGTGTGTGGACGTTTTGCAGCAGCAGGTGAAAGACAGATTAAGGCCTTTAACAGAGGACAGCACATACATGCTCGCCTCTGTCTGTGATCCCCGTGTGAAAGGTAAAATCGCCCTACAGACCAATTGTCTGTCATTTGTGAAGGAGCTGTTGTTAGCACAGGTCCGTGAACAGGAGCACCATAGGCGGAGACAGATTAGGCTTGAAGCACAGGTGGAAACAGCAGGCACGTCACAGAGTTGTGCTGCTGCTATCCCTGGCAGGAGAAGGACTGTGTCAGTGACAGATACTATTACTAGTGCCTCCACCTCAACGTCAGAACGCCCAAGGCATGTTGGCCATAAAGATACATCAGTAGTGCAACAGGCGAGAGAGAAAGTAACTGGATTGAGTGACTCTCAGCCCTCCCAAGCACAGGAGGAGACAGCAGCAGAGCTGTCAGTGAAACGGTATCTCTCAGAGCCGATAGAGAATACGCAGACAGATCCGCTGGCATATTGGGCACACAAGTCCACTGTCTGGCCACACCTAGCCAAAGTGGCTGAAGGATATCTGTCATGTCCACCAACAAGTGTGCCCAGTGAACGTGTTTTTTCAATGACAGGGGATATCATGAGCCCTCACCGCTCAAGGCTTTCACCGGTCTTGATGGAAATGCTAGTGTTTTTGAAAGTAAACCTGCCAGTGCTTGGCTTTCCCGATTTTCCTTGTGAATGGCAAGATGAATAAAAGCTATTGAAAGGAGCCTTGCAGCAGTTCCAATTGCCTCCTATGCTCAAGATAATGTAAGCAGTAAGCACTGCAGCACATGTTCTTGACATGAATCGCTGTGTCTGACCGGCATCTACTGTGCAGCCCTAGTGTTCCCACAAGTGTTTTAACTCCGTTGCTGTTCCTGCCTGTACCTCCAGGCCTTGTGTCCCTAGCTGGGCAGTTCCATTTTGTTATTTTAAACAGACTGAGCATTGTCCTTCAGAGTGGGTCTGTTGATATTGCTATTTTAAACAGACTGAGCATTGACCTTCAGAGTGGGTCCGTTAATTTTCTTATTTTAAACAGACTGAGCTTTCTTCTTCAAGGCCGAAGTGGAGAAGGGTTCCATGTGAACAGCAGTTCAACATGGGTCAGCCGGTCCTAACAGATAGGCGAGCGCCGTTCGGAAGGGACGGGCGATGGCCTCCGTCGTCCTCGGCCGATCGAAAGGGAGTCGGGTTCAGATCCACGAACCCGGAGTGGTGGAGAATCGGCGCTGGGCTCTTCCCTCTTCACTCGCCGTTACTGAGGGAATCCTGGTCAGTTTCTTTTCCTATGCGACTTGTGTCCCTAGCTGGGATTGACCTCTGTCCTCCAATGATGTGCCTGTTCCTCCAGGCCTTGTGTTCCCACAAGTGTTTTAACTCCGTTGCTGTTCCTGCCTGTACCTCCAGCCATTGTGTTTCTACTGGTGTTTTAACTCCATTGCTGTGCCTGCCTGTCCCTCCAGGCCTTGTGTCCCTAGCCGGGATTGACCTCTGTCCACCAATGATGTGCCTGTTCCTCCAGGCCTTGTGTTCCCACAAGTGTTTTAACTCCGTTGCTGTTCCTGCCTGTACCTCCAGCCATTGTGTTTCTACTGGTGTTTTAACTCCATTGCTGTGCCTGCCTGTCCCTCCAGGCCTTGTGTCCCTAGCCGGGATTGACCTCTGTCCACCAATGATGTGCCTGTTCCTCCAGGCCTTGTGTCCCTAGCTGGGCAGTTCCATTTTGTTATTTTAAACAGACTGAGCATTGTCCTTCAGAGTGGGTCTGTTGATATTGCTATTTTAAACAGACTGAGCATTGACCTTCAGAGTGGGTCCGTTAATTGTGTTCTTTTAAACAGACTGAGCATAGTCCTTGAGTGGGTCCGTTAATTTTGTTCTTTTAAACAGACTGAGCATTGACCTTCAGAGTGGGTCCGTTAATTTTCTTATTTTAAACAGACTGAGCATATTCCTTGAGTGGGTCCGTTAATTTTGTTCTTTTAAACAGACTGAGCATTCTTCTTCAAGGCCGAAGTGGAGAAGGGTTCCATGTGAACAGCAGTTCAACATGGGTCAGCCGGTCCTAACAGATAGGCGAGCGCCGTTCGGAAGGGACGGGCGATGGCCTCCGTCGTCCTCGGCCAATCGAAAGGGAGTCGGGTTCAGATCCCCGAACCCGGAGTGGCGGAGATTCGGCGCTGGGCTCTTCCCTCTTCACTCGCCGTTACGGAGGGAATCCTGGTTAGTTTCTTTTCCTCCGCGGCTTGTGTCCATAGGTGGGATTGACCTCTGTCCTAGAATGATGTGCCTCTTCATCCAGGCCTAGTGTTCCTACTGGTGTTTTAAGTCCATTGCTGTGCCTGCCTGTTCATCCAGACCTTGTGTTCCCACACGTATTATTATTTCTGAGAGATCTTCCAATTCCTTTGTCATTTTCTGAAGTGCATAAGTAGGGTAGCTAAATGAGGAGAATATTGGAGGGGCGAAGTTCCATATTGAAAGCTGAGTAGCTTTACTTATCTAGTGAAAGTTTGAAGGATCAGGGAAGGCTTGTAAGAATAGCCAAGTTTGTTAATAGATTCTGTTATGGGAATAAGAATCTGAACATCGTCTGCATAGATGTAGTGAATGAGGTTAAGACAAGTTAACAGTTGCCAAAGGGGAAGGAGGAAACGCCGGGAGGGGGGGCTATAACACGCGCCGCTGGAGCAGCGGGCCACCTGCCCCCCCTGGGCCTTCCCAGCCGAACCGTAGCCGGTCGCGGCGCACCGCCGCAGAGGAAATGCGCCCTGCGGGGGCCGGGGCCGTCCGGGAGGCGTTCCCTGCCCCTCCCCCACCCCCCGCGAAAGGGGTGGGGGTGGGGGATCCGCCGAAACCCCGGTCCGACCGAACCCGCCGGGTTGAATCCTGCGGGCGGACTGCACGGACCCCACCCATTTACCTCTTTACAATTTCACGCCCTCTTGAACTCCCTCTTCAAAGTTGTTTTCAACTTTCCCTTGCGGTACTTACTTATTTATTTTATTTATTTAAGGTTTTTTTATACCGGCATTCATGAAATCGTTCACATGATGTCGCTTTACAGAAAACAGGGGTGCAAAGAAAACAACCTATAACATAAATACACGTGGTGAAGAGATGCAGTTACAATTAACTGGGGCTATGAACTGGGAGTGTAAGAAATAAAGAGGGATAGAGGAGGTTAATTATATACATGTGTAGAATATAAAAATATACAAGAGTACATTACAAATATGGCGTCCAATATATACAGCTTCTGAGCTGAGAATTTATTGATGGTGTGTGTTAGGTGCAGTTCGGGAAGGCTTGCCTGAAAAGCCATGTCTTGAGTCTTTTCCGAAAGGTTAGGAGGCAAGGTTCATTTCTGAGATCTGGGGGGATGGAGTTCCATAACGGTGGACCTGCTGTGGAAAGGGCTCAATCTCTAAAGGTGCTGTGATAAGTGGTTTTGGAGGGTGGAACAAGGAGGCATCCTCTGTAGGCTTCCCTGGTCGGTCTTGTGCATTTGTATAAACGGAGAGGAATTTGTAGGTCGATTATGGTGTGTTGGTGAAAGATTTTGTATATCAAGGTGATGGATTTGTAAATGACTCTGAACTGAATTGGTAACCAGTGGAGGTCTTTTAGGACTGGGGAAATGTGGTCTCTTTTCCTAGTGTTTGTTAGTAGACGGGCTGCTGCGTTTTGAACCATTTGGAGTGGTTTTGTGTATGAGGAAGGGAGTCCAAGAAATGTAGAGTTGCAGTAGTCTAATTTGGAGAAAATGAGGGCTTGGAGGATCCTGGTTAGTGTCTTTTCCTCCGCGGCTTGTGTCCCTAGCTGTGATTGAACTCTGTCCTCGAATGATGTGCCTCTTCATCCAGGCCTTGTGTCCCTAGCTGGGATCGACCTCTGTGCTCGACTGCTGCGCCTCTTCATCCCGGCCTTGTGTTCCCACAGGTGTTTTAACTCAGTTGCTGTACCCATTCTTCCGGGCCTTGTGTTCCCACAGGTGTTTTAACTCAGTGGCGGTGCCTGTTCATCCAGGCCTTGTGTTCCCACAGGTGTTTTAACTCAGTGGCTGTGCCTGTTCATCCAGGCCTTGTGTTCCCACAAGTGTTTTAACCTGGTTGCTGTGCCTGTTCATGCAGGCCTTGTGTCCCTAGCTGGAATTGACCTCTGTCCTCGAATGATGTACCTGTTCATCCAGGCCTTGTGTTCCCACACGTATTCTTATTTGTGAGAGATCCTAGGCTCCAATTCGTTTGTCATCAGCTGAAGTGCGTAAGTACAGTCTGAATTCACTAGACGCCAATGGAATTCACTAGACACCAACGATATTCACTGGACGCCAATGTAAACACCGGGTACACACAACTCTAGGGGTGGACCCGTTCCAGGGAGTCCTTCCCTGAACAAGCATGAGGGTGGAGGTGGGCTTTACTGCACACCCACCTGACGGACCATGCCCATACCGCTGCCAATATTCTAGCATGCATCAGAAAGATGCTGGCGAGCTACCAGTGTTTTAACCTAGTTCCTGTGCCTGTTCATGCAGGCCTTGTGTCCCTAGCTGGGATTGACCTCTGTCCTCGAATGAAGTGCCTGTTCATCCAGGCCTTGTGTTCCTACTGCTGTTTTAACTCCATTGCTGTGCCTGCCTGTTCATCCAGACCTTGTATTCCCACACGTATTCTTATTTCTGAGAGATCCTCCAATTCCTTTGTCATCTGCTGAAGTGCGTAAGTACCGTCTGAATTCACTAGACGCCAACGGAATTCACTAGACGCCAACGATATTCACTGGACGCCAATGTAAACACCGGGTACACACAACTCTAGGGGTGGACCCTTTCCAGGGAGTACTTCCCTGCACAAAGGAAAGGGTACTCTCTCCTGGGCCAATTGATAAGAAAACCACAATTCTGCAGCCAAAAATAGGCTGGAAATCCTTCCCCCATTGACTTTAATGGGCGACATATGTACATATACCCAACTCATTAGATTTTTTTTATGTCCATATTGGCCGCAAGTGGGACCCACTTTCGGACATAAGAAATATGAACATAAAATTTTGCTCTGCACATCCCTACACTGCATACTCCTACCTTTCCTGACATTACATATCCAGTGTTTGTGAGAACTCTGATGCATAGAGTAAAGGCACACAGGTAGAGCTGGAAAAAAAGTTTATGATTCTCATCTTTCCCATAATCTTGCTAGCCTCAGTCAGGCAGACTTTATTGGATCTTGAACAGAAATCACATTAAAATAATCTGGAGAAACTAGGGCAAAAATAACATGTCCTCATTCAATCCAATAAACCCCGCTCAAAGGGGGGGTACCCTGAATATGGGCAGATTTTAAGATTTCAGCTGAGAATTGCAATCTTATTTGCCACTTCTAGTTTAAACATTTGATCCTTATGTGAAAATTGCTATTAAGATTTTATTTTTCCTTTTCTGGGACATGTATTTTTTAACATATGTCCTTTGTGTGAATTACAATATATTAGGAGCTATGAAATATAGTAATTTAAATCCCTATTAGTGTTTATGTGGAAATGTGATAATCTTTAAAGTCAGCATTTATTAGGATCTAGCAGTGATGGGAGGTGACTCAGATAACTTATTGAGGTCCTCTAAAATAGTAACAATAATATCAGTATTCAAAGGATCTAGCTGGCTGAATAAGGACTTACAGGGTCATTTATCAAATTGCATTAGGGCCTTATTGCAAATGATAACAATGTAATGCACACAATAAGGCCCTAACGCATTTGGTAAATACCGCATTGTAAAATGCGTATGCAAATTAAAGATGAGTATTCAAGTGGGAGGAGTTTGGGCAGAGTAAATGGAAATGAGGGTCTGCTAGCATGGCATGCGATAGAGTAACACACATTATTGTGGGATTTAACGCCGGAAATAACTACAACTACACCTTTTTTTTTGTGGTACAGTGAGAAAACTATTTATTGCAGCCGATATCGTGGATCACGAGTATTATCGCAGCGATTATCACGGGCAATATAAAGAGGAATGATAACGGACAGACCTACCAGGCCTTCCTGCCCCAATAGAAAAACCTGTTCTTACCTGGTTGAGCTTCCTAAAGCCATATTGTTTGTGGCAAGCTTAATTGCTGGGGGATACTGGATGCTTTGGGAGGCTCGCCACAGACAACAAGAAGCAGAACAACAACAACCTGAAGAACAGGAAAGGGCAGTTCCAAGCCCTCCTAGGGAAGTGCCTGCACCGGAGGAAGAGGCACAGGCCCCGCAGGGTCAGGGCCCAGGGCAGCGCCTGGCATGCAGGTGGCCATGGTGGAGGAGATACAGGGAGCACATCTTTTCTCCATGAACATCCTTGCTGGGCATGCCAGAGTGTGGTTTGCAGGTATCGCCTCAGCTCTCGGGCAATCCTGGAATTATATGAAGAAATCCGAGGGGATTTAGATCCAGTCACACAAAGGTCCCATGCTGTGCCTGGCCTCACTAAACTGTTGGCCGCCCTGCATTTCATGGCAACCGGATTCTCCCAAATGACAGTAGGGGTCATGGGGGGAATGTCCCAAACCACTTTTTCCTGCTATCTGGACCAGGTCATCACAGCAGTCTCTGACCACATTAATCGCTACATAGCATTTTCTCGGGACAGGCAGGACTTGATGGACTTGAAGAGAGGTTTTTATGCCTTTGCTAAGTTACCCAGTGTTCTGGGAGCTATCGACTGCACTCACGTAGCCGTCATCCCAACCTGTGCCAGGGAGGAGATGTACCGCAACAGAATGCTCTTCCACTCCATCAACATGCAAGTGATCTATGATGCTTGAATGCACATCCTTCACATGGTGGCCAGGAACCTGGGAGCTGCACACGATTCCTTTATACTTAGCCAATTGGGCCTCTTTGAAAATTTTGAGGATGGCCTGTTCGGTGACAGTTGGCTCGTAGGTAAGAGAGATACTTCTTTCTATATTCCATCTCTGGCTATCTGTTTGTGGTAAATGTCCTGGAAATGGGAAGGGAGGGGGGGGGGGGAGGAAAAGCATCACTGCCATGACAAGTGGCTTGTACTGTTACATCTGCAGGCCATTGGCTTTTTTGCCCCATGCTGCAGAGGCCTGCAAATCTTGTGACGGCAAATAATGCACCGGCCCTAAAGTTTGCTGTGTGAGCAGGCACTATACACTTTCAGCGTGTTCATTTTCAAAATGGCCCTGTTCCTATCCTCCCATTGGGAGCTATTAAAATATCTTTGCTTAATGACAAGCTTGAAGTGTCCACACTGCTGATATTGCATGATCATGTGTGGCTGGTAGTGAGGCGTCATCCAGATTGTTGGCCACAGTTTATCTTGACCCTCACACACCTCAACCAGAAGCAGTGTCCTCTGCATGTTGGTGGTGTGGCATATTCCCTGTGTCGGGACTCACAAATTGATTTCTATGGGGGATATACTGCAGAACCAGCAAGGACATTCAAAATCACACCATAAGGTACCATTTTTGCAGCTAACACAGGTGTGGCAGCTCTCATGTTTTGCTTCAAGGCTGACAGCCTACTACATACCAGTAGCTTTAGCTCGGTTCTGAAGGCTTGGCATGCAATTGTTGGAATAATCAGGTCCGATTTAATAGTCCTGAAGAGCTGATCTACTTTTGGCTATTGCTATCCTGCACATTTACTGGCCTAGAACAATGTGACATGCATTTAGGCTACGCAAATCACCCTTTAAGGCTTAGGGAAATTACAGGCTACCTTATACAGTCTTATAGGATGCTGTGGTTTGCCAACATCATCTGCAAGTGACAATGCTATGATTGATGGCTTAAATTTTCATTGCTGCTGGAGATTCTGGGTATGTCCCAAGTTTCCTTAGTTGACACCTCCCCCCTGGCCCTTCAATGTTATTTCCCACTATCCATCCTTTATACATCTCCCCTGCCTTGCTTCCCCTTGTTGCTACCCTCAATGACTTGATCCATCTGTTTTCAATTACTTAGATCAGTATATGTATACATTTACCTAGTTTGTATTTATTTACTTAGTTTTCTATATGTATAAAATTTAGTTCTTCATCTTCCCGGTGTCTTGTTAGCCATAAATTTATTACTTCAGTTCTTTGTTTTATGTAAAGCTTGTTTGCTGTATTCTGTTGCATGTAAACCGTTGAGATGTTCCCAACGACCGTCGGTATATAAAACTTTTAAATAAATAAATAAATAAATAAAATACATGTTTGCAGGATCTGGCTTCTTACCCCAGTTGCCATTCCCAACACACTGGCAAAGACGAAGTACAATGAGGCCTTATATACTATCCACTGTGTCATCAAACACACCTTCGGAGTTCTCAAAAGTTACTTTTGCTGTTTGGACAAGATGGGTGGAGCTTTAATGTATGCCCCACCCAAAGTTGCAGATATAGTGCTGCTTTGCTGTGTCTTCCTTAATCTCACTCTAAACCATGGACTACAAATAGATATACATCCTGATCTCCCCCCGGATCCCCCATGTGTCCCCACACAAGCTGAGGACAGCATGCTGAGTGGCAGCCAGCTTCGCCAAAGCCTTATACAATGCTACTTTGCCTGATAGGCGTCACCTACCACATCCCCTTCCAGGGAAGGGAGGTCAGTAGACTGTTAGCTTCTGCTGTCCTTGCTATCATTTTTCTTTCTCTCACTGCTTCTCTGTGTAGGTGAGCGTGTAACGGAAAACATGTTTGCCTACTCAGGATTCATCTTGACAATGGAGCAGTAGACTGTACTTGAAAAACAGTTGTGAAAGTAAAGATTACATCAATTACATGTGGTTGCCATAATGTGTTCTGCCTGATAGAGACACTAAAAGAGGCATGTGTGGCATAACAGTTTGTGGCCTAGCTACCCCTGTGTGGCTTGCCAGCCCTCCCCAGCGGACCCCATCCTAGTGCTCACATGTGGATGAGATAATGCCACAAGTGTGATACCACCCCAGCTGCTCTTTGAGCATGGAGAGTTTCAGGTCTAGGAATGCTGTAAATCTCAAAAAGCTCTGAAGCTTAAAGGTACAGGTAGACAGTTTAAGGTTTCAATGACAGACTTCCATTTTACTGCCTCATTTCGTAGCTGAGAAACGTATGCATGTGAAGTAATACACCTGTACTGGGCAGACTTACTGTCACATGGGCGTGCCAAGACACAACTGACACCACAGTTTCAGAGCCATTGCTGACTAGGTTTTCCATCTGGATCCAGATTTATAGTACATGTTGATCTAGTCCTGGTCTTACTCCCATGCATGCAGGTATTGATAGTCTTGGTTTTGGTCAGAAAAGCTATTGGGAAATCAGACGAAATCCCAGCATTTACTGGGTTCCACACCAGGACAAAATTTACTTGTTCTGAAAATTGGAGCCAGTTGGCAACCGTACTGCAGACATCAGAGTGCTCTAGTGTCGCGCCTTCCCTTGCAGCCTTGAATAAAGTGCCTGTGCTACCTGATGCCATCCCCACAATGTGCACAGGTCCTTCCAAGCCAGCATTCTTCTTGGTGGTTGCATGCACCCCGACACAGATACACCATACTATAGTTTATAATTTATTTAGTTTTATATACCGTTACATCAGTCGTTAAATCATCACAACGGTGTACATTAACATAAATAATTACAATTAGCAATATAACAAATACATCAGTTGATTATAGTTAATTTCCTAAAAACTCGAAAACATCTTGATATCCTAAAACCTCAAAAGTAATAAAAACTTAAAACTTGACTACTATACTGTCATGGATCAATTAAAACTAAATAATATACTAAAATAAAATTTAACTATAAAATAAACCTCAGAATAAAACAATGGTAAAATGATAAATCTTAAAACATTATTAAGTCATAGGTGTAATAATAACATAAAGTTTAAGTATCATGCTTCTGTGTATGCACACGTAAAGAGCCACGTCTTCAAGTCTGCTTTAAATTTCTTAATGTCTGTCTGTAATCCCAAGTTAGTTGGCAATGTGTTCCACAATTTAGGGCCTGCGATGGAAATTGCTCTGTCCCGAACTGCGCTGAGTTTTGCAAATTTGATGGTTGGAATAGATAGGAGACCTTTATTACTAGAACGGAGTTCTCTATGTGGTACATGTAAACGTATCGAGCAATTCAACCAATCAATGCTATTTCCATATAAAATTTTATGTTAAAATACAGGCAACTTTGTACTGTATACGATAAGTTATAGGTAGCCAATGTAACGATATCAGAACTAGGGTTATATGCTCGCATTTTTTTGTTCCGGTCAAAACGCGTGCTGCGGCATTCTGCAATACCTGTAGGGGGCGAGTGGTGCTGTTTGGGAGTCCGAGTAATAATGCATTACAATAATCCAAACTTGAAAAAATTAACGATTGTAAAATGGATCTAAAATCTGATAATGCCAGCAAGGGTTTTAATTTTCTAAGAGACAGTAGTTTAAAATAACCTTCTCTTACTTTTACTGTTATGTGTTTTTTCATTGCAAGTTCCATGTCTATTGTTACTCCAAGATCTCTAACAAAAGTGCAAGGTTGAATCTTTGTGGAATTTTTAAGAAAGATAGGCGATAGGTCCACTATTGTGGATTTTCGTTCTAATAATAATACTTCAGTTTTATTAGTATTCAAAATTAGTTTCAGGGGTACTAGCAGTTGGTTTATCATTTCTAGATACGTAGATACAGTTTTCTTTGCTTGATAAATTGTGTCTTTAATAGGAACAAGAAACTGAATGTCATCTGCGTATATATGGAAGGTAAGGCCCAAACCTGATAAAAAATGACAAATGGGTAATAAATAAATATTAAATAAGGTTGCAGAAAGAGTTGAGCCCTGGGGGACACCAGTTTTTAAGGAAATAATGTTAGAAGATGAATTTTTTATTTTTACTTGAAAACTTCGATACTGCACCTAGCTATGCATACCAACCAGGCTGTGGAATTGAAAAGGTTGTGATTGAAAAGGTTTTAAAGCTGAAACAGGGAGTCCAATGTAAATCACATTACAATAATCCAAAATGGGTAATGCTGATGCTTGAACAACCATTTTGAAATTGTCTGGTTCTAGAAGATTCTTCAAGCCATGGAGAACTCTAAGTTTAAAAAAGCCACTTCTAGTCACAATCTTTATATGATGGTTGAACAACAGATTGGCGTCAATCCGCACATCAAGACTTTTTTCATAGGAAGCAATAGGAAAGTCGAAGTTGTTCAAGACTATGTTAGCAGGAACACTAGTATTATTAGAATGAGAAAAACCAGAAATGCTGTTTTTGAAACATTTAAAGAAAGTTTGTTATGCTACAACCATTGTTTAATGGCTGTCAAACAGATACCAATGGAACTCACTGTCTCAGTCCTGGTGGAACTCATTTTGACATAAAATTGAATATCATCTGCAAAAATTTGATATCCTTCGGAAAGGCTCATCAGAATCTTACAAATAGGGGCAAGATAGATGTTAAACAGCAGGGTAGATAAGGCGGAGCCCTGAGGTACTCCTGTGGTGTTAGCAAACCACGAAGAACATTGCCCCCCCCCCCCCAATCTTGACTTGTGAGAAGTGATTGGAAAGGTAAGATGTAAACCATGCTAAAACTTGTCCTGCGATACCACATTTCCTCAGACGATACAGAAGAATATCATGGTCGAGCGTGTCAAAAGCCAATGAGATGTCCAATATAATCAGTACATAGCCATGACCACTGTCAAGGCCATGTCTAATTCTGTCAGGTAGGAAGACAAATAATATCTTGGTGTTAAGGGATTTTCGAAATCCAAATGGGAAGGGATCTAAGATCTGGTGTTCTTCAGTGAAGTCAGATAATTGTTTCAGAACTATGGCCTCTAATAGTTTAGACAGAAATGACAGAGAGGAAATTGGCCTGAGATGTCACCATTACAGTATAGTTTCTAAGCACTTTTAGAGCACCCACATCTCTCCTGAGCAAAGGTTGACATCATTGAAGCCAATGGTAAGGTGTGTTTGAACTTCCTGGCTTCAACTCAGCCATCATAAGTAGCCTTACTTAGATATGGAAATGTCAGGGTGCTGCAAGCCCTTGGCCATTATGGTTTACTGATAGTCATGTGGTGCAGCTGTATGGACATATGTATATAACCAGAAAATATGAAGAGTGTTTTGCTTTTACCTATAGCTAGTATCTCTTACAGTTCTGGTGCAATCTGTGACCATCCTTAAAGCACATAGGCTGAGTACTCCTGCACCAAACAACTTGCAGATAGTTCCATTTCCGTCACTCCACACTTTTTGTGCTTTCATGCTTGCAGGCACTGTCATGACTTGTGGGGAATTAGGAACAGTTGCTATCCTCTAGGCTGAGCCTCATGTGGTATAAGTGACTTTTACAGTTAGTGGTGAGCAGGGAGGTGTGCTCCTACACTGTCAATGATCTCCTCTGTGTATAGCATTATGGCTAGAGAAACTGTTGTCAGCTGATGACTTAATGAGCCTACAAACTGCCTCCATAGTAAACGGGACTCAGTGCTGAATGTATAGGCCTACTGCTTCCAGAGGTCTCTTATGGTTGCCATGATGGCTGATGGACTTTCTGTGTTGGTCTCTTGCCAGACACGCATTTAGTGCCACCTAAGCCCTTGAGGGGCCATGTCAGTACCTCAAACAAAGTAGGTGTCAAATATGCCTCTGACAGATGTGTTTTATATGGCCGCGGAAGGACTCAGATTATCTCATTAGAAGTTAGGGACAAGCTGCTGCAGGCATCAATGTTGTTTGATGACAAACATTCCAGAAACATATGCATTGGCCATGTGTAGATGCAGGAATTGCTGCAAGTACTCCGCACTCAAAAGATAAGTGTGTGGGTGTGCGACTCAGTGAGTGACATGCTATGTTAGTCTCTGTCCATCTCTGTGTCTGGGGGGTGCTGTTGCACTTGGAGGTCCCTCTCTTGACTCAGCAATCCATACCCCAGAGCAGGCACTGTTTGTGCATTATTTTTACACACACAGCTTTTGGACAGCAATGATTGAGTGCTTGCACTATTAAGAAGTGGTGCCTCTGACAGTTGAGCATATGGGCTGCAGTATGAATGGCCTCACACCTTGTACTCTAAAATTTCCCCTAGTACACTCACAGTTTTTACCTAGTGTAGAGAGAGGTGCAGATGTGAAAGTTGGCAATGTAACTTCAAATATGCAGTCTTATTTGTATGAATTAATAGACATTTGCCTGTCATACACACCATCCCATCACCCCATCATGGAAGCTTTTCCACCTAGTACTTTGAGTGGGCCTAATAGACCAGTTATTTGGAGGTGTGCAGGCTACCCAGAGCTTAAGCTGTCACAGAGACTTGCAACTTCTGGGAGGGAGGAAGTGGGTGTTAAGAAACTGTCCACTGAAAGTGGGGATGCTGTGATGGATGGAATGTGGAGTGGCAAAGACCACCTAATGCCTTCAATATTGGGCTGATTCAGATGAATGGCTTGCATGATGATAGTTTTGTGGCAGCATGTAGTGAGGTAGCCGGTGCAGGGGTGTGTGGACTGCCTTTGGGATCTGCATGCTACCTGTAAGGTCATCCTTATCTCACACGTATTATACATATCCCAAAGCCATGCCAGTACAGGAGTGCCAGCCTGACTGTGGAAATCTGCCTGATCCCAAGCAGCAGCAGCAGCAGCAGCAGCCCTATAGGCCCTCTGCTCTTCGACGGTGGCCATTCTGGACAAGAAATTATTCCCTCACTGCTCCTCCCTAGTTGTCTCACAGCAGCGGACACTCTATTCCAACAGTCAGCAAGTAGATGTCATATTTGGTTTAGTGTGAACTCTACAAATGGTTGTTTACAGAGATGTCCAAAGATCAATTCTTGTGTAATAAGGACTCTAACTTCCCCTTAACACCACACAAGCTCTACATGTACACAATATACTGTGTTGGGCAGCTAACTACTAGGGATGTGAATCGTGTGATCGATCATCTTAATGATCGATTTTGGCTGGGAGGGGGGTGGAATCTGATCGTCTTATTTTTTTAGGTTAAAAAATCGTTTTATCGGGGGAGGGCGGGAAAACCGGCACACCAAAACAACCCTAAAACCCACCCCGACCCTTTAAAATAAATCCTCCACCCTCCCGAACCCCCCCAAAATGTTTTAAATTACCTGGGGTCCAGTGGGGGGGGGGGGGGGGGCCCGGCGCGATCTCCCGCTCTCTGGCCACGGCTGCGTTAAGAGAAATGGTGCCGGTGGCCCTTTGCCCTTATCATATGACAGGGCAAAGGTAGCACCGGCGCCATTTTGGTTCCTGTGACCCGACGTCAAGAGTGCAGGAGATTGCTCCCGGACCCCCGCTGGACCCCCAGGGACTTTTGGCCAGCTTGGGGGGCCTCCTGACCCCCACAAGACTTGCCAAAAGTCCAGCGGGGGTCCGGGAGCGACCTTCTGCACTCGGGCCGATTTGCCAATATTCAAAATGGCGCTGGCACTACCTTAGCGCCGGCGCTAAGGTAGTGCCGGCTAAGGTAGTCACATGGTAGGAGCAATGGATGGCCCACACCATTTTTTAAGATGGTGCTAGCCGTCCATTCCTCCTACCATGTGACAGGGGCCAACCAATGGCACCGATAGCCCCTGTCACATGGTAAGGGCAATTGGCCATTGGCGCCATTTTGATTACTGGCAGCCGACGGCCCGAGAGCAGGAGATTGCTCCCAGGACCCTCTGGACTACTAGGAACTTTCAGTAAGTCTTGGGGTGGTCAAGCAATTCTTGGGGGGTCGGAAGGGTGGGAGGTTGCAATTAATTAAATTTGAAGGGTTAGGGTGGGTTTGGGTTTTTTTTTTTTTAATGTGCCCCCCAAAAATTATAAGAAAACTACATGAAACTTCGTGGGTTTTCTTATCATTTCGTCGCCCCCTGAATCACGATGAAATAGGAAATATCATCTCTATTTCCTATTTCATCGCAAACGAATGCACATCCCTAATATATAATGTTACCATTTGAAACAATGTATGTACAGGTCTACACTCAATGTGCTGTTCATTTCAGTTAGAATGTCATGTGTAATTTGTTATCTTGTCCTTGCAGAATGTGATTATCAAAGATGTTGACTTTTTCTATCTGTTGATGACATTTGTTATATAATAAAGTGGTCATAGGTTTGAAAAAAACACTTTCTGGTTGTATGTTTTCATTGTGTGCTTTTTGTCATAAGGGTTCACTAGGTCAACGGTTTGGGATCCACGTGACATTGCATGCTAGTGCCAATGGCCATTTCAACTAGGCACTTTTCTGGCAGGCAAGACCATATGGCCTAGGGCATACAACCAAAACCTCATTGTATTCTCCCAAGGAAGACAGCAATAGCTAAACAGGAAGCTTGTTACTCTGGAGCTTCACAATTGGCTCCAGTTGCCTTCTCTAGAGAGCATACTCTTAGCTAACTCTTGAGTACATGGGTATGTATGTGAGATGGACACTAGCTAGCTAGGGTTCATATCCATGTGCAGTTTGGTAAAATAGGTGTAGAAATGCTTGTCTACAGGTGCAGTTGCTATGTCTTCAATATGTTGAGGGCTCAATAGGTTGTATAGCTATGCCAAGAACAGCTATAACAAACCATTGACCTCTTCCGCTGTGAAGATATATCACCTCTGACCAAACAATGGGCCTTCTCCCTGGCATTGGCACTGAATTCTATCATGACATAAGTCTTTAATCAGACGGCTACTTGAAAAGTACATAAAGCCCTAGTTGTGGTTCAACTCTAGGGAGCATAAATGTGCAGCTGCGGGTGCCAAGCTTGTATGGTATTAAGGAGAAGTTACACTAACAACCCCACAAGACTTAACACTGGGCCCCTTATTTGTATTCTCACTCCACTTGAAAGGCAATCTGGACTAAACCCTTTTTAGGTTTCACACTAAACAAAATATGTATTCTACTTGCAGCCTGCTCTATTACCATGTCAGCAGTTATGTGACAACTGAGGAGGCATGAGGGAATTGTGTAGGCTAGAGAATCCCCACAATCTATCTTTAAGAGTAGGAGTTACTGATGCCTTTTTTAAGGAATCAGGTATCTTATCTTCCTGATGTTACCCAGGTAGAGAGTCATCAAGCTAGGTTGAGAGAAGCTTGCACAAATATCATCTTGGAGTGAGTTTCCTCATCAAATCTTCACAAGAGACCACTGTTCTGTTCGTACATCTCTCATTGAATGTCAAAGTGGCCTCTAACACCCTACACTAATACCTAAACCTCACCTCGAGTTACTAGGTGGGCCACCCATAGGGATACAAATACCTATCTAGGGAGAGGACATTATGGCTAGTCTCTCTCTCTCTCTCTCTCTCTCTCTCTCTCTCATGGTTGAATGCAGGAAATACAACAGGTATGGCACTTATCACAAAGTCTGAAAATGTTATTGCACTAACTTCACTCTTTGCATAGGTAATTAGCACAAATTGTGATAAACTGTATATTAGCATAAAACACACCCCTTTTACTATCACATGCAATACTTATCGCATTTTGATAAATCCAGGCCTCAGTTTGTAATTGCGATGTTGAATCTATGTCTAGATACTGATAATATTTTGTATCTGACAAATGTGTAACTTACTCATGTTCATTATCTGTGTGATCTTGGATGACAACACTGCCACCCTTATCGGCAGGTTTGATGACAATTTGATCGTTTGTTGCTAAATTCCATAGAGCCTGCATAGAATCAGATGTCCCATTGTCTTTTACATTGACAACTTCCAACTTTATGCTTTCCATCGTCTCACAGCATCATTATAATTTCTACCAGAGTTCTCAGAGTGAGGTACAAGAGTAGTTAGGTGATTTACATATATAATACAACTAAGGTAAATATTGTACAAAGTACCTTAGCATGCTATAAACAATTATTTAAATAATATAAATAAAACATAATGCAGTATATAGAAAGTATACAGGTATACTGTAGAGTAGGTTATGGGATAATGTTTAAGTGCACTTGAGTGGACATGGGGATGATCAGAACGGGTGGGCAGGAAGATGAAATGGAGGGTAGTCCTTGGTGATTAAGACAGGTAGACCCGACAGAAGAAACCATTTTGAGGAGTCAATATGTCAGTAGCTAATCTGGCCTTTGTTGGGAGAGAGTTTTAGTCATGGGATGAAGGAAGAGAAATTGCACTTGTCAGCCTGGAGGTTTGGGGTTTGCACTCCCCAGCCTGGAGGTTTGGGGAGCAGTGTCTCTTTTTCAAATCAGAGACTGCATGAGGGCTTGTAGGGAGACAGATGACCCTTCAGATAGTATAGGCCCTGGCCACTTAGTGACTTGAAGGCAATGGAGAAGGTTTTGAATTAGACCAGTAAGGAACTGGTAGCCAGGATAGATTCCAAAGGATTGGGCTGATGCAGTGTCTAGAGCTGCAGTTAGATAACTTCTGTGCTGCAGTGTTTGAGGGAGACCTAAGTTCAGTGAGTTGCAGTAGTCTAATCAGGAGAGGATGAATGTGTATTTCAAGGTGGCCAAGTTTTCTCCATCCATGTAAGGTTTTGTCTCCTTTATTTGCTGAAGATGGTAAAAAGTTTTCTTTGCAACTGAGGTGATTTGAGTTTCCATGATTAGTTTGACATCCAGAATGACACACAGGCTATGGACCTTGGATTTGACTGAGAATTCCAGAATTAAGTATTTTGCTTTGTGGGATGTAGGGGAAGTATTTAGCATTAATACCTCTGTTTTGCTGGAGTTGAGATTGCCCTGAACAGCCTTCCCTAAATTGGTGAGTCATGCATCATCTCTTGCCATATTTAAATTCTGTCTAAAATCCCACATATTTGATGTTGCTTTTAAATCTTGAAACTGCCTTTTCCTAATCATGGCCTTATTAATTTTAACTATGTTTTCTATAATAAAATTCATGAAAGATTTCATTTTTATTGTCTATGTTTCTTGACTAGCTTGTAAGCCCCATGGATCAGGGGCTGTTTCTTATATGCATCTATATAGTACTCTGTCTACTAGCACTATAGGAATGATAATTGATAATAGTAGTAGTAGTAGTAGTAGTAATTAATTCCATGTTTCACTACTTTATAAAAATGATTTAAATATGAGGAAAGGAATTGAGCTAATCACAGCTATTATTAGTATAGATGCAGTAATTGGAGCCAAAATTATATTTAGCCAAATGTACATAAATCTATTCAGAGATATTCAACAGAAGAAAGGAAGAATTCTGAAGGCATTAAACAAGTTTGGTATTAATGAGATACAGTAGATGGCGCTGATGAGGCATGTATAGGTTTATGGACAGTTTTTACTCTGCTATAAGAAGAAACAGGCGGGAGAGATTCCCAGAACAGACCTTGAGAGAGCTGGTGTGAGACGGGTCCAAAGCATTCGAGGGTTTCCAAACTTGATTCTTCTCATCAATGAACAGCAAACCATTCTCTGCTATTAAAGCAAAGACTGTCATCTCTTTAACAATTAATTTACCAGGTAAGGATTCAGAAACATTTTCAGCTTTATCAAAAGTTTGTCATATTATTGGGTTTAAATTGTTAGCTGGACATTTAAAAGCTAGACTGGTGAGGGAGGTGTGTTGGGGGGAAGACGTTACTCTTAATATTCAAACATGGAAGAGGGGAAGGAAGTTACTCTCAGCACTCAAGTTTTTATTTTGCTATAAATGTCAGCAAATTGCACAACAGTATAGTTAGTAAGTGCTTAGTGCAGGACTAACACAGGTGATATCCATGAATCTTTAGCTGTAATGTGTCTCCCTGCCAGATAACTGAGGTCCTCTCAGGTGGCCTTGCTAAGTATCCCCTTGATATGGGATACGTCTAATGCATAAGAAGGAAATCAGTATTTTTTTTGCAATGGCACCTTATTTTTGGAATTTACTTCCCATTAATTCCAGATTGCATACAAAATCAAATGTTTTAGAAGAGCTATAAAGATGTGGATTTTTAACAATATTGATTACGAATACTGGAAAGTAGAATGATAATTTACATTCTTAATCCTGAAAATGTGAGAGTGCCAGACTTCCTCTTTGTAGCTGTGTGTTTGTGTGTTTTTTAACTATATATTTATGATTTGGTAAGTACTATAATTTGCTGTGGCTCATGATGTTATGTATTATTTTGTTGAATATCGTTACTTCATCCTTTGATCCAGATAGATTTGCTATTGGGAATTTGTACATCATCCTGGCCAGCAATGCTGTAAAGGTGATTCATAGATTTTAAAATTAAATTAAATTAATGACTTCATTCTTATCATGCTGGGTAAACAGTAATATTGTGAGTAGCATTTATTTCCTTGATTCTTTATCTTTTTTACATTTTAAAAGCTTAGGCACCAGAAGCTTTTCTGTGAAACACATGTACTGGATAATTATAGCCTCTGCTCCACTGAATGAGTTTCTGTGAATCTCTTTGATATGCTATGCTATGGCAAAAGCCATTTCCCTCTGAACCCAGGTCTAATGGAAAGGGAAGAGAAAATGGTGGCATATGTTATGAATTTGTCATAATTCAATGTAGGCATTTTACCTTCTTTAATGTTTTAAATGAGCAAAGTTGTACTGTTGCACATGTCCTGTTTAACTGTTGCACATGAAAAAGAGGTAACAGCTGGTTTGATTGCATTGTTGTGCAGTTGCAGAAACATTTGGCATGTTCCAGTGGATGAGGATTATAAAATAATTTAGAACCTCAGCATCAGTGTGGGTGACACATCTCTTCATAAGTCCTCTTCCTTCAAATGTTGAGCAGGTGAATTTAATAGGCCCAAATTCTGTGTTGGTTGGACAATTTGTTTATACCAATTAGCAAACACTGATGAGGACAATTTTAGGTAACCTTAATTCCCCATTGAAATATATCAAGTGAGAAAAAAATGTTTTATAGTACAAAGCAAACAATATTGGCATTTTTATTTAAATTTTAGTATCTCCCCTGTGAATTAAGTAAGCTGATTGGTTCTATAAAGTATCTCCAGAACTTGTACAACTAAGCCAGAGGAGATCCTGTAAAGAAGGTATGGGGCGTTAGGGGGTTGATTTAATTTAATTTTCAATTTTTATTCTGCCTTTTGTGGCTGGACATCTACTTAAAAGCAAATTACAATAAAATTCGTAGAGCTGTTGGCCGTGGGTTACAATAGAGTTATAATTGAAGTAAGGGGCTGCATGCATAGAAAAAGGGAGTGCAATTTTATAATTCCCTGCATAATGATACAGTCTGTATGTACATTGTATATGCAGACTTTACCAAGGATTTTCAAAGTGAGCTTGCATGCATAAGTTCACTTTGAAAATCCCCATGTAGTTGGCCCAGCACACACACAAATAACCTCATGTAAAGTTACACCTACTCTATGGAGGGAGTAACTTACATGGGAACACTTATTGCATACTTTTTAAAATCAAAAAGTATGCATGTAAATTTAAATTCCCCCCTCAACTCCACCTTCCAGAATGCCTCTTGCAATTTGCATAAAAGCATGGCTGGCTTTAGGGGTGTGTGACCTGTGTGATTGCACAGAGCGCTATAACTGAGGGGGTGCATTAGGCCCACTGTGCCGGTGTGTCCTGATGGTGTCTCCTCTTCTGCTAGTGCTTGCTCTGTTCTCTCCTGTACTGGTACTTTGGTTCCAATGATATCATTATGCTACAACCAGCAGCCTTTTAAGTTGGAACAGCTCACAGGCCACACAATGGCATCTGCAGAAGTCAGGTTTGCCTCTGCATACTTCATGCAGAACATTCCCCTCTCCCTCTTTCCCCTTGCTGAAGGAAGCAGCTAACTCGGGGAAGGCAGCTAAGGCACCTCCTGAAGACAGAGGAGGTCGGTTGCATTGGACATCACTGAATTCTGGTATTTGCAGTAACTTCCAAAATGGAAAGAGAAGGTGAAGTAACCACTAAGGCCACCATTGAATCTAAACACTCATGGTATCGGCTCTACTTATTCAAATGGTGCTCGAGCTGTGGTTTTTTGCCCACAGCTCAAGCATGTTGCACTAAGTAGAACTGATACCATGAGATTTTGGATTCAGTGGTGGCCTTAGTAGTTGCTTCATTTTCTCTTTTCTTTTTATATTATTTAGGTCAAGCATTTTTGTGTAATCTTTTTCGAGTAATTTGTATTGACTTCTCTATTTATTCCCCCCCCCCCCCCAATAGTAAAGTTCCTGCCCTAGTCCTCAGGCTACCATTAAGCCCTAGTGGGCAGGTTGAGCCAAACCATGGAGTTGGTGTTGGTAGCAGTGGACCAATGCCTGCAGAGCCACTTGACCAGGCCCCGCAACAGATGTTCTTTTACAGCGGGAGCATCCCTCTCACTTTTTTTTTCATCATGGCGGCAGTGGCACTATCACTTTGCTCTTATGTCTCTCCTGAGGCAGTGCTGGCACTCCTTCCCTCCATAAACATCTTCATAGCGGCAGAAAATATTCATTGCCTCCTCTCACACCCACTCAGTAACCAGTAAACCTCCCACCATCGTACAGCCTGCTGGGGCCATGGCAAAAAACAAATTAAAAAAGGCATTTGGGCCTTATAGCCCTCTCTTTCTCACACCAAAGGACACCACCTGGGGAGCAGCAACAGGTGGCCCAAAGTACTCTTCTGGATACCCCCTGGCCACCAATATAAGAAAAAATATATTTTTTTATTTGGAGGAGAAGGTATGAGTCAGGAGCCTGAGCGTAAGAGAGTCAGTTTATGTATAAGGTAGTCTATGTGTGTGACTGTGAGTTTAAGAGCATGAGACAGAGCGTGTGAGTCAGGGAGCCTGTATGTGCAAGCATGTGAGAGAGCATTCGAGTCAGACAGTTTGTGCATGAGTTCATGGAAGAGGGTGTACAAGTCAGGGAATCTGTGTGTTAGATCAGGAGTGAGAGTGTACGAAGCAGGGTGCCTATGTGTAAATATGATTGACTCAACCTGTATATGAGGGAGCATGTGTGTGTGTGTGAGATATTGAACATATGAAAGGGAGCCTGTATGTGAGTATGAGAAAGTGTGTGAGTCAGGGAGCATGACTGTGTGAATCGGCCTGTGTGTCACGGAGCATGTGTGAGTGTGTGCTTTGTAGTGAGCATAATAAAGAATGTATGTGAAAATTAAAATTTACATTTACATTTATTAAAATTTATGAATCATTTAACACTAAAAATAGGTCTAAGCAATGTACAAAGTAACAGTCATAAAATTCAATAATAAAATAAACACAAAAAGCACATAAATTAAAACCAGTCAATAGAAGTAAAATCAATATATAATGCCAACTAAGCTATTAAAACAAAATCAAATCAAACAGCATAAACATTTTCAAAAAAGACTAAAACAGATAGTAATAAATAAGTAATATAAAACAGATTTTAAAATAGGCAATTTTAAAGAGAAAAGTCTTAATAAGTTTTCTGAAATTTTTTATCGAGTCACAGTATAGAAGTTCTATTGGAAAAGAGTTCCAAAGAATAGAATTGGCCACTGAAAAAAGCACACTATCGAGTGATGTGTAGACGTGTGACTCTGGGAGGTAGAACATCTA